>NC_138195.1:7297365-7635365 GCF_964194105.1 Spermophilus citellus
TACCTGAAAGTATCATCCAGTTTGGGTGAAAAAATATTTGCTGAGATTTCTGGAGATTCGTACTTTTGGGCAGCCTGGCAACCCCTTTCCATGAAAGTGTTTCTCGCCAGTCACTGCTTAGGGCTACATTAAGAGGAACGAAAACGTAGAGATAGAACGTGAAACTACTTTATTGTGTCAAGTTTCAAGAAGCTAGCACAAACCGTGTTGGATGTAGAGTTCCAAATACATCTATCAATATAGGAGAAAACAGAGTGAAACCTAAAAATTCAAACTGTTACTGGAAACGAACACTTCAACATAGTAGAACGAAATTTGGGGAACCAAGTCGCCTTAGTGTACTTATCATTACCTGAAAGTATCATCCAGTTTTGGTGAAAAAATATTTGCTGAGATTTCTGGAGATTTGTAATTTTGGGAAACCGGGCAACCCCTTTCCATGAAAGTGTTTCTCGCCAGTCACTGCCTAGGGCTATATCAAGAGGAAACAAAACATAGAGATAGAACGTGAAACTACTTTATTGTGTCAAGTTTCAAGAAGCTAGCACAAACCGTGTTGGTTTTAGAGTTCCAAATACATCTATCAATACAGGAGAAAACAGAGTGAAACCTAAAAATTCAAACTGTTACAGGAAACGAACGCTTCAACATAGAAGAAGGAAATTTGGGGAACCAAGTCGCCTTAGTGTACTGATCATTACCTGAAAGTATCATCCAGTTTGGGTGAAAAAATATTTGCTGAGATTTCTGGAGATTCGTAATTTTGGGCAGCCTGGCAACCCCTTTCGATGAAAGTGTTTCTCGCCAGTCACTGCTTAGGGCTACATTAAGAGGAAACAAAACGTAGACATAGAACGTGAAACTACTTTATTTTGTCAAGTTTCAAGAAGCTAGCACAAACCGTGTTGGATTTAGAGTTCCAAATACATCTATCAATATAGGAGAAAACAGAGTGAAACCTAAAAATTCAAACTGTTACTGGAAACGAACGCTTCAAAATAGAAGAACGAAATTTGGGGAACCAAGTCGCCTTAGTGTGCGTATCATTACCTGAAAGTATCATCCAGTTTGGGTAAAAAATATTTGCTGAGATTTCTGGAGATTCGTAATTTTGGGCAGCCTGGCAACCCCTTTCCATAAAAGTGTTTCTCGCCAGTCACTGCTTAGGGCTACATCAAGAGGAAACAAAACATAGAGATAGAACGTGAAACTACTTTATTGTGTCAAGTTTCAAGAAGCTAGCACAAACCGTGTTGGTTTTAGAGTTCCAAATACATCTATCAATATAGGAGAAAACAGAGTGAAACCTAAAAATTCAAACTGTTACAGGAAACGAACGCTTCAACATAGAAGAAGGAAATTTGGGGAACCAAGTCGCCTTAGTGTACTGATCATTACCTGAAAGTATCATCCAGTTAGGGTGAAAAAATATTTGCTGAGATTTCTGGAGATTCGTAATTTTGGGCAGCCTGGCAACCCCTTTCCATGAAAGTGTTTCTCGCCAGTCACTGCTTAGGGCTACATTAAGAGGAAACAAAACGTAGAGATAGAACGTGATACTACTTTATTGTGTCAAGTTTCAAGAAGCTAGCACAAACCGTGTTGGATTTAGAGTTCCAAATACGTCTATCAATATAGGAGAAAACAGAGTGAAACCTAAAAATTCAAACTGTTACTGGAAACGAACGCTTCAACATAGAAGAACGAAATTTGGGGAACCAAGTCGCCTTAGTGTACTGATCATTACCTGAAAATATCATCCAGTTTGGGTGGAAAAATATTTGCTGAGATTTCTGGAGATTCGTAATTTTGGGAAGCCTGGCAACCCCTTTCCATGAAAGTGTTTCTCGCCAGTCACTGCTTAGGGCTACATCAAGAGGAAACAAAACATAGAGATAGAACGTTAAACTACTTTATTGTGTCAAGTTTCAAGAAGCTAGCACAAACCGTGTTGGATTTAGAGTTCCAAATACATCTATCAATATAGGAGAAAACAGAGTGAAACCTAAAAATTCAAACTGTTACTGGAAACGAACGCTTCAACATAGAAGAACGAAATTTGGGGAACCAAGTCGCCTTAGTGTACTTATCATTACCTGAAAGTATCATCCAGTTTGGGTGAAAAAATATTTGCTGAGATTTCTGGAGATTTGTAATTTTGGGAAACCTGGCAACCCCTTTCCATGAAAGTGTTTCTCGCCAGTCACTGCTTAGGGCTATATCAAGAGGAAACAAAACATAGAGATAGAACGTGAAACTACTTTATTGTGTCAAGTTTCAAGAAGCTAGCACAAACCGTGTTAGATTTAGAGTTCCAAATACATCTATCAATATAGGAGAAAACAGAGTGAAACCTAAAAATTCAAACTGTTACAGGAAACGAACGCTTCAACATAGAAGAAGGAAATTTGGGGAACCAAGTCGCCTTAGTGTACTGATCATTACCTGAAAGTATCATCCAGTTTGGGTGAAAAAATATTTGCTGAGATTTCTGGAGATTCGTAATTTTGGGCAGCCTGGCAACTCCTTTCCATGAAAGTGTTTCTCGCCAGTCACTGCAGAGGGCTACATTAAGAGGAAAGAAAACATAGAGATAGAACGTGAAACTACTTTATTGTGTCAAGTTTCAAGAAGCTAGCACAAACCGTGTTGGATTCAGAGTTCCAAATACATCTATCAATATAGGAGAAAACAGAGTGAAACCTAAAAATTCAAACTGTTACTGGAAACGAACGCTTCAACATAGAAGAACAAAATTTGGGGAACCTAGTCGCCTTAGTGTACTGATCATTACCTGAAAGTATCATCCAGTTTGGGTGAAAAAATATTTGTTGAGATTTCTGGAGATTTGTAATTTTGGGAAGCCTGGCAACCCCTTTCCATGAAAGTTTTTCTCGCCAGTCACTGCTTAGGGCTACATCAAGAGGAAACAAAACATAGAGATAGAACGTAAAACTACTTTATTGTGTCAAGTTTCAAGAAGCTAGCACAAACTGTGTTGGTTTTAGAGTTCCAAATACATCTATCAATACAGGAGAAAACAGAGTGAAACCTAAAAATTCAAACTGTTACAGGAAACGAACGCTTCAACATAGAAGAAGGAAATTTGGGGAACCAAGTCGCCTTAGTGTACTGATCATTACCTGAAAGTATCATCCAGTTTGGGTGAAAAAATATTTGCTGAGATTTCTGGAGATTCGTAATTTTGGGCAGCCTGGCAACCCCTTTCGATGAAAGTGTTTCTCGCCAGTCACTGCTTAGGGCTACATCAAGAGGAAACAAAACATAGAGATAGAACGTGAAACTACTTTATTGTGTCAAGTTTCAAGAAGCTAGCACAAACCGTGTTTGTTTTAGAGTTCCAAATACATCTATCAATACAGGAGAAAACAGAGTGAAACCTAAAAATTCAAACTGTTACAGGAAACGAACGCTTCAACATAGAAGAAGGAAATTTGGGGAACCAAGTCGCCTTAGTGTACTGATCATTACCTGAAAGTATCATCCAGTTAGGGTGAAAAAATATTTGCTGAGATTTCTGGAGATTCGTAATTTTGGGCAGCCTGGCAACCCCTTTCCATGAAAGTGTTTCTCGCCAGTCACTGCTTAGGGCTACATTAAGAGGAAACAAAACGTAGAGATAGAACGTGATACTACTTTATTGTGTCAAGTTTCAAGAAGCTAGCACAAACCGTGTTGGATTTAGAGTTCCAAATACGTCTATCAATATAGGAGAAAACAGAGTGAAACCTAAAAATTCAAACTGTTACTGGAAACGAACGCTTCAACATAGAAGAACGAAATTTGGGGAACCAAGTCGCCTTAGTGTACTGATCATTACCTGAAAATATCATCCAGTTTGGGTGGAAAAATATTTGCTGAGATTTCTGGAGATTCGTAATTTTGGGAAGCCTGGCAACCCCTTTCCATGAAAGTGTTTCTCGCCAGTCACTGCTTAGGGCTACATCAAGAGGAAACAAAACATAGAGATAGAACGTGAAACTACTTTATTGTGTCAAGTTTCAAGAAGCTAGCACAAACCGTGTTGGATTTAGAGTTCCAAATACATCTATCAATATAGGAGAAAACAGAGTGAAACCTAAAAATTCAAACTGTTACTGGAAACGAACGCTTCAACATAGAAGAACGAAATTTGGGGAACCAAGTCGCCTTAGTGTACTTATCATTACCTGAAAGTATCATCCAGTTTGGGTGAAAAAATATTTGCTGAGATTTCTGGAGATTCGTAATTTTGGGAAACCTGGCAACCCCTTTCCATGAAAGTGTTTCTCGCCAGTCACTGCTTAGGGCTATATCAAGAGGAAACAAAACATAGAGATAGAACGTGAAACTACTTTATTGTGTCAAGTTTCAAGAAGCTAGCACAAACCGTGTTAGATTTAGAGTTCCAAATACATCTATCAATATAGGAGAAAACAGAGTGAAACCTAAAAATTCAAACTGTTACAGGAAACGAACGCTTCAACATAGAAGAAGGAAATTTGGGGAACCAAGTCGCCTTAGTGTACTGATCATTACCTGAAAGTATCATCCAGTTTGGGTGAAAAAATATTTGCTGAGATTTCTGGAGATTCGTAATTTTGGGCAGCCTGGCAACTCCTTTCCATGAAAGTGTTTCTCGCCAGTCACTGCAGAGGGCTACATTAAGAGGAAAGAAAACATAGAGATAGAACGTGAAACTACTTTATTGTGTCAAGTTTCAAGAAGCTAGCACAAACCGTGTTGGATTCAGAGTTCCAAATACATCTATCAATATAGGAGAAAACAGAGTGAAACCTAAAAATTCAAACTGTTACTGGAAACGAACGCTTCAACATAGAAGAACAAAATTTGGGGAACCTAGTCGCCTTAGTGTACTGATCATTACCTGAAAGTATCATCCAGTTTGGGTGAAAAAATATTTGCTGAGATTTCTGGAGATTCGTAATTTTGGGCAGCCTGGCAACCCCTTTCGATGAAAGTGTTTCTCGCCAGTCACTGCTTAGGGCTACATCAAGAGGAAACAAAACATAGAGATAGAACGTGAAACTACTTTATTGTGTCAAGTTTCAAGAAGCTAGCACAAACCGTGTTTGTTTTAGAGTTCCAAATACATCTATCAATACAGGAGAAAACAGAGTGAAACCTAAAAATTCAAACTGTTACAGGAAACGAACGCTTCAACATAGAAGAAGGAAATTTGGGGAACCAAGTCGCCTTAGTGTACTGATCATTACCTGAAAGTATCATCCAGTTTGGGTGAAAAAATATTTGCTGAGATTTCTGGAGATTCGTAATTTTGGGCAGCCTGGCAACCGCTTTCGATGAAAGTGTTTCTCGCCAGTCACTGCTTAGGGCTACATTAAGAGGAAACAAAACGTAGAGATAGAACGTGAAACTACTTTATTGTGTCAAGTTTCAAGAAGCTAGCACAAACCGTGTTGGATTTAGAGTTCCAAATACATCTATCAATATAGGAGAAAACAGAGTGAAACCTAAAAATTCAAACTGTTACTGGAAACGAACGCTTCAACATAGAAGAACGAAATTTGGGGAACCAAGTCGCCTTAGTGTGCGTATCATTACCTGAAAGTATCATCCAGTTTGGGTGAAAAAATATTTGCTGAGATTTCTGGAGATTCGTAATTTTGGGCCGCCTGGCAACCCCTTTCCATGAAAGTGTTTCTCGCCAGTCACTGCTTAGGGCTACATCAAGAGGAAACAAAACATAGAGATAGAACGTGAAACTACTTTATTGTGTCAAGTTTCAAGAAGCTAGCACAAACCGTGTTGGTTTTAGAGTTCCAAATACATCTATCAATATAGGAGAAAACAGAGTGAAACCTAAAAATTCAAACTGTTACAGGAAACGAACGCTTCAACATAGAAGAAGGAAATTTGGGGAACCAAGTCGCCTTAGTGTACTGATCATTACCTGAAAGTATCATCCAGTTAGGGTGAAAAAATATTTGCTGAGATTTCTGGAGATTCGTAATTTTGGGCAGCCTGGCAACCCCTTTCCATGAAAGTGTTTCTCGCCAGTCACTGCTTAGGGCTAAATAAGAGGAAACAAAACGTAGAGATAGAACGTGATACTACTTTATTGTGTCAAGTTTCAAGAAGCTAGCACAAACCGTGTTGGATTTAGAGTTCCAAATACGTCTATCAATATAGGAGAAAACAGAGTGAAACCTAAAAATTCAAACTGTTACTGGAAACGAACGCTTCAACATAGAAGAACGAAATTTGGGGAACCAAGTCGCCTTAGTGTACTGATCATTACCTGAAAGTATCATCCAGTTTGGGTGGAAAAATATTTGCTGAGATTTCTGGAGATTCGTAATTTTGGGAAGCCTGGCAACCCCTTTCCATGAAAGTGTTTCTCGCCAGTCACTGCTTAGGGCTACATCAAGAGGAAACAAAACATAGAGATAGAACGTGAAACTACTTTATTGTGTCAAGTTTCAAGAAGCTAGCACAAACCGTGTTGGATTTAGAGTTCCAAATACATCTATCAATATAGGAGAAAACAGAGTGAAACCTAAAAATTCAAACTGTTACTGGAAACGAACGCTTCAACATAGAAGAACAAAATTTGGGGAACCAAGTCGCCTTAGTGTACTTATCATTACCTGAAAGTATCATCCAGTTTGGGTGAAAAAATATTTGCTGAGATTTCTGGAGATTTGTAATTTTGGGAAACCTGGCAACCCCTTTCCATGAAAGTGTTTCTCGCCAGTCACTGCTTAGGGCTATATCAAGAGGAAACAAAACATAGAGATAGAACGTGAAACTACTTTATTGTGTCAAGTTTCAAGAAGCTAGCACAAAACGTGTTGGATTTAGAGTTCCAAATACATCTATCAATATAGGAGAAAACAGAGTGAAACCTAAAAATTCAAACTGTTACAGGAAACGAACGCTTCAACATAGAAGAAGGAAATTTGGGGAACCAAGTCGCCTTAGTGTACTGATCATTACCTGAAAGTATCATCCAGTTTGGGTGAAAAAATATTTGCTGAGATTTCTGGAGATTCGTAATTTTGGGCAGCCTGGCAACCCCTTTCGATGAAAGTGTTTCTCGCCAGTCACTGCTTAGGGCTACTTTAAGAGGAAACAAAACGTAGAGATAGAACGTGAAACTACTTTATTGTGTCAAGTTTCAAGAAGCTAGCACAAACCGTGTTGGATTTAGAGTTCCAAATACATCTATCAATATAGGAGAAAACAGAGTGAAACCTAAAAATTCAAACTGTTACTGGAAACGAACGCTTCAACATAGAAGAACGAAATTTGGGGAACCAAGTCGCCTTAGTGTGCGTATCATTACCTGAAAGTATCATCCAGTTTGGGTGAAAAAATATTTGCTGAGATTTCTGGAGATTCGTAATTTTGGGCAGCCTGGCAACCCCTTTCCATGAAAGTGTTTCTCGCCAGTCACTGCTTAGGGCTACATCAAGAGGAAACAAAACATAGAGATAGAACGTGAAACTACTTTATTGTGTCAAGTTTCAAGAAGCTAGCACAAACCGTGTTGGTTTTAGAGTTCCAAATACATCTATCAATATAGGAGAAAACAGAGTGAAACCTAAAAATTCAAACTGTTACAGGAAACGAACGCTTCAACATAGAAGAAGGAAATTTGGGGAACCAAGTCGCCTTAGTGTACTGATCATTACCTGAAAGTATCATCCAGTTAGGGTGAAAAAATATTTGCTGAGATTTCAGGAGATTCGTAATTTTGGGCAGCCTGGCAACCCCTTTCCATGAAAGTGTTTCTCGCCAGTCACTGCTTAGGGCTACATTAAGAGGAAACAAAACATAGAGATAGAACGTGATACTACTTTATTGTGTCAAGTTTCAAGAAGCTAGCACAAACCGTGTTGGATTTAGAGTTCCAAATACGTCTATCAATATAGGAGAAAACAGAGTGAAACCTAAAAATTCAAACTGTTACTGGAAACGAACGCTTCAACATAGAAGAAGGAAATTTGGGGAACCAAGTCGCCTTAGTGTACTGATCATTACCTGAAAGTATCATCCAGTTTGGGTGAAAAAATATTTGCTGAGATTTCTGGAGATTCGTAATTTTGGGCAGCCTGGCAACCCCTTTCCATGAAAGTGTTTCTCGCCAGTCACTGCTTAGGGCTACATCAAGAGGAAACAAAACATAGAGAAAGAACGTGAAACTACTTTATTGTGTCAAGTTTCAAGAAGCTAGCACAAACCGTGTTGGATTTAGAGTTCCAAATACATCTATCAATATAGGAGAAAACAGAGTGAAACCTAAAAATTCAAACTGTTACTGGAAACGAACGCTTCAACATAGAAGAACGAAATTTGGGGAACCAAGTCGCCTTAGTGTACTTATCATTACCTGAAAGTATCATCCAGTTTGGGTGAAAAAATATTTGCTGAGATTTCTGGAGATTTGTAATTTTGGGAAACCTGGCAACCCCTTTCCATGAAAGTGTTTCTCGCCAGTCACTGCTTAGGGCTATATCAAGAGGAAACAAAACATAGAGATAGAACGTGAAACTACTTTATTGTGTCAAGTTTCAAGAAGCTAGCACAAACCGTGTTGGATTTAGAGTTCCAAATACATCTATCAATATAGGAGAAACAGAGTGAAACCTAAAAATTCAAACTGTTACAGGAAAAGAACGCTTCAACATAGAAGAAGGAAATTTGGGGAACCAAGTTGCCTTAGTGTACTGATCATTACCTGAAAGTATCATCCAGTTTGGGTGAAAAAATATTTGCTGAGATTTCTGGAGATTCGTACTTTTGGGCAGCCTGGCAACCCCTTTCCATGAAAGTGTTTCTCGCCAGTCACTGCTTAGGGCTACATTAAGAGGAACGAAAACGTAGAGATAGAACGTGAAACTACTTTATTGTGTCAAGTTTCAAGAAGCTAGCACAAACCGTGTTGGATGTAGAGTTCCAAATACATCTATCAATATAGGAGAAAACAGAGTGAAACCTAAAAATTCAAACTGTTACTGGAAACGAACACTTCAACATAGTAGAACGAAATTTGGGGAACCAAGTCGCCTTAGTGTACTTATCATTACCTGAAAGTATCATCCAGTTTGGGTGAAAAAATATTTGCTGAGATTTCTGGAGATTTGTAATTTTGGGAAACCGGGCAACCCCTTTCCATGAAAGTGTTTCTCGCCAGTCACTGCCTAGGGCTATATCAAGAGGAAACAAAACATAGAGATAGAACGTGAAACTACTTTATTGTGTCAAGTTTCAAGAAGCTAGCACAAACCGTGTTGGTTTTAGAGTTCCAAATACATCTATCAATACAGGAGAAAACAGAGTGAAACCTAAAAATTCAAACTGTTACAGGAAACGAACGCTTCAACATAGAAGAAGGAAATTTGGGGAACCAAGTCGCCTTAGTGTACTGATCATTACCTGAAAGTATCATCCAGTTTGGGTGAAAAAATATTTGCTGAGATTTCTGGAGATTCGTAATTTTGGGCAGCCTGGCAACCCCTTTCGATGAAAGTGTTTCTCGCCAGTCACTGCTTAGGGCTACATTAAGAGGAAACAAAACGTAGACATAGAACGTGAAACTACTTTATTGTGTCAAGTTTCAAGAAGCTAGCACAAACCGTGTTGGATTTAGAGTTCCAAATACATCTATCAATATAGGAGAAAACAGAGTGAAACCTAAAAATTCAAACTGTTACTGGAAACGAACGCTTCAAAATAGAAGAACGAAATTTGGGGAACCAAGTCGCCTTAGTGTGCGTATCATTACCTGAAAGTATCATCCAGTTTGGGTAAAAAATATTTGCTGAGATTTCTGGAGATTCGTAATTTTGGGCAGCCTGGCAACCCCTTTCCATGAAAGTGTTTCTCGCCAGTCACTGCTTAGGGCTACATCAAGAGGAAACAAAACATAGAGATAGAACGTGAAACTACTTTATTGTGTCAAGTTTCAAGAAGCTAGCACAAACCGTGTTGGTTTTAGAGTTCCAAATACATCTATCAATATAGGAGAAAACAGAGTGAAACCTAAAAATTCAAACTGTTACAGGAAACGAACGCTTCAACATAGAAGAAGGAAATTTGGGGAACCAAGTCGCCTTAGTGTACTGATCATTACCTGAAAGTATCATCCAGTTAGGGTGAAAAAATATTTGCTGAGATTTCTGGAGATTCGTAATTTTGGGCAGCCTGGCAACCCCTTTCCATGAAAGTGTTTCTCGCCAGTCACTGCTTAGGGCTACATTAAGAGGAAACAAAACATAGAGATAGAACGTGAAACTACTTTATTGTGTCAAGTTTCAAGAAGCTAGCACAAACCGTGTTGGATTTAGAGTTCCAAATACGTCTATCAATATAGGAGAAAACAGAGTGAAACCTAAAAATTCAAACTGTTACTGGAAACGAACGCTTCAACATAGAAGAACGAAATTTGGGGAACCAAGTCGCCTTAGTGTACTGATCATTACCTGAAAATATCATCCAGTTTGGGTGGAAAAATATTTGCTGAGATTTCTGGAGATTCGTAATTTTGGGAAGCCTGGCAACCCCTTTCCATGAAAGTGTTTCTCGCCAGTCACTGCTTAGGGCTACAACAAGAGGAAACAAAACATAGAGATAGAACGTGAAACTACTTTATTGTGTCAAGTTTCAAGAAGCTAGCACAAACCGTGTTGGATTTAAAGTTCCAAATACATCTATCAATATAGGAGAAAACAGAGTGAAACCTAAAAATTCAAACTGTTACTGGAAACGAACGCTTCAACATAGAAGAACGAAATTTGGGGAACCAAGTCGCCTTAGTGTACTTATCATTACCTGAAAGTATCATCCAGTTTGGGTGAAAAAATATTTGCTGAGATTTCTGGAGATTTGTAATTTTGGGAAACCTGGCAACCCCTTTCCATGAAAGTGTTTCTCGCCAGTCACTGCTTAGGGCTATATCAAGAGGAAACAAAACATAGAGATAGAACGTGAAACTACTTTATTGTGTCAAGTTTCAAGAAGCTAGCACAAACCGTGTTGGATTTAGAGTTCCAAATACGTCTATCAATATAGGAGAAAACAGAGTGAAACCTAAAAATTCAAACTGTTACTGGAAACGAACGCTTCAACATAGAAGAACGAAATTTGGGGAACCAAGTCGCCTTAGTGTACTGATCATTACCTGAAAATATCATCCAGTTTGGGTGGAAAAATATTTGCTGAGATTTCTGGAGATTCGTAATTTTGGGAAGCCTGGCAACCCCTTTCCATGAAAGTGTTTCTCGCCAGTCACTGCTTAGGGCTACATCAAGAGGAAACAAAACATAGAGATAGAACGTGAAACTACTTTATTGTGTCAAGTTTCAAGAAGCTAGCACAAACCGTGTTGGATTTAGAGTTCCAAATACATCTATCAATATAGGAGAAAACAGAGTGAAACCTAAAAATTCAAACTGTTACTGGAAACGAACGCTTCAACATAGAAGAACGAAATTTGGGGAACCAAGTCGCCTTAGTGTACTTATCATTACCTGAAAGTATCATCCAGTTTGGGTGAAAAAATATTTGCTGAGATTTCTGGAGATTCGTAATTTTGGGAAACCTGGCAACCCCTTTCCATGAAAGTGTTTCTCGCCAGTCACTGCTTAGGGCTATATCAAGAGGAAACAAAACATAGAGATAGAACGTGAAACTACTTTATTGTGTCAAGTTTCAAGAAGCTAGCACAAACCGTGTTAGATTTAGAGTTCCAAATACATCTATCAATATAGGAGAAAACAGAGTGAAACCTAAAAATTCAAACTGTTACAGGAAACGAACGCTTCAACATAGAAGAAGGAAATTTGGGGAACCAAGTCGCCTTAGTGTACTGATCATTACCTGAAAGTATCATCCAGTTTGGGTGAAAAAATATTTGCTGAGATTTCTGGAGATTCGTAATTTTGGGCAGCCTGGCAACTCCTTTCCATGAAAGTGTTTCTCGCCAGTCACTGCAGAGGGCTACATTAAGAGGAAAGAAAACATAGAGATAGAACGTGAAACTACTTTATTGTGTCAAGTTTCAAGAAGCTAGCACAAACCGTGTTGGATTCAGAGTTCCAAATACATCTATCAATATAGGAGAAAACAGAGTGAAACCTAAAAATTCAAACTGTTACTGGAAACGAACGCTTCAACATAGAAGAACAAAATTTGGGGAACCTAGTCGCCTTAGTGTACTGATCATTACCTGAAAGTATCATCCAGTTTGGGTGAAAAAATATTTGCTGAGATTTCTGGAGATTCGTAATTTTGGGCAGCCTGGCAACCCCTTTCGATGAAAGTGTTTCTCGCCAGTCACTGCTTAGGGCTACATCAAGAGGAAACAAAACATAGAGATAGAACGTGAAACTACTTTATTGTGTCAAGTTTCAAGAAGCTAGCACAAACCGTGTTTGTTTTAGAGTTCCAAATACATCTATCAATACAGGAGAAAACAGAGTGAAACCTAAAAATTCAAACTGTTACAGGAAACGAACGCTTCAACATAGAAGAAGGAAATTTGGGGAACCAAGTCGCCTTAGTGTACTGATCATTACCTGAAAGTATCATCCAGTTTGGGTGAAAAAATATTTGCTGAGATTTCTGGAGATTCGTAATTTTGGGCAGCCTGGCAACCGCTTTCGATGAAAGTGTTTCTCGCCAGTCACTGCTTAGGGCTACATTAAGAGGAAACAAAACGTAGAGATAGAACGTGAAACTACTTTATTGTGTCAAGTTTCAAGAAGCTAGCACAAACCGTGTTGGATTTAGAGTTCCAAATACATCTATCAATATAGGAGAAAACAGAGTGAAACCTAAAAATTCAAACTGTTACTGGAAACGAACGCTTCAACATAGAAGAACGAAATTTGGGGAACCAAGTCGCCTTAGTGTGCGTATCATTACCTGAAAGTATCATCCAGTTTGGGTGAAAAAATATTTGCTGAGATTTCTGGAGATTCGTAATTTTGGGCCGCCTGGCAACCCCTTTCCATGAAAGTGTTTCTCGCCAGTCACTGCTTAGGGCTACATCAAGAGGAAACAAAACATAGAGATAGAACGTGAAACTACTTTATTGTGTCAAGTTTCAAGAAGCTAGCACAAACCGTGTTGGTTTTAGAGTTCCAAATACATCTATCAATATAGGAGAAAACAGAGTGAAACCTAAAAATTCAAACTGTTACAGGAAACGAACGCTTCAACATAGAAGAAGGAAATTTGGGGAACCAAGTCGCCTTAGTGTACTGATCATTACCTGAAAGTATCATCCAGTTAGGGTGAAAAAATATTTGCTGAGATTTCTGGAGATTCGTAATTTTGGGCAGCCTGGCAACCCCTTTCCATGAAAGTGTTTCTCGCCAGTCACTGCTTAGGGCTAAATAAGAGGAAACAAAACGTAGAGATAGAACGTGATACTACTTTATTGTGTCAAGTTTCAAGAAGCTAGCACAAACCGTGTTGGATTTAGAGTTCCAAATACGTCTATCAATATAGGAGAAAACAGAGTGAAACCTAAAAATTCAAACTGTTACTGGAAACGAACGCTTCAACATAGAAGAACGAAATTTGGGGAACCAAGTCGCCTTAGTGTACTGATCATTACCTGAAAGTATCATCCAGTTTGGGTGGAAAAATATTTGCTGAGATTTCTGGAGATTCGTAATTTTGGGAAGCCTGGCAACCCCTTTCCATGAAAGTGTTTCTCGCCAGTCACTGCTTAGGGCTACATCAAGAGGAAACAAAACATAGAGATAGAACGTGAAACTACTTTATTGTGTCAAGTTTCAAGAAGCTAGCACAAACCGTGTTGGATTTAGAGTTCCAAATACATCTATCAATATAGGAGAAAACAGAGTGAAACCTAAAAATTCAAACTGTTACTGGAAACGAACGCTTCAACATAGAAGAACAAAATTTGGGGAACCAAGTCGCCTTAGTGTACTTATCATTACCTGAAAGTATCATCCAGTTTGGGTGAAAAAATATTTGCTGAGATTTCTGGAGATTTGTAATTTTGGGAAACCTGGCAACCCCTTTCCATGAAAGTGTTTCTCGCCAGTCACTGCTTAGGGCTATATCAAGAGGAAACAAAACATAGAGATAGAACGTGAAACTACTTTATTGTGTCAAGTTTCAAGAAGCTAGCACAAAACGTGTTGGATTTAGAGTTCCAAATACATCTATCAATATAGGAGAAAACAGAGTGAAACCTAAAAATTCAAACTGTTACAGGAAACGAACGCTTCAACATAGAAGAAGGAAATTTGGGGAACCAAGTCGCCTTAGTGTACTGATCATTACCTGAAAGTATCATCCAGTTTGGGTGAAAAAATATTTGCTGAGATTTCTGGAGATTCGTAATTTTGGGCAGCCTGGCAACCCCTTTCGATGAAAGTGTTTCTCGCCAGTCACTGCTTAGGGCTACTTTAAGAGGAAACAAAACGTAGAGATAGAACGTGAAACTACTTTATTGTGTCAAGTTTCAAGAAGCTAGCACAAACCGTGTTGGATTTAGAGTTCCAAATACATCTATCAATATAGGAGAAAACAGAGTGAAACCTAAAAATTCAAACTGTTACTGGAAACGAACGCTTCAACATAGAAGAACGAAATTTGGGGAACCAAGTCGCCTTAGTGTGCGTATCATTACCTGAAAGTATCATCCAGTTTGGGTGAAAAAATATTTGCTGAGATTTCTGGAGATTCGTAATTTTGGGCAGCCTGGCAACCCCTTTCCATGAAAGTGTTTCTCGCCAGTCACTGCTTAGGGCTACATCAAGAGGAAACAAAACATAGAGATAGAACGTGAAACTACTTTATTGTGTCAAGTTTCAAGAAGCTAGCACAAACCGTGTTGGTTTTAGAGTTCCAAATACATCTATCAATATAGGAGAAAACAGAGTGAAACCTAAAAATTCAAACTGTTACAGGAAACGAACGCTTCAACATAGAAGAAGGAAATTTGGGGAACCAAGTCGCCTTAGTGTACTGATCATTACCTGAAAGTATCATCCAGTTAGGGTGAAAAAATATTTGCTGAGATTTCAGGAGATTCGTAATTTTGGGCAGCCTGGCAACCCCTTTCCATGAAAGTGTTTCTCGCCAGTCACTGCTTAGGGCTACATTAAGAGGAAACAAAACATAGAGATAGAACGTGATACTACTTTATTGTGTCAAGTTTCAAGAAGCTAGCACAAACCGTGTTGGATTTAGAGTTCCAAATACGTCTATCAATATAGGAGAAAACAGAGTGAAACCTAAAAATTCAAACTGTTACTGGAAACGAACGCTTCAACATAGAAGAAGGAAATTTGGGGAACCAAGTCGCCTTAGTGTACTGATCATTACCTGAAAGTATCATCCAGTTTGGGTGAAAAAATATTTGCTGAGATTTCTGGAGATTCGTAATTTTGGGCAGCCTGGCAACCCCTTTCCATGAAAGTGTTTCTCGCCAGTCACTGCTTAGGGCTACATCAAGAGGAAACAAAACATAGAGAAAGAACGTGAAACTACTTTATTGTGTCAAGTTTCAAGAAGCTAGCACAAACCGTGTTGGATTTAGAGTTCCAAATACATCTATCAATATAGGAGAAAACAGAGTGAAACCTAAAAATTCAAACTGTTACTGGAAACGAACGCTTCAACATAGAAGAACGAAATTTGGGGAACCAAGTCGCCTTAGTGTACTTATCATTACCTGAAAGTATCATCCAGTTTGGGTGAAAAAATATTTGCTGAGATTTCTGGAGATTTGTAATTTTGGGAAACCTGGCAACCCCTTTCCATGAAAGTGTTTCTCGCCAGTCACTGCTTAGGGCTATATCAAGAGGAAACAAAACATAGAGATAGAACGTGAAACTACTTTATTGTGTCAAGTTTCAAGAAGCTAGCACAAACCGTGTTGGATTTAGAGTTCCAAATACATCTATCAATATAGGAGAAACAGAGTGAAACCTAAAAATTCAAACTGTTACAGGAAAAGAACGCTTCAACATAGAAGAAGGAAATTTGGGGAACCAAGTTGCCTTAGTGTACTGATCATTACCTGAAAGTATCATCCAGTTTGGGTGAAAAAATATTTGCTGAGATTTCTGGAGATTCGTACTTTTGGGCAGCCTGGCAACCCCTTTCCATGAAAGTGTTTCTCGCCAGTCACTGCTTAGGGCTACATTAAGAGGAACGAAAACGTAGAGATAGAACGTGAAACTACTTTATTGTGTCAAGTTTCAAGAAGCTAGCACAAACCGTGTTGGATGTAGAGTTCCAAATACATCTATCAATATAGGAGAAAACAGAGTGAAACCTAAAAATTCAAACTGTTACTGGAAACGAACACTTCAACATAGTAGAACGAAATTTGGGGAACCAAGTCGCCTTAGTGTACTTATCATTACCTGAAAGTATCATCCAGTTTGGGTGAAAAAATATTTGCTGAGATTTCTGGAGATTTGTAATTTTGGGAAACCGGGCAACCCCTTTCCATGAAAGTGTTTCTCGCCAGTCACTGCCTAGGGCTATATCAAGAGGAAACAAAACATAGAGATAGAACGTGAAACTACTTTATTGTGTCAAGTTTCAAGAAGCTAGCACAAACCGTGTTGGTTTTAGAGTTCCAAATACATCTATCAATACAGGAGAAAACAGAGTGAAACCTAAAAATTCAAACTGTTACAGGAAACGAACGCTTCAACATAGAAGAAGGAAATTTGGGGAACCAAGTCGCCTTAGTGTACTGATCATTACCTGAAAGTATCATCCAGTTTGGGTGAAAAAATATTTGCTGAGATTTCTGGAGATTCGTAATTTTGGGCAGCCTGGCAACCCCTTTCGATGAAAGTGTTTCTCGCCAGTCACTGCTTAGGGCTACATTAAGAGGAAACAAAACGTAGACATAGAACGTGAAACTACTTTATTGTGTCAAGTTTCAAGAAGCTAGCACAAACCGTGTTGGATTTAGAGTTCCAAATACATCTATCAATATAGGAGAAAACAGAGTGAAACCTAAAAATTCAAACTGTTACTGGAAACGAACGCTTCAAAATAGAAGAACGAAATTTGGGGAACCAAGTCGCCTTAGTGTGCGTATCATTACCTGAAAGTATCATCCAGTTTGGGTAAAAAATATTTGCTGAGATTTCTGGAGATTCGTAATTTTGGGCAGCCTGGCAACCCCTTTCCATGAAAGTGTTTCTCGCCAGTCACTGCTTAGGGCTACATCAAGAGGAAACAAAACATAGAGATAGAACGTGAAACTACTTTATTGTGTCAAGTTTCAAGAAGCTAGCACAAACCGTGTTGGTTTTAGAGTTCCAAATACATCTATCAATATAGGAGAAAACAGAGTGAAACCTAAAAATTCAAACTGTTACAGGAAACGAACGCTTCAACATAGAAGAAGGAAATTTGGGGAACCAAGTCGCCTTAGTGTACTGATCATTACCTGAAAGTATCATCCAGTTAGGGTGAAAAAATATTTGCTGAGATTTCTGGAGATTCGTAATTTTGGGCAGCCTGGCAACCCCTTTCCATGAAAGTGTTTCTCGCCAGTCACTGCTTAGGGCTACATTAAGAGGAAACAAAACATAGAGATAGAACGTGAAACTACTTTATTGTGTCAAGTTTCAAGAAGCTAGCACAAACCGTGTTGGATTTAGAGTTCCAAATACGTCTATCAATATAGGAGAAAACAGAGTGAAACCTAAAAATTCAAACTGTTACTGGAAACGAACGCTTCAACATAGAAGAACGAAATTTGGGGAACCAAGTCGCCTTAGTGTACTGATCATTACCTGAAAATATCATCCAGTTTGGGTGGAAAAATATTTGCTGAGATTTCTGGAGATTCGTAATTTTGGGAAGCCTGGCAACCCCTTTCCATGAAAGTGTTTCTCGCCAGTCACTGCTTAGGGCTACAACAAGAGGAAACAAAACATAGAGATAGAACGTGAAACTACTTTATTGTGTCAAGTTTCAAGAAGCTAGCACAAACCGTGTTGGATTTAAAGTTCCAAATACATCTATCAATATAGGAGAAAACAGAGTGAAACCTAAAAATTCAAACTGTTACTGGAAACGAACGCTTCAACATAGAAGAACGAAATTTGGGGAACCAAGTCGCCTTAGTGTACTTATCATTACCTGAAAGTATCATCCAGTTTGGGTGAAAAAATATTTGCTGAGATTTCTGGAGATTTGTAATTTTGGGAAACCTGGCAACCCCTTTCCATGAAAGTGTTTCTCGCCAGTCACTGCTTAGGGCTATATCAAGAGGAAACAAAACATAGAGATAGAACGTGAAACTACTTTATTGTGTCAAGTTTCAAGAAGCTAGCACAAACCGTGTTGGATTTAGAGTTCCAAATACGTCTATCAATATAGGAGAAAACAGAGTGAAACCTAAAAATTCAAACTGTTACTGGAAACGAACGCTTCAACATAGAAGAAGGAAATTTGGGGAACCAAGTCGCCTTAGTATACTGATCATTACCTGAAAGTATCATCCAGTTTGGGTGAAAAAATATTTGCTGAGATTTCTGGAGATTCGTAATTTTGGGCAGCCTGGCAACCCCTTTCCATGAAAGTGTTTCTCGCCAGTCACTGCTTAGGGCTACATCAAGAGGAAACAAAACATAGAGATAGAACGTGAAACTACTTTATTGTGTCAAGTTTCAAGAAGCTAGCACAAACCGTGTTGGATTTAGAGTTCCAAATACATCTATCAATATAGGAGAAAACAGAGTGAAACCTAAAAATTCAAACTGTTACTGGAAACGAACGCTTCAACATAGAAGAACGAAATTTGGGGAACCAAGTCGCCTTAGTGTACTTATCATTACCTGAAAGTATCATCCAGTTTGGGTGAAAAAATATTTGCTGAGATTTCTGGAGATTTGTAATTTTGGGAAACCTGGCAACCCCTTTCCATGAAAGTGTTTCTCGCCAGTCACTGCTTAGGGCTATATCAAGAGGAAACAAAACATAGAGATAGAACGTGAAACTACTTTATTGTGTCAAGTTTCAAGAAGCTAGCACAAACCGTGTTGGATTTAGAGTTCCAAATACATCTATCAATATAGGAGAAACAGAGTGAAACCTAAAAATTCAAACTGTTACAGGAAAAGAACGCTTCAACATAGAAGAAGGAAATTTGGGGAACCAAGTTGCCTTAGTGTACTGATCATTACCTGAAAGTATCATCCAGTTTGGGTGAAAAAATATTTGCTGAGATTTCTGGAGATTCGTACTTTTGGGCAGCCTGGCAACCCCTTTCCATGAAAGTGTTTCTCGCCAGTCACTGCTTAGGGCTACATTAAGAGGAACGAAAACGTAGAGATAGAACGTGAAACTACTTTATTGTGTCAAGTTTCAAGAAGCTAGCACAAACCGTGTTGGATGTAGAGTTCCAAATACATCTATCAATATAGGAGAAAACAGAGTGAAACCTAAAAATTCAAACTGTTACTGGAAACGAACACTTCAACATAGTAGAACGAAATTTGGGGAACCAAGTCGCCTTAGTGTACTTATCATTACCTGAAAGTATCATCCAGTTTGGGTGAAAAAATATTTGCTGAGATTTCTGGAGATTTGTAATTTTGGGAAACCGGGCAACCCCTTTCCATGAAAGTGTTTCTCGCCAGTCACTGCCTAGGGCTATATCAAGAGGAAACAAAACATAGAGATAGAACGTGAAACTACTTTATTGTGTCAAGTTTCAAGAAGCTAGCACAAACCGTGTTGGTTTTAGAGTTCCAAATACATCTATCAATACAGGAGAAAACAGAGTGAAACCTAAAAATTCAAACTGTTACAGGAAACGAACGCTTCAACATAGAAGAAGGAAATTTGGGGAACCAAGTCGCCTTAGTGTACTGATCATTACCTGAAAGTATCATCCAGTTTGGGTGAAAAAATATTTGCTGAGATTTCTGGAGATTCGTAATTTTGGGCAGCCTGGCAACCCCTTTCGATGAAAGTGTTTCTCGCCAGTCACTGCTTAGGGCTACATTAAGAGGAAACAAAACGTAGACATAGAACGTGAAACTACTTTATTGTGTCAAGTTTCAAGAAGCTAGCACAAACCGTGTTGGATTTAGAGTTCCAAATACATCTATCAATATAGGAGAAAACAGAGTGAAACCTAAAAATTCAAACTGTTACTGGAAACGAACGCTTCAAAATAGAAGAACGAAATTTGGGGAACCAAGTCGCCTTAGTGTGCGTATCATTACCTGAAAGTATCATCCAGTTTGGGTAAAAAATATTTGCTGAGATTTCTGGAGATTCGTAATTTTGGGCAGCCTGGCAACCCCTTTCCATGAAAGTGTTTCTCGCCAGTCACTGCTTAGGGCTACATCAAGAGGAAACAAAACATAGAGATAGAACGTGAAACTACTTTATTGTGTCAAGTTTCAAGAAGCTAGCACAAACCGTGTTGGTTTTAGAGTTCCAAATACATCTATCAATATAGGAGAAAACAGAGTGAAACCTAAAAATTCAAACTGTTACAGGAAACGAACGCTTCAACATAGAAGAAGGAAATTTGGGGAACCAAGTCGCCTTAGTGTACTGATCATTACCTGAAAGTATCATCCAGTTAGGGTGAAAAAATATTTGCTGAGATTTCTGGAGATTCGTAATTTTGGGCAGCCTGGCAACCCCTTTCCATGAAAGTGTTTCTCGCCAGTCACTGCTTAGGGCTACATTAAGAGGAAACAAAACATAGAGATAGAACGTGAAACTACTTTATTGTGTCAAGTTTCAAGAAGCTAGCACAAACCGTGTTGGATTTAGAGTTCCAAATACGTCTATCAATATAGGAGAAAACAGAGTGAAACCTAAAAATTCAAACTGTTACTGGAAACGAACGCTTCAACATAGAAGAACGAAATTTGGGGAACCAAGTCGCCTTAGTGTACTGATCATTACCTGAAAATATCATCCAGTTTGGGTGGAAAAATATTTGCTGAGATTTCTGGAGATTCGTAATTTTGGGAAGCCTGGCAACCCCTTTCCATGAAAGTGTTTCTCGCCAGTCACTGCTTAGGGCTACAACAAGAGGAAACAAAACATAGAGATAGAACGTGAAACTACTTTATTGTGTCAAGTTTCAAGAAGCTAGCACAAACCGTGTTGGATTTAAAGTTCCAAATACATCTATCAATATAGGAGAAAACAGAGTGAAACCTAAAAATTCAAACTGTTACTGGAAACGAACGCTTCAACATAGAAGAACGAAATTTGGGGAACCAAGTCGCCTTAGTGTACTTATCATTACCTGAAAGTATCATCCAGTTTGGGTGAAAAAATATTTGCTGAGATTTCTGGAGATTTGTAATTTTGGGAAACCTGGCAACCCCTTTCCATGAAAGTGTTTCTCGCCAGTCACTGCTTAGGGCTATATCAAGAGGAAACAAAACATAGAGATAGAACGTGAAACTACTTTATTGTGTCAAGTTTCAAGAAGCTAGCACAAACCGTGTTGGATTTAGAGTTCCAAATACGTCTATCAATATAGGAGAAAACAGAGTGAAACCTAAAAATTCAAACTGTTACTGGAAACGAACGCTTCAACATAGAAGAAGGAAATTTGGGGAACCAAGTCGCCTTAGTGTACTGATCATTACCTGAAAGTATCATCCAGTTTGGGTGAAAAAATATTTGCTGAGATTTCTGGAGATTCGTAATTTTGGGCAGCCTGGCAACCCCTTTCCATGAAAGTGTTTCTCGCCAGTCACTGCTTAGGGCTACATCAAGAGGAAACAAAACATAGAGATAGAACGTGAAACTACTTTATTGTGTCAAGTTTCAAGAAGCTAGCACAAACCGTGTTGGATTTAGAGTTCCAAATACATCTATCAATATAGGAGAAAACAGAGTGAAACCTAAAAATTCAAACTGTTACTGGAAACGAACGCTTCAACATAGAAGAACGAAATTTGGGGAACCAAGTCGCCTTAGTGTACTTATCATTACCTGAAAGTATCATCCAGTTTGGGTGAAAAAATATTTGCTGAGATTTCTGGAGATTTGTAATTTTGGGAAACCTGGCAACCCCTTTCCATGAAAGTGTTTCTCGCCAGTCACTGCTTAGGGCTATATCAAGAGGAAACAAAACATAGAGATAGAACGTGAAACTACTTTATTGTGTCAAGTTTCAAGAAGCTAGCACAAACCGTGTTGGATTTAGAGTTCCAAATACATCTATCAATATAGGAGAAACAGAGTGAAACCTAAAAATTCAAACTGTTACAGGAAAAGAACGCTTCAACATAGAAGAAGGAAATTTGGGGAACCAAGTTGCCTTAGTGTACTGATCATTACCTGAAAGTATCATCCAGTTTGGGTGAAAAAATATTTGCTGAGATTTCTGGAGATTCGTACTTTTGGGCAGCCTGGCAACCCCTTTCCATGAAAGTGTTTCTCGCCAGTCACTGCTTAGGGCTACATTAAGAGGAACGAAAACGTAGAGATAGAACGTGAAACTACTTTATTGTGTCAAGTTTCAAGAAGCTAGCACAAACCGTGTTGGATGTAGAGTTCCAAATACATCTATCAATATAGGAGAAAACAGAGTGAAACCTAAAAATTCAAACTGTTACTGGAAACGAACACTTCAACATAGTAGAACGAAATTTGGGGAACCAAGTCGCCTTAGTGTACTTATCATTACCTGAAAGTATCATCCAGTTTGGGTGAAAAAATATTTGCTGAGATTTCTGGAGATTTGTAATTTTGGGAAACCGGGCAACCCCTTTCCATGAAAGTGTTTCTCGCCAGTCACTGCCTAGGGCTATATCAAGAGGAAACAAAACATAGAGATAGAACGTGAAACTACTTTATTGTGTCAAGTTTCAAGAAGCTAGCACAAACCGTGTTGGTTTTAGAGTTCCAAATACATCTATCAATACAGGAGAAAACAGAGTGAAACCTAAAAATTCAAACTGTTACAGGAAACGAACGCTTCAACATAGAAGAAGGAAATTTGGAGAACCAAGTCGCCTTAGTGTACTGATCATTACCTGAAAGTATCATCCAGTTTGGGTGAAAAAATATTTGCTGAGATTTCTGGAGATTCGTAA
Organism: Spermophilus citellus; assembly: GCF_964194105.1. NCBI lineage: Eukaryota > Metazoa > Chordata > Mammalia > Rodentia > Sciuridae > Spermophilus > Spermophilus citellus. Next base: position 7,320,453 of record NC_138195.1, read on the forward strand.
TTTTGGGCAGCCTGGCAACCCCTTTCGATGAAAGTGTTTCTCGCCAGTCACTGCTTAGGGCTACATTAAGAGGAAACAAAACGTAGACATAGAACGTGAAACTACTTTATTGTGTCAAGTTTCAAGAAGCTAGCACAAACCGTGTTGGATTTAGAGTTCCAAATACATCTATCAATATAGGAGAAAACAGAGTGAAACCTAAAAATTCAAACTGTTACTGGAAACGAACGCTTCAAAATAGAAGAACGAAATTTGGGGAACCAAGTCGCCTTAGTGTGCGTATCATTACCTGAAAGTATCATCCAGTTTGGGTAAAAAATATTTGCTGAGATTTCTGGAGATTCGTAATTTTGGGCAGCCTGGCAACCCCTTTCCATGAAAGTGTTTCTCGCCAGTCACTGCTTAGGGCTACATCAAGAGGAAACAAAACATAGAGATAGAACGTGAAACTACTTTATTGTGTCAAGTTTCAAGAAGCTAGCACAAACCGTGTTGGTTTTAGAGTTCCAAATACATCTATCAATATAGGAGAAAACAGAGTGAAACCTAAAAATTCAAACTGTTACAGGAAATGAACGCTTCAACATAGAAGAAGGAAATTTGGGGAACCAAGTCGCCTTAGTGTACTGATCATTACCTGAAAGTATCATCCAGTTAGGGTGAAAAAATATTTGCTGAGATTTCTGGAGATTCGTAATTTTGGGCAGCCTGGCAACCCCTTTCCATGAAAGTGTTTCTCGCCAGTCACTGCTTAGGGCTACATTAAGAGGAAACAAAACATAGAGATAGAACGTGAAACTACTTTATTGTGTCAAGTTTCAAGAAGCTAGCACAAACCGTGTTGGATTTAGAGTTCCAAATACGTCTATCAATATAGGAGAAAACAGAGTGAAACCTAAAAATTCAAACTGTTACTGGAAACGAACGCTTCAACATAGAAGAACGAAATTTGGGGAACCAAGTCGCCTTAGTGTACTGATCATTACCTGAAAATATCATCCAGTTTGGGTGGAAAAATATTTGCTGAGATTTCTGGAGATTCGTAATTTTGGGAAGCCTGGCAACCCCTTTCCATGAAAGTGTTTCTCGCCAGTCACTGCTTAGGGCTACATCAAGAGGAAACAAAACATAGAGATAGAACGTGAAACTACTTTATTGTGTCAAGTTTCAAGAAGCTAGCACAAACCGTGTTGGATTTAGAGTTCTAAATACATCTATCAATATAGGAGAAAACAGAGTGAAACCTAAAAATTCAAACTGTTACTGGAAACGAACGCTTCAACATAGAAGAACGAAATTTGGGGAACCAAGTCGCCTTAGTGTACTTATCATTACCTGAAAGTATCATCCAGTTTGGGTGAAAAAATATTTGCTGAGATTTCTGGAGATTTGTAATTTTGGGAAACCTGGCAACCCCTTTCCATGAAAGTGTTTCTCGCCAGTCACTGCTTAGGGCTATATCAAGAGGAAACAAAACATAGAGATAGAACGTGAAACTACTTTATTGTGTCAAGTTTCAAGAAGCTAGCACAAACCGTGTTGGATTTAGAGTTCCAAATACGTCTATCAATATAGGAGAAAACAGAGTGAAACCTAAAAATTCAAACTGTTACTGGAAACGAACGCTTCAACATAGAAGAAGGAAATTTGGGGAACCAAGTCGCCTTAGTGTACTGATCATTACCTGAAAGTATCATCCAGTTTGGGTGAAAAAATATTTGCTGAGATTTCTGGAGATTCGTAATTTTGGGCAGCCTGGCAACCCCTTTCCATGAAAGTGTTTCTCGCCAGTCACTGCTTAGGGCTACATCAAGAGGAAACAACACATAGAGATAGAACGTGAAACTACTTTATTGTGTCAAGTTTGAAGAAGCTAGCACAAACCGTGTTGGATTTAGAGTTCCAAATACATCTATCAATATAGGAGAAAACAGAGTGAAACCTAAAAATTCAAACTGTTACTGGAAACGAACGCTTCAACATAGAAGAACGAAATTTGGGGAACCAAGTCGCCTTAGTGTACTTATCATTACCTGAAAGTATCATCCAGTTTGGGTGGAAAAATATTTGCTGAGATTTCTGGAGATTCGTAATTTTGGGAAGCCTGGCAACCCCTTTCCATGAAAGTGTTTCTCGCCAGTCACTGCTTAGGGCTACATCAAGAGGAAACAAAACATAGAGATAGAACGTGAAACTACTTTATTGTGTCAAGTTTCAAGAAGCTAGCACAAACCGTGTTGGATTTAGAGTTCCAAATACATCTATCAATATAGGAGAAAACAGAGTGAAACGTAAAAATTCAAACTGTTACTGGAAACGAACGCTTCAACATAGAAGAACGAAATTTGGGGAACCAAGTCGCCTTAGTGTACTTATCATTACCTGAAAGTATCATCCAGTTTGGGTGAAAAAATATTTGCTGAGATTTCTGGAGATTTGTAATTTTGGGAAACCTGGCAACCCCTTTCCATGAAAGTGTTTCTCGCCAGTCACTGCTTAGGGCTATATCAAGAGGAAACAAAACATAGAGATAGAACGTGAAACTACTTTATTGTGTCAAGTTTCAAGAAGCTAGCACAAACCGTGTTGGATTTAGAGTTCCAAATACATCTATCAATATAGGAGAAAACAGAGTGAAACCTAAAAATTCAAACTGTTACAGGAAACGAACGCTTCAACATAGAAGAAGGAAATTTGGGGAACCAAGTCGCCTTAGTGTACTGATCATTACCTGAAAGTATCATCCAGTTTGGGTGAAAAAATATTTGCTGAGATTTCTGGAGATTCGTAATTTTGGGCAGCCTGGCAACTCCTTTCCATGAAAGTGTTTCTCGCCAGTCACTGCTTAGGGCTACATTAAGAGGAAAGAAAACGTAGAGATAGAACGTGAAACTACTTTATTGTGTCAAGTTTCAAGAAGCTAGCACAAACCGTGTTGGATTCAGAGTTCCAAATACATCTATCAATATAGGAGAAAACAGAGTGAAACCTAAAAATTCAAACTGTTACTGGAAACGAACGCTTCAACATAGAAGAACAAAATTTGGGGAACCTAGTCGCCTTAGTGTACTGATCATTACCTGAAAGTATCATCCAGTTTGGGTGAAAAAATATTTGTTGAGATTTCTGGAGATTTGTAATTTTGGGAAGCCTGGCAACCCCTTTCCATGAAAGTTTTTCTCGCCAGTCACTGCTTAGGGCTACATCAAGAGGAAACAAAACATAGAGATAGAACGTGAAACTACTTTATTGTGTCAAGTTTCAAGAAGCTAGCACAAACCGTGTTGGATTTAGAGTTCCAAATACGTCTATCAATATAGGAGAAAACAGAGTGAAACCTAAAAATTCAAACTGTTACTGGAAACGAACGCTTCAACATAGAAGAAGGAAATTTGGGGAACCAAGTCGCCTTAGTGTACTGATCATTACCTGAAAGTATCATCCAGTTTGGGTTAAAAAATATTTGCTGAGATTTCTGGAGATTCGTAATTTTGGGCAGCCTGGCAACCCCTTTCCATGAAAGTGTTTCTCGCCAGTCACTGCTTAGCGCTACATCAAGAGGAAACAAAACATAGAGATAGAACGTGAAACTACTTTATTGTGTCAAGTTTCAAGAAGCTAGCACAAACCGTGTTGGATTTAGAGTTCCAAATACATCTATCAATATAGGAGAAAACAGAGTGAAACCTAAAAATTCAAACTGTTACTGGAAACGAACGCTTCAACATAGAAGAACGAAATTTGGGGAACCAAGTCGCCTTAGTGTACTGATCATTACCTGAAAGTATCATCCAGTTTGGGTGAAAAAATATTTGCTGAGATTTCTGGAGATTTGTAATTTTGGGAAACCTGGCAACCCCTTTCCATGAAAGTGTTTCTCGCCAGTCACTGCTTAGGGCTACATCAAGAGGAAACAAAACATAGAGATAGAACGTGAAACTACTTTATTGTGTCAAGTTTCAAGAAGCTAGCACAAACCGTGTTGGATTTAGAGTTCCAAATACATCTATCAATATAGGAGAAAACAGAGTGAAACCTAAAAATTCAAACTGTTACTGGAAACGAACGCTTCAACATAGAAGAACGAAATTTGGGGAACCAAGTTGCCTTAGTGTACTGATCATTACCTGAAAGTATCATCCAGTTTGGGTGAAAAAATATTTGCTGAGATTTCTGGAGATTTGTAATTTTGGGAAACCGGGCAACCCCTTTCCATGAAAGTGTTTCTCGCCAGTCACTGCTTAGGGCTACATCAAGAGGAAACAAAACATAGAGATAGAACGTGAAACTACTTTATTGTGTCAAGTTTCAAGAAGCTAGCACAAACCGTGTTGGATTTAGAGTTCCAAATACATCTATCAATATAGGAGAAAACAGAGTGAAACCTAAAAATTCAAACTGTTACTGGAAACGAACGCTTCAACATAGAAGAACGAAATTTGGGGAACCAAGTCGCCTTAGTGTACTTATCATTACCTGAAAGTATCATCCAGTTTGGGTGAAAAAATATTTGCTGAGATTTCTGGAGATTTGTAATTTTGGGAAACCTGGCAACCCCTTTCCATGAAAGTGTTTCTCGCCAGTCACTGCTTAGGGCTACATCAAGAGGAAACAAAACATAGAGATAGAACGTGAAACTACTTTATTGTGTCAAGTTTCAAGAAGCTAGCACAAACCGTGTTGGATTTAGAGTTCCAAATACGTCTATCAATATAGGAGAAAACAGAGTGAAACCTAAAAATTCAAACTGTTACAGGAAACGAACGCTTCAACATAGAAGAAGGAAATTTGGGGAACCAAGTCGCCTTAGTGTACTGATCATTACCTGAAAGTATCATCCAGTTTGGGTGAAAAAATATTTGCTGAGATTTCTGGAGATTCGTAATTTTGGGCAGCCTGGCAACTCCTTTCCATGAAAGTGTTTCTCGCCAGTCACTGCTTAGGGCTACATTAAGAGGAAAGAAAACGTAGAGATAGAACGTGAAACTACTTTATTGTGTCAAGTTTCAAGAAGCTAGCACAAACCGTGTTGGATTCAGAGTTCCAAATACATCTATCAATATAGGAGAAAACAGAGTGAAACCTAAAAATTCAAACTGTTACTGGAAACGAACGCTTCAACATAGAAGAACAAAATTTGGGGAACCTAGTCGCCTTAGTGTACTGATCATTACCTGAAAGTATCATCCAGTTTGGGTGAAAAAATATTTGTTGAGATTTCTGGAGATTTGTAATTTTGGGAAGCCTGGCAACCCCTTTCCATGAAAGTTTTTCTCGCCAGTCACTGCTTAGGGCTACATCAAGAGGAAACAAAACATAGAGATAGAACGTGAAACTACTTTATTGTGTCAAGTTTCAAGAAGCTAGCACAAACCGTGTTGGATTTAGAGTTCCAAATACGTCTATCAATATAGGAGAAAACAGAGTGAAACCTAAAAATTCAAACTGTTACTGGAAACGAACGCTTCAACATAGAAGAAGGAAATTTGGGGAACCAAGTCGCCTTAGTGTACTGATCATTACCTGAAAGTATCATCCAGTTTGGGTGAAAAAATATTTGCTGAGATTTCTGGAGATTCGTAATTTTGGGCAGCCTGGCAACCCCTTTCCATGAAAGTGTTTCTCGCCAGTCACTGCTTAGGGCTACATCAAGAGGAAACAAAACATAGAGATAGAACGTGAAACTACTTTATTGTGTCAAGTTTCAAGAAGCTAGCACAAACCGTGTTGGATTTAGAGTTCCAAATACATCTATCAATATAGGAGAAAACAGAGTGAAACCTAAAAATTCAAACTGTTACTGGAAACGAACGCTTCAACATAGAAGAACGAAATTTGGGGAACCAAGTCGCCTTAGTGTACTGATCATTACCTGAAAGTATCATCCAGTTTGGGTGAAAAAATATTTGCTGAGATTTCTGGAGATTTGTAATTTTGGGAAACCTGGCAACCCCTTTCCATGAAAGTGTTTCTCGCCAGTCACTGCTTAGGGCTACATCAAGAGGAAACAAAACATAGAGATAGAACGTGAAACTACTTTATTGTGTCAAGTTTCAAGAAGCTAGCACAAACCGTGTTGGATTTAGAGTTCCAAATACATCTATCAATATAGGAGAAAACAGAGTGAAACCTAAAAATTCAAACTGTTACTGGAAACGAACGCTTCAACATAGAAGAACGAAATTTGGGGAACCAAGTTGCCTTAGTGTACTGATCATTACCTGAAAGTATCATCCAGTTTGGGTGAAAAAATATTTGCTGAGATTTCTGGAGATTTGTAATTTTGGGAAACCTGGCAACCCCTTTCCATGAAAGTGTTTCTCGCCAGTCACTGCTTAGGGCTATATCAAGAGGAAACAAAACATAGAGATAGAACGTGAAACTACTTTATTGTGTCAAGTTTCAAGAAGCTAGCACAAACCGTGTTGGATTTAGAGTTCCAAATACATCTATCAATATAGGAGAAACAGAGTGAAACCTAAAAATTCAAACTGTTACAGGAAAAGAACGCTTCAACATAGAAGAAGGAAATTTTGGGAACCAAGTTGCCTTAGTGTACTGATCATTACCTGAAAGTATCATCCAGTTTGGGTGAAAAAATATTTGCTGAGATTTCTGGAGATTCGTAATTTTGGGCAGCCTGGCAACCCCTTTCCATGAAAGTGTTTCTCGCCAGTCACTGCTTAGGGCTACATCAAGAGGAAACAAAACATAGAGATAGAACGTGAAACTACTTTATTGTGTCAAGTTTCAAGAAGCTAGCACAAACCGTGTTGGATTTAGAGTTCCAAATACATCTATCAATATAGGAGAAAACAGAGTGAAACCTAAAAATTCAAACTGTTACTGGAAACGAACGCTTCAACATAGAAGAACGAAATTTGGGGAACCAAGTCGCCTTAGTGTACTTATCATTACCTGAAAGTATCATCCAGTTTGGGTGAAAAAATATTTGCTGAGATTTCTGGAGATTTGTAATTTTGGGAAACCTGGCAACCCCTTTCCATGAAAGTGTTTCTCGCCAGTCACTGCTTAGGGCTATATCAAGAGGAAACAAAACATAGAGATAGAACGTGAAACTACTTTATTGTGTCAAGTTTCAAGAAGCTAGCACAAACCGTGTTGGATTTAGAGTTCCAAATACGTCTATCAATATAGGAGAAAACAGAGTGAAACCTAAAAATTCAAACTGTTACTGGAAACGAACGCTTCAACATAGAAGAAGGAAATTTGGGGAACCAAGTCGCCTTAGTGTACTGATCATTACCTGAAAGTATCATCCAGTTTGGGTGAAAAAATATTTGCTGAGATTTCTGGAGATTCGTAATTTTGGGCAGCCTGGCAACCCCTTTCCATGAAAGTGTTTCTCGCCAGTCACTGCTTAGGGCTACATCAAGAGGAAACAAAACATAGAGATAGAACGTGAAACTACTTTATTGTGTCAAGTTTGAAGAAGCTAGCACAAACCGTGTTGGATTTAGAGTTCCAAATACATCTATCAATATAGGAGAAAACAGAGTGAAACCTAAAAATTCAAACTGTTACTGGAAACGAACGCTTCAACATAGAAGAACGAAATTTGGGGAACCAAGTCGCCTTAGTGTACTTATCATTACCTGAAAGTATCATCCAGTTTGGGTGGAAAAATATTTGCTGAGATTTCTGGAGATTCGTAATTTTGGGAAGCCTGGCAACCCCTTTCCATGAAAGTGTTTCTCGCCAGTCACTGCTTAGGGCTACATCAAGAGGAAACAAAACATAGAGATAGAACGTGAAACTACTTTATTGTGTCAAGTTTCAAGAAGCTAGCACAAACCGTGTTGGATTTAGAGTTCCAAATACATCTATCAATATAGGAGAAAACAGAGTGAAACCTAAAAATTCAAACTGTTACTGGAAACGAACGCTTCAACATAGAAGAACGAAATTTGGGGAACCAAGTCGCCTTAGTGTACTTATCATTACCTGAAAGTATCATCCAGTTTGGGTGAAAAAATATTTGCTGAGATTTCTGGAGATTTGTAATTTTGGGAAACCTGGCAACCCCTTTCCATGAAAGTGTTTCTCGCCAGTCACTGCTTAGGGCTATATCAAGAGGAAACAAAACATAGAGATAGAACGTGAAACTACTTTATTGTGTCAAGTTTCAAGAAGCTAGCACAAACCGTGTTGGATTTAGAGTTCCAAATACATCTATCAATATAGGAGAAAACAGAGTGAAACCTAAAAATTCAAACTGTTACAGGAAACGAACGCTTCAACATAGAAGAAGGAAATTTGGGGAACCAAGTCGCCTTAGTGTACTGATCATTACCTGAAAGTATCATCCAGTTTGGGTGAAAAAATATTTGCTGAGATTTCTGGAGATTCGTAATTTTGGGCAGCCTCGCAACTCCTTTCCATGAAAGTGTTTCTCGCCAGTCACTGCTTAGGGCTACATTAAGAGGAAAGAAAACGTAGAGATAGAACGTGAAACTACTTTATTGTGTCAAGTTTCAAGAAGCTAGCACAAACCGTGTTGGATTCAGAGTTCCAAATACATCTATCAATATAGGAGAAAACAGAGTGAAACCTAAAAATTCAAACTGTTACTGGAAACGAACGCTTCAACATAGAAGAACAAAATTTGGGGAACCTAGTCGCCTTAGTGTACTGATCATTACCTGAAAGTATCATCCAGTTTGGGTGAAAAAATATTTGTTGAGATTTCTGGAGATTTGTAATTTTGGGAAGCCTGGCAACCCCTTTCCATGAAAGTTTTTCTCGCCAGTCACTGCTTAGGGCTACATCAAGAGGAAACAAAACATAGAGATAGAACGTGAAACTACTTTATTGTGTCAAGTTTCAAGAAGCTAGCACAAACCGTGTTGGATTTAGAGTTCCAAATACGTCTATCAATATAGGAGAAAACAGAGTGAAACCTAAAAATTCAAACTGTTACTGGAAACGAACGCTTCAACATAGAAGAAGGAAATTTGGGGAACCAAGTCGCCTTAGTGTACTGATCATTACCTGAAAGTATCATCCAGTTTGGGTGAAAAAATATTTGCTGAGATTTCTGGAGATTCGTAATTTTGGGCAGCCTGGCAACCCCTTTCCATGAAAGTGTTTCTCGCCAGTCACTGCTTAGGGCTACATCAAGAGGAAACAAAACATAGAGATAGAACGTGAAACTACTTTATTGTGTCAAGTTTCAAGAAGCTAGCACAAACCGTGTTGGATTTAGAGTTCCAAATACATCTATCAATATAGGAGAAAACAGAGTGAAACCTAAAAATTCAAACTGTTACTGGAAACGAACGCTTCAACATAGAAGAACGAAATTTGGGGAACCAAGTCGCCTTAGTGTACTGATCATTACCTGAAAGTATCATCCAGTTTGGGTGAAAAAATATTTGCTGAGATTTCTGGAGATTTGTAATTTTGGGAAACCTGGCAACCCCTTTCCATGAAAGTGTTTCTCGCCAGTCACTGCTTAGGGCTACATCAAGAGGAAACAAAACATAGAGATAGAACGTGAAACTACTTTATTGTGTCAAGTTTCAAGAAGCTAGCACAAACCGTGTTGGATTTAGAGTTCCAAATACATCTATCAATATAGGAGAAAACAGAGTGAAACCTAAAAATTCAAACTGTTACTGGAAACGAACGCTTCAACATAGAAGAACGAAATTTGGGGAACCAAGTCGCCTTAGTGTACTGATCATTACCTGAAAGTATCATCCAGTTTGGGTGAAAAAATATTTGCTGAGATTTCTGGAGATTTGTAATTTTGGGAAACCTGGCAACCCCTTTCCATGAAAGTGTTTCTCGCCAGTCACTGCTTAGGGCTATATCAAGAGGAAACAAAACATAGAGATAGAATGTGAAACTACTTTATTGTGTCAAGTTTCAAGAAGCTAGCACAAACCGTGTTGGATTTAGAGTTCCAAATACATCTATCAATATAGGAGAAACAGAGTGAAACCTAAAAATTCAAACTGTTACAGGAAAAGAACGCTTCAACATAGAAGAAGGAAATTTTGGGAACCAAGTTGCCTTAGTGTACTGATCATTACCTGAAAGTATCATCCAGTTTGGGTGAAAAAATATTTGCTGAGATTTCTGGAGATTCGTAATTTTGGGCAGCCTGGCAACCCCTTTCCATGAAAGTGTTTCTCGCCAGTCACTGCTTAGGGCTACATCAAGAGGAAACAAAACATAGAGATAGAACGTGAAACTACTTTCTTGTGTCAAGTTTCAAGAAGCTAGCACAAACCGTGTTGGATTTAGAGTTCCAAATACATCTATCAATATAGGAGAAAACAGAGTGAAACCTAAAAATTCAAACTGTTACTGGAAACGAACGCTTCAACATAGAAGAACGAAATTTGGGGAACCAAGTCGCCTTAGTGTACTTATCATTACCTGAAAGTATCATCCAGTTTGGGTGAAAAAATATTTGCTGAGATTTCTGGAGATTTGTAATTTTGGGAAACCTGGCAACCCCTTTCCATGAAAGTGTTTCTTGCCAGTCACTGCTTAGGGCTATATCAAGAGGAAACAAAACATAGAGATAGAACGTGAAACTACTTTATTGTGTCAAGTTTCAGGAAGCTAGCACAAACCGTGTTGGATGTAGAGTTCCAAATACATCTATCAATATAGGAGAAAACAGAGTGAAACCTAAAAATTCAAACTGTTACTGGAAACGAACGCTTCAACATAGAAGAACGAAATTTGGGGAACCAAGTCGCCTTAGTGTACTTATCATTACCTGAAAGTATCATCCAGTTTGGGTGAAAAAATATTTGCTGAGATTTCTGGAGATTTGTAATTTTGGGAAACCGGGCAACCCCTTTCCATGAAAGTGTTTCTCGCCAGTCACTGCTTAGGGCTATATCAAGAGGAAACAAAACATAGAGATAGAACGTGAAACTACTTTATTGTGTCAAGTTTCAAGAAGCTAGCACAAACCGTGTTGGTTTTAGAGTTCCAAATACATCTATCAATATAGGAGAAAACAGAGTGAAACCTAAAAATTCAAACTGTTACAGGAAACGAACGCTTCAACATAGAAGAAGGAAATTTGGGGAACCAAGTCGCCTTAGTGTACTGATCATTACCTGAAAGTATCATCCAGTTAGGGTGAAAAAATATTTGCAGAGATTTCTGGAGATTCGTAATTTTGGGCAGCCTGGCAACCCCTTTCGATGAAAGTGTTTCTCGCCAGTCACTGCTTAGGGCTACATTAAGAGGAAACAAAACGTAGACATAGAACGTGAAACTACTTTATTGTGTCAAGTTTCAAGAAGCTAGCACAAACCGTGTTGGATTTAGAGTTCCAAATACATCTATCAATATAGGAGAAAACAGAGTGAAACCTAAAAATTCAAACTGTTACTGGAAACGAACGCTTCAAAATAGAAGAACGAAATTTGGGGAACCAAGTCGCCTTAGTGTGCGTATCATTACCTGAAAGTATCATCCAGTTTGGGTAAAAAATATTTGCTGAGATTTCTGGAGATTCGTAATTTTGGGCAGCCTGGCAACCCCTTTCCATGAAAGTGTTTCTCGCCAGTCACTGCTTAGGGCTACATCAAGAGGAAACAAAACATAGAGATAGAACGTGAAACTACTTTATTGTGTCAAGTTTCAAGAAGCTAGCACAAACCGTGTTGGTTTTAGAGTTCCAAATACATCTATCAATATAGGAGAAAACAGAGTGAAACCTAAAAATTCAAACTGTTACAGGAAACGAACGCTTCAACATAGAAGAAGGAAATTTGGGGAACCAAGTCGCCTTAGTGTACTGATCATTACCTGAAAGTATCATCCAGTTAGGTTGAAAAAATATTTGCTGAGATTTCTGGAGATTCGTAATTTTGGGCAGCCTGGCAACCCGTTTCCATGAAAGTGTTTCTCGCCAGTCACTGCTTAGGGCTACATTAAGAGGAAACAAAACGTAGAGATAGAACGTGATACTACTTTATTGTGTCAAGTTTCAAGAAGCTAGCACAAACCGTGTTGGATTTAGAGTTCCAAATACGTCTATCAATATAGGAGAAAACAGAGTGAAACCTAAAAATTCAAACTGTTACTGGAAACGAACGCTTCAACATAGAAGAACGAAATTTGGGGAACCAAGTCGCCTTAGTGTACTGATCATTACCTGAAAATATCATCCAGTTTGGGTGGAAAAATATTTGCTGAGATTTCTGGAGATTCGTAATTTTGGGAAGCCTGGCAACCCCTTTCCATGAAAGTGTGTCTCGCCAGTCACTGCTTAGGGCTACATCAAGAGGAAACAAAACATAGAGATAGAACGTGAAACTACTTTATTGTGTCAAGTTTCAAGAAGCTAGCACAAACCGTGTTGGATTTAGAGTTCCAAATACATCTATCAATATAGGAGAAAACAGAGTGAAACCTAAAAATTCAAACTGTTACTGGAAACGAACGCTTCAACATAGAAGAACGAAATTTGGGGAACCAAGTCGCCTTAGTGTACTTATCATTACCTGAAAGTATCATCCAGTTTGGGTGAAAAAATATTTGCTGAGATTTCTGGAGATTTGTAATTTTGGGAAACCTGGCAACCCCTTTCCATGAAAGTGTTTCTCGCCAGTCACTGCTTAGGGCTATATCAAGAGGAAACAAAACATAGAGATAGAACGTGAAACTACTTTATTGTGTCAAGTTTCAAGAAGCTAGCACAAACCGTGTTGGATTTAGAGTTCCAAATACGTCTATCAATATAGGAGAAAACAGAGTGAAACCTAAAAATTCAAACTGTTACTGGAAACGAACGCTTCAACATAGAAGAAGGAAATTTGGGGAACCAAGTCGCCTTAGTGTACTGATCATTACCTGAAAGTATCATCCAGTTTGGGTGAAAAAATATTTGCTGAGATTTCTGGAGATTCGTAATTTTGGGCAGCCTGGCAACCCCTTTCCATGAAAGTGTTTCTCGCCAGTCACTGCTTAGGGCTACATCAAGAGGAAACAAAACATAGAGATAGAACGTGAAACTACTTTATTGTGTCAAGTTTGAAGAAGCTAGCACAAACCGTGTTGGATTTAGAGTTCCAAATACATCTATCAATATAGGAGAAAACAGAGTGAAACCTAAAAATTCAAACTGTTACTGGAAACGAACGCTTCAACATAGAAGAACGAAATTTGGGGAACCAAGTCGCCTTAGTGTACTTATCATTACCTGAAAGTATCATCCAGTTTGGGTGGAAAAATATTTGCTGAGATTTCTGGAGATTCGTAATTTTGGGAAGCCTGGCAACCCCTTTCCATGAAAGTGTTTCTCGCCAGTCACTGCTTAGGGCTACATCAAGAGGAAACAAAACATAGAGATAGAACGTGAAACTACTTTATTGTGTCAAGTTTCAAGAAGCTAGCACAAACCGTGTTGGATTTAGAGTTCCAAATACATCTATCAATATAGGAGAAAACAGAGTGAAACCTAAAAATTCAAACTGTTACTGGAAACGAACGCTTCAACATAGAAGAACGAAATTTGGGGAACCAAGTCGCCTTAGTGTACTTATCATTACCTGAAAGTATCATCCAGTTTGGGTGAAAAAATATTTGCTGAGATTTCTGGAGATTTGTAATTTTGGGAAACCTGGCAACCCCTTTCCATGAAAGTGTTTCTCGCCAGTCACTGCTTAGGGCTATATCAAGAGGAAACAAAACATAGAGATAGAACGTGAAACTACTTTATTGTGTCAAGTTTCAAGAAGCTAGCACAAACCGTGTTGGATTTAGAGTTCCAAATACATCTATCAATATAGGAGAAAACAGAGTGAAACCTAAAAATTCAAACTGTTACAGGAAACGAACGCTTCAACATAGAAGAAGGAAATTTGGGGAACCAAGTCGCCTTAGTGTACTGATCATTACCTGAAAGTATCATCCAGTTTGGGTGAAAAAATATTTGCTGAGATTTCTGGAGATTCGTAATTTTGGGCAGCCTGGCAACCCCTTTCCATGAAAGTGTTTCTCGCCAGTCACTGCTTAGGGCTACATCAAGAGGAAACAAAACATAGAGATAGAACGTGAAACTACTTTATTGTGTCAAGTTTCAAGAAGCTAGCACAAACCGTGTTGGTTTTAGAGTTCCAAATACATCTATCAATATAGGAGAAAACAGAGTGAAACCTAAAAATTCAAACTGTTACAGGAAACGAACGCTTCAACATAGAAGAAGGAAATTTGGGGAACCAAGTCGCCTTAGTGTACTGATCATTACCTGAAAGTATCATCCAGTTAGGGTGAAAAAATATTTGCTGAGATTTCTGGAGATTCGTAATTTTGGGCAGCCTGGCAACCCCTTTCCATGAAAGTGTTTCTCGCCAGTCACTGCTTAGGGCTACATTAAGAGGAAACAAAACGTAGAGATAGAACGTGATACTACTTTATTGTGTCAAGTTTCAAGAAGCTAGCACAAACCGTGTTGGATTTAGAGTTCCAAATACGTCTATCAATATAGGAGAAAACAGAGTGAAACCTAAAAATTCAAACTGTTACTGGAAACGAACGCTTCAACATAGAAGAACGAAATTTGGGGAACCAAGTCGCCTTAGTGTACTGATCATTACCTGAAAATATCATCCAGTTTGGGTGGAAAAATATTTGCTGAGATTTCTGGAGATTCGTAATTTTGGGAAGCCTGGCAACCCCTTTCCATGAAAGTGTTTCTCGCCAGTCACTGCTTAGGGCTACATCAAGAGGAAACAAAACATAGAGATAGAACGTGAAACTACTTTATTGTGTCAAGTTTCAAGAAGCTAGCACAAACCGTGTTGGATTTAGAGTTCCAAATACATCTATCAATATAGGAGAAAACAGAGTGAAACCTAAAAATTCAAACTGTTACTGGAAACGAACGCTTCAACATAGAAGAACGAAATTTGGGGAACCAAGTCGCCTTAGTGTACTGATCATTACCTGAAAGTATCATCCAGTTTGGGTGAAAAAATATTTGCTGAGATTTCTGGAGATTCGTAATTTTGGGCAGCCTGGCAACCCCTTTCCATGAAAGTGTTTCTCGCCAGTCACTGCTTAGGGCTACATCAAGAGGAAACAAAACATAGAGATAGAACGTGAAACTACTTTATTGTGTCAAGTTTGAAGAAGCTAGCACAAACCGTGTTGGATTTAGAGTTCCAAATACATCTATCAATATAGGAGAAAACAGAGTGAAACCTAAAAATTCAAACTGTTACTGGAAACGAACGCTTCAACATAGAAGAACGAAATTTGGGGAACCAAGTCGCCTTAGTGTACTTATCATTACCTGAAAGTATCATCCAGTTTGGGTGGAAAAATATTTGCTGAGATTTCTGGAGATTCGTAATTTTGGGAAGCCTGGCAACCCCTTTCCATGAAAGTGTTTCTCGCCAGTCACTGCTTAGGGCTACATCAAGAGGAAACAAAACATAGAGATAGAACGTGAAACTACTTTATTGTGTCAAGTTTCAAGAAGCTAGCACAAACCGTGTTGGATTTAGAGTTCCAAATACATCTATCAATATAGGAGAAAACAGAGTGAAACCTAAAAATTCAAACTGTTACTGGAAACGAACGCTTCAACATAGAAGAACGAAATTTGGGGAACCAAGTCGCCTTAGTGTACTTATCATTACCTGAAAGTATCATCCAGTTTGGGTGAAAAAATATTTGCTGAGATTTCTGGAGATTTGTAATTTTGGGAAACCTGGCAACCCCTTTCCATGAAAGTGTTTCTCGCCAGTCACTGCTTAGGGCTATATCAAGAGGAAACAAAACATAGAGATAGAACGTGAAACTACTTTATTGTGTCAAGTTTCAAGAAGCTAGCACAAACCGTGTTGGATTTAGAGTTCCAAATACATCTATCAATATAGGAGAAAACAGAGTGAAACCTAAAAATTCAAACTGTTACAGGAAACGAACGCTTCAACATAGAAGAAGGAAATTTGGGGAACCAAGTCGCCTTAGTGTACTGATCATTACCTGAAAGTATCATCCAGTTTGGGTGAAAAAATATTTGCTGAGATTTCTGGAGATTCGTAATTTTGGGCAGCCTGGCAACCCCTTTCCATGAAAGTGTTTCTCGCCAGTCACTGCTTAGGGCTACATCAAGAGGAAACAAAACATAGAGATAGAACGTGAAACTACTTTATTGTGTCAAGTTTCAAGAAGCTAGCACAAACCGTGTTGGTTTTAGAGTTCCAAATACATCTATCAATATAGGAGAAAACAGAGTGAAACCTAAAAATTCAAACTGTTACAGGAAACGAACGCTTCAACATAGAAGAAGGAAATTTGGGGAACCAAGTCGCCTTAGTGTACTGATCATTACCTGAAAGTATCATCCAGTTAGGGTGAAAAAATATTTGCTGAGATTTCTGGAGATTCGTAATTTTGGGCAGCCTGGCAACCCCTTTCCATGAAAGTGTTTCTCGCCAGTCACTGCTTAGGGCTACATTAAGAGGAAACAAAACGTAGAGATAGAACGTGATACTACTTTATTGTGTCAAGTTTCAAGAAGCTAGCACAAACCGTGTTGGATTTAGAGTTCCAAATACGTCTATCAATATAGGAGAAAACAGAGTGAAACCTAAAAATTCAAACTGTTACTGGAAACGAACGCTTCAACATAGAAGAACGAAATTTGGGGAACCAAGTCGCCTTAGTGTACTGATCATTACCTGAAAATATCATCCAGTTTGGGTGGAAAAATATTTGCTGAGATTTCTGGAGATTCGTAATTTTGGGAAGCCTGGCAACCCCTTTCCATGAAAGTGTTTCTCGCCAGTCACTGCTTAGGGCTACATCAAGAGGAAACAAAACATAGAGATAGAACGTGAAACTACTTTATTGTGTCAAGTTTCAAGAAGCTAGCACAAACCGTGTTGGATTTAGAGTTCCAAATACATCTATCAATATAGGAGAAAACAGAGTGAAACCTAAAAATTCAAACTGTTACTGGAAACGAACGCTTCAACATAGAAGAACGAAATTTGGGGAACCAAGTCGCCTTAGTGTACTTATCATTACCTGAAAGTATCATCCAGTTTGGGTGAAAAAATATTTGCTGAGATTTCTGGAGATTTGTAATTTTGGGAAACCTGGCAACCCCTTTCCATGAAAGTGTTTCTCGCCAGTCACTGCTTAGGGCTATATCAAGAGGAAACAAAACATAGAGATAGAACGTGAAACTACTTTATTGTGTCAAGTTTCAAGAAGCTAGCACAAACCGTGTTGGATTTAGAGTTCCAAATACGTCTATCAATATAGGAGAAAACAGAGTGAAACCTAAAAATTCAAACTGTTACTGGAAACGAACGCTTCAACATAGAAGAAGGAAATTTGGGGAACCAAGTCGCCTTAGTGTACTGATCATTACCTGAAAGTATCATCCAGTTTGGGTGAAAAAATATTTGCTGAGATTTCTGGAGATTCGTAATTTTGGGCAGCCTGGCAACCCCTTTCCATGAAAGTGTTTCTCGCCAGTCACTGCTTAGGGCTACATCAAGAGGAAACAAAACATAGAGATAGAACGTGAAACTACTTTATTGTGTCAAGTTTGAAGAAGCTAGCACAAACCGTGTTGGATTTAGAGTTCCAAATACATCTATCAATATAGGAGAAAACAGAGTGAAACCTAAAAATTCAAACTGTTACTGGAAACGAACGCTTCAACATAGAAGAACGAAATTTGGGGAACCAAGTCGCCTTAGTGTACTTATCATTACCTGAAAGTATCATCCAGTTTGGGTGGAAAAATATTTGCTGAGATTTCTGGAGATTCGTAATTTTGGGAAGCCTGGCAACCCCTTTCCATGAAAGTGTTTCTCGCCAGTCACTGCTTAGGGCTACATCAAGAGGAAACAAAACATAGAGATAGAACGTGAAACTACTTTATTGTGTCAAGTTTCAAGAAGCTAGCACAAACCGTGTTGGATTTAGAGTTCCAAATACATCTGTCAATATAGGAGAAAACAGAGTGAAACCTAAAAATTCAAACTGTTACTGGAAACGAACGCTTCAACATAGAAGAACGAAATTTGGGGAACCAAGTCGCCTTAGTGTACTTATCATTACCTGAAAGTATCATCCAGTTTGGGTGAAAAAATATTTGCTGAGATTTCTGGAGATTTGTAATTTTGGGAAACCTGGCAACCCCTTTCCATGAAAGTGTTTCTCGCCAGTCACTGCTTAGGGCTATATCAAGAGGAAACAAAACATAGAGATAGAACGTGAAACTACTTTATTGTGTCAAGTTTCAAGAAGCTAGCACAAACCGTGTTGGATTTAGAGTTCCAAATACATCTATCAATATAGGAGAAAACAGAGTGAAACCTAAAAATTCAAACTGTTACAGGAAACGAACGCTTCAACATAGAAGAAGGAAATTTGGGGAACCAAGTCGCCTTAGTGTACTGATCATTACCTGAAAGTATCATCCAGTTTGGGTGAAAAAATATTTGCTGAGATTTCTGGAGATTCGTAATTTTGGGCAGCCTGGCAACTCCTTTCCATGAAAGTGTTTCTCGCCAGTCACTGCTTAGGGCTACATTAAGAGGAAAGAAAACGTAGAGATAGAACGTGAAACTACTTTATTGTGTCAAGTTTCAAGAAGCTAGCACAAACCGTGTTGGATTCAGAGTTCCAAATACATCTATCAATATAGGAGAAAACAGAGTGAAACCTAAAAATTCAAACTGTTACTGGAAACGAACGCTTCAACATAGAAGAACAAAATTTGGGGAACCTAGTCGCCTTAGTGTACTGATCATTACCTGAAAGTATCATCCAGTTTGGGTGAAAAAATATTTGTTGAGATTTCTGGAGATATGTAATTTTGGGAAGCCTGGCAACCCCTTTCCATGAAAGTGTTTCTCGCCAGTCACTGCTTAGGGCTACATCAAGAGGAAACAAAACATAGAGATAGAACGTGAAACTACTTTATTGTGTCAAGTTTCAAGAAGCTAGCACAAACCGTGTTGGATTTAGAGTTCCAAATACGTCTATCAATATAGGAGAAAACAGAGTGAAACCTAAAAATTCAAACTGTTACTGGAAACGAACGCTTCAACATAGAAGAAGGAAATTTGGGGAACCAAGTCGCCTTAGTGTACTGATCATTACCTGAAAGTATCATCCAGTTTGGGTGAAAAAATATTTGCTGAGATTTCTGGAGATTCGTAATTTTGGGCAGCCTGGCAACCCCTTTCCATGAAAGTGTTTCTCGCCAGTCACTGCTTAGGGCTACATCAAGAGGAAACAAAACATAGAGATAGAACGTGAAACTACTTTATTGTGTCAAGTTTCAAGAAGCTAGCACAAACCGTGTTGGATGTAGAGTTCCAAATACATCTATCAATATAGGAGAAAACAAGAGTGAAACCTAAAAATTCAAACTGTTACTGGAAACGAACGCTTCAACATAGAAGAACGAAATTTGGGGAACCAAGTCGCCTTAGTGTACTTATCATTACCTGAAAGTATCATCCAGTTTGGGTGAAAAAATATTTGCTGAGATTTCTGGAGATTCCTAATTTTGGGCAGCCTGGCAACCCCTTTCCATGAAAGTGTTTCTCGCCAGTCACTGCTTAGGGCTATATCAAGAGGAAACAAAACATAGAGATAGAACGTGAAACTACTTTATTGTGTCAAGTTTCAAGAAGCTAGCACAAACCGTGTTGGATTTAGAGTTCCAAATACATCTATCAATATAGGAGAAACAGAGTGAAACCTAAAAATTCAAACTGTTACAGGAAAAGAACGCTTCAACATAGAAGAAGGAAATTTTGGGAACCAAGTTGTCTTAGTGTACTGATCATTACCTGAAAGTATCATCCAGTTTGGGTGAAAAAATATTTGCTGAGATTTCTGGAGATTCGTAATTTTGGGCAGCCTGGCAACCCCTTTCCATGAAAGTGTTTCTCGCCAGTCACTGCTTAGGGCTACATTAAGAGGAAACAAAACGTAGAGATAGAACGTGAAACTACTTTATTGTGTCAAGTTTCAAGAAGCTAGCACAAACCGTGTTGGATTTAGAGTTCCAAATACATCTATCAATATAGGAGAAAACAGAGTGAAACCTAAAAATTCAAACTGTTACTGGAAACGAACGCTTCAACATAGAAGAACGAAATTTGGGGAACCAAGTCGCCTTAGTGTACGTATCATTACCTGAAAGTATCATCCAGTTTGGGTGAAAAAATATTTGCTGATATTTCTGGAGATTCGTAATTTTGGGCAGCCTGGCAACCCCTTTCCATGAAAGTGTTTCTCGCCAGTCACTGCTTAGGGCTACATCAAGAGGAAACAAAACATACAGATAGAACGTGAAACTACTTTATTGTGTCAAGTTTCAAGAAGCTAGCACAAACAGTGTTGGATTTAGAGTTCCAAATACATCTATCAATATAGGAGAAAACAGAGTGAAACCTAAAAATTCAAACTGTTACTGGAAACGAACGCTTCAACATAGAAGAACGAAATTTGGGGAACCAAGTCGCCTTAGTGTACTTATCATTACCTGAAAGTATCATCCAGTTTGGGTGAAAAAATATTTGCTGAGATTTCTGGAGATTTGTAATTTTGGGAAACCTGGCAACCCCTTTCCATGAAAGTGTTTCTTGCCAGTCACTGCTTAGGGCTATATCAAGAGGAAACAAAACATAGAGATAGAACGTGAAACTACTTTATTGTGTCAAGTTTCAAGAAGCTAGCACAAACCGTGTTGGATGTAGAGTTCCAAATACATCTATCAATATAGGAGAAAAGAGTGAAACCTAAAAATTCAAACTGTTACTGGAAACGAACGCTTCAACATAGAAGAACGAAATTTGGGGAACCAAGTCGCCTTAGTGTACTTATCATTACCTGAAAGTATCATCCAGTTTGGGTGAAAAAATATTTGCTGAGATTTCTGGAGATTTGTAATTTTGGGAAACCGGGCAACCCCTTTCCATGAAAGTGTTTCTCGCCAGTCACTGCTTAGGGCTATATCAAGAGGAAACAAAACATAGAGATAGAACGTGAAACTACTTTATTGTGTCAAGTTTCAAGAAGCTAGCACAAACCGTGTTGGTTTTAGTGTTCCAAATACATCTATCAATATAGGAGAAAACAGAGTGAAACCTAAAAATTCAAACTGTTACAGGAAACGAACGCTTCAACATAGAAGAAGGAAATTTGGGGAACCAAGTCGCCTTAGTGTACTGATCATTACCTGAAAGTATCATCCAGTTAGGGTGAAAAAATATTTGCTGAGATTTCTGGAGATTCGTAATTTTGGGCAGCCTGGCAACCCCTTTCCATGAAAGTGTTTCTCGCCAGTCACTGCTTAGGGCTACATTAAGAGGAAACAAAACGTAGAGATAGAACGTGAAACTACTTTATTGTGTCAAGTTTCAAGAAGCTAGCACAAACCGTGTTGGATTTAGAGTTCCAAATACATCTATCAATATAGGAGAAAACAGAGTGAAACCTAAAAATTCAAACTGTTACTGGAAACGAACGCTTCAACATAGAAGAACGAAATTTGGGGAACCAAGTCGCCTTAGTGTACGTATCATTACCTGAAAGTATCATCCAGTTTGGGTGAAAAAATATTTGCTGAGATTTCTGGAGATTCGTAATTTTGGGCAGCCTGGCAACCCCTTTCCATGAAAGTGTTTCTCGCCAGTCACTGCTTAGGGCTACATCAAGAGGAAACAAAACATAGAGATAGAACGTGAAACTACTTTATTGTGTCAAGTTTCAAGAAGCTAGCACAAACCGTGTTGGATTTAGAGTTCCAAATACATCTATCAATATAGGAGAAAACAGAGTGAAACCTAAAAATTCAAACTGTTACTGGAAACGAACGCTTCAACATAGAAGAACGAAATTTGGGGAACCAAGTCGCCTTAGTGTACTTATCATTACGTGAAAGTATCATCCAGTTTGGGTGAAAAAATATTTGCTGAGATTTCTGGAGATTTGTAATTTTGGGAAACCTGGCAACCCCTTTCCATGAAAGTGTTTCTTGCCAGTCACTGCTTAGGGCTATATCAAGAGGAAACAAAACATAGAGATAGAACGTGAAACTACTTTATTGTGTCAAGTTTCAAGAAGCTAGCACAAACCGTGTTGGATGTAGAGTTCCAAATACATCTATCAATATAGGAGAAAACAGAGTGAAACCTAAAAATTCAAACTGTTACTGGAAACGAACGCTTCAACATAGAAGAACGAAATTTGGGGAACCAAGTCGCCTTAGTGTACTTATCATTACCTGAAAGTATCATCCAGTTTGGGTGAAAAAATATTTGCTGAGATTTCTGGAGATTTGTAATTTTGGGAAACCGGGCAACCCCTTTCCATGAAAGTGTTTCTCGCCAGTCACTGCTTAGGGCTATATCAAGAGGAAACAAAACATAGAGATAGAACGTGAAACTACTTTATTGTGTCAAGTTTCAAGAAGCTAGCACAAACCGTGTTGGTTTTAGAGTTCCAAATACATCTATCAATATAGGAGAAAACAGAGTGAAACCTAAAAATTCAAACTGTTACAGGAAACGAACGCTTCAACATAGAAGAAGGAAATTTGGGGAACCAAGTCGCCTTAGTGTACTGATCATTACCTGAAAGTATCATCCAGTTAGGGTGAAAAAATATTTGCTGAGATTTCTGGAGATTCGTAATTTTGGGCAGCCTGGCAACCCCTTTCCATAAAAGTGTTTCTCGCCAGTCACTGCTTAGGGCTACATTAAGAGGAAAAAAAAACGTAGAGATAGAACGTGATACTACTTTATTGTGTCAAGTTTCAAGAAGCTGGCACAAACCGTGTTGGATTTAGAGTTCCAAATACGTCTATCAATATAGGAGAAAACAGAGTGAAACCTAAAAATTCAAACTGTTACTGGAAACGAACGCTTCAACATAGAAGAACGAAATTTGGGGAACCAAGTCGCCTTAGTGTACTGATCATTACCTGAAAGTATCATCCAGTTTGGGTGAAAAAATATTTGCTGAGATTTCTGGAGATTTGTAATTTTGGGAAACCTGGCAACCCCTTTCCATGAAAGTGTTTCTCGCCAGTCACTGCTTAGGGCTATATCAAGAGGAAACAAAACATAGAGATAGAACGTGAAACTACTTTATTGTGTCAAGTTTCAAGAAGCTAGCACAAACCGTGTTGGATTTAGAGTTCCAAATACATCTATCAATATAGGAGAAAACAGAGTGAAACCTAAAAATTCAAACTGTTACAGGAAACGAACGCTTCAACATAGAAGAACGAAATTTGGGGAACCAAGTTGCCTTAGTGTACTGATCATTACCTGAAAGTATCATCCAGTTTGGGTGAAAAAATATTTGCTGAGATTTCTGGAGATTTGTAATTTTGGGAAACCTGGCAACCCCTTTCCATGAAAGTGTTTCTCGCCAGTCACTGCTTAGGGCTATATCAAGAGGAAACAAAACATAGAGATAGAACGTGAAACTACTTTATTGTGTCAAGTTTCAAGAAGCTAGCACAAACCGTGTTGGATGTAGAGTTCCAAATACATCTATCAATATAGGAGAAAACAGAGTGAAACCTAAAAATTCAAACTGTTACAGGAAACGAACGCTTCAACATAGAAGAAGGAAATTTGGGGAACCAAGTCGCCTTAGTGTACTGATCATTACCTGAAAGTATCATCCAGTTTGGGTGAAAAAATATTTGCTGAGATTTCTGGAGATTCGTAATTTTGGGCAGCCTGGCAACTCCTTTCCATGAAAGTGTTTCTCGCCAGTCACTGCTTAGGGCTACATTAAGAGGAAAGAAAACGTAGAGATAGAACGTGAAACTACTTTATTGTGTCAAGTTTCAAGAAGCTAGCACAAACCGTGTTGGATTCAGAGTTCCAAATACATCTATCAATATAGGAGAAAACAGAGTGAAACCTAAAAATTCAAACTGTTACTGGAAACGAACGCTTCAACATAGAAGAACGAAATTTGGGGAACCTAGTCGCCTTAGTGTACTGATCATTACCTGAAAGTATCATCCAGTTTGGGTGAAAAAATATTTGTTGAGATTTCTGGAGTTTTGTAATTTTGGGAAGCCTGGCAACCCCTTTCCATGAAAGTGTTTCTCGCCAGTCACTGCTTAGGGCTACATAAAGAGGAAACAAAACATAGAGATAGAACGTGAAACTACTTTATTGTGTCAAGTTTCAAGAAGCTAGCACAAACCGTGTTGGATTTAGAGTTCCAAATACGTCTATCAATATAGGAGAAAACAGAGTGAAACCTAAAAATTCAAACTGTTACTGGAAACGAACGCTTCAACATAGAAGAAGGAAATTTGGGGAACCAAGTCGCCTTAGTGTACTGATCATTACCTGAAAGTATCATCCAGTTTGGGTGAAAAAATATTTGCTG
Source organism: Spermophilus citellus (assembly GCF_964194105.1). Taxonomy (NCBI): domain Eukaryota; kingdom Metazoa; phylum Chordata; class Mammalia; order Rodentia; family Sciuridae; genus Spermophilus; species Spermophilus citellus. The sequence goes on from NC_138195.1 coordinate 7,344,858, forward strand.
AGATTTCTGGAGATTCGTAATTTTGGGCAGCCTGGCAACCCCTTTCCATGAAAGTGTTTCTCGCCAGTCACTGCTTAGGGCTACATCAAGAGGAAACAAAACATAGAGATAGAACGTGAAACTACTTTATTGTGTCAAGTTTCAAGAAGCTAGCACAAACCGTGTTGGATGTAGAGTTCCAAATACATCTATCAATATAGGAGAAAACAGAGTGAAACCTAAAAATTCAAACTGTTACTGGAAACGAACGCTTCAACATAGAAGAACGAAATTTGGGGAACCAAGTCGCCTTAGTGTACTTATCATTACCTGAAAGTATCATCCAGTTTGGGTGAAAAAATATTTGCTGAGATTTCTGGAGATTCGTAATTTTGGGCAGCCTGGCAACCCCTTTCCATGAAAGTGTTTCTCGCCAGTCACTGCTTAGGGCTACATCAAGAGGAAACAAAACATACAGATAGAACGTGAAACTACTTTATTGTGTCAAGTTTCAAGAAGCTAGCACAAACAGTGTTGGATTTAGAGTTCCAAATACATCTATCAATATAGGAGAAAACAGAGTGAAACCTAAAAATTCAAACTGTTACTGGAAACGAACGCTTCAACATAGAAAAACGAAATTTGGGGAACCAAGTCGCCTTAGTGTACTTATCATTACCTGAAAGTATCATCCAGTTTGGGTGAAAAAATATTTGCTGAGATTTCTGGAGATTTGTAATTTTGGGAAACCTGGCAACCCCTTTCCATGAAAGTGTTTCTTGCCAGTCACTGCTTAGGGCTATATCAAGAGGAAACAAAACATAGAGATAGAACGTGAAACTACTTTATTGTGTCAAGTTTCAAGAAGCTAGCACAAACCGTGTTGGATGTAGAGTTCCAAATACATCTATCAATATAGGAGAAAAGAGTGAAACCTAAAAATTCAAACTGTTACTGGAAACGAACGCTTCAACATAGAAGAACGAAATTTGGGGAACCAAGTCGCCTTAGTGTACTTATCATTACCTGAAAGTATCATCCAGTTTGGGTGAAAAAATATTTGCTGAGATTTCTGGAGATTTGTAATTTTGGGAAACCGGGCAACCCCTTTCCATGAAAGTGTTTCTCGCCAGTCACTGCTTAGGGCTATATCAAGAGGAAACAAAACATAGAGATAGAACGTGAAACTACTTTATTGTGTCAAGTTTCAAGAAGCTAGCACAAACCGTGTTGGTTTTAGAGTTCCAAATACATCTATCAATATAGGAGAAAACAGAGTGAAACCTAAAAATTCAAACTGTTACAGGAAACGAACGCTTCAACATAGAAGAAGGAAATTTGGGGAACCAAGTCGCCTTAGTGTACTGATCATTACCTGAAAGTATCATCCAGTTAGGGTGAAAAAATATTTGCTGAGATTTCTGGAGATTCGTAATTTTGGGCAGCCTGGCAACCCCTTTCCATGAAAGTGTTTCTCGCCAGTCACTGCTTAGGGCTACATTAAGAGGAAACAAAACGTAGAGATAGAACGTGAAACTACTTTATTGTGTCAAGTTTCAAGAAGCTAGCACAAACCGTGTTGGATGTAGAGTTCCAAATACATCTATCAATATAGGAGAAAACAGAGTGAAACCTAAAAATTCAAACTGTTACTGGAAACGAACGCTTCAACATAGAAGAACGAAATTTGGGGAACCAAGTCGCCTTAGTGTACGTATCATTACCTGAAAGTATCATCCAGTTTGGGTGAAAAAATATTTGCTGAGATTTCTGGTGATTCGTAATTTTGGGCAGCCTGGCAACCCCTTTCCATGTAAGTGTTTCTCGCCAGTCACTGCTTAGGGCTACATCAAGAGGAAACAAAACATAGAGATAGAACGTGAAACTACTTTATTGTGTCAAGTTTCAAGAAGCTAGCACAAACCGTGTTGGATTTAGAGTTCCAAATACGTCTATCAATATAGGAGAAAACAGAGTGAAACCTAAAAATTCAAACTGTTACTGGAAACGAACGCTTCAACATAGAAGAACGAAATTTGGGGAACCAAGTCGCCTTAGTGTACTGATCATTACCTGAAAATATCATCCAGTTTGGGTGGAAAAATATTTGCTGAGATTTCTGGAGATTCGTAATTTTGGGAAGCCTGGCAACCCCTTTCCATGAAAGTGTTTCTCGCCAGTCACTGCTTAGGGCTACATCAAGAGGAAACAAAACATAGAGATAGAACGTGAAACTACTTTATTGTGTCAAGTTTCAAGAAGCTAGCACAAACCGTGTTGGATTTAGAGTTCCAAATACATCTATCAATATAGGAGAAAACAGAGTGAAACCTAAAAATTCAAACTGTTACTGGAAACGAACGCTTCAACATAGAAGAACGAAATTTGGGGAACCAAGTCGCCTTAGTGTACTTATCATTACCTGAAAGTATCATCCAGTTTGGGTGAAAAAATATTTGCTGAGATTTCTGGAGATTTGTAATTTTGGGAAACCTGGCAACCCCTTTCCATGAAAGTGTTTCTCGCCAGTCACTGCTTAGGGCTATATCAAGAGGAAACAAAACATAGAGATAGAACGTGAAACTACTTTATTGTGTCAAGTTTCAAGAAGCTAGCACAAACCGTGTTGGATTTAGAGTTCCAAATACGTCTATCAATATAGGAGAAAACAGAGTGAAACCTAAAAATTCAAACTGTTACTGGAAACGAACGCTTCAACATAGAAGAAGGAAATTTGGGGAACCAAGTCGCCTTAGTGTACTGATCATTACCTGAAAGTATCATCCAGTTTGGGTGAAAAAATATTTGCTGAGATTTCTGGAGATTCGTAATTTTGGGCAGCCTGGCAACCCCTTTCCATGAAAGTGTTTCTCGCCAGTCACTGCTTAGGGCTACATCAAGAGGAAACAAAACATAGAGATAGAACGTGAAACTACTTTATTGTGTCAAGTTTCAAGAAGCTAGCACAAACCGTGTTGGATTTAGAGTTCCAAATACATCTATCAATATAGGAGAAAACAGAGTGAAACCTAAAAATTCAAACTGTTACTGGAAACGAACGCTTCAACATAGAAGAACGAAATTTGGGGAACCAAGTCGCCTTAGTGTACTTATCATTACCTGAAAGTATCATCCAGTTTGGGTGAAAAAATATTTGCTGAGATTTCTGGAGATTTGTAATTTTGGGAAACCTGGCAACCCCTTTCCATGAAAGTGTTTCTCGCCAGTCACTGCTTAGGGCTATATCAAGAGGAAACAAAACATAGAGATAGAACGTGAAACTACTTTATTGTGTCAAGTTTCAAGAAGCTAGCACAAACCGTGTTGGATTTAGAGTTCCAAATACGTCTATCAATATAGGAGAAAACAGAGTGAAACCTAAAAATTCAAACTGTTACTGGAAACGAACGCTTCAACATAGAAGAAGGAAATTTGGGGAACCAAGTCGCCTTAGTGTACTGATCATTACCTGAAAGTATCATCCAGTTTGGGTGAAAAAATATTTGCTGAGATTTCTGGAGATTCGTAATTTTGGGCAGCCTGGCAACCCCTTTCCATGAAAGTGTTTCTCGCCAGTCACTGCTTAGGGCTACATCAAGAGGAAACAAAACATAGAGATAGAACGTGAAACTACTTTATTGTGTCAAGTTTGAAGAAGCTAGCACAAACCGTGTTGGATTTAGAGTTCCAAATACATCTATCAATATAGGAGAAAACAGAGTGAAACCTAAAAATTCAAACTGTTACTGGAAACGAACGCTTCAACATAGAAGAACGAAATTTGGGGAACCAAGTCGCCTTAGTGTACTTATCATTACCTGAAAGTATCATCCAGTTTGGGTGGAAAAATATTTGCTGAGATTTCTGGAGATTCGTAATTTTGGGAAGCCTGGCAACCCCTTTCCATGAAAGTGTTTCTCGCCAGTCACTGCTTAGGGCTACATCAAGAGGAAACAAAACATAGAGATAGAACGTGAAACTACTTTATTGTGTCAAGTTTGAAGAAGCTAGCACAAACCGTGTTGGATTTAGAGTTCCAAATACATCTATCAATATAGGAGAAAACAGAGTGAAACCTAAAAATTCAAACTGTTACTGGAAACGAACGCTTCAACATAGAAGAACGAAATTTGGGGAACCAAGTCGCCTTAGTGTACTTATCATTACCTGAAAGTATCATCCAGTTTGGGTGGAAAAATATTTGCTGAGATTTCTGAGATTCGTAATTTTGGGAAGCCTGGCAACCCCTTTCCATGAAAGTGTTTCTCGCCAGTCACTGCTTAGGGCTACATCAAGAGGAAACAAAACATAGAGATAGAACGTGAAACTACTTTATTGTGTCAAGTTTCAAGAAGCTAGCACAAACCGTGTTGGATTTAGAGTTCCAAATACATCTATCAATATAGGAGAAAACAGAGTGAAACCTAAAAATTCAAACTGTTACTGGAAACGAACGCTTCAACATAGAAGAACGAAATTTGGGGAACCAAGTCGCCTTAGTGTACTTATCATTACCTGAAAGTATCATCCAGTTTGGGTGAAAAAATATTTGCTGAGATTTCTGGAGATTTGTAATTTTGGGAAACCTGGCAACCCCTTTCCATGAAAGTGTTTCTCGCCAGTCACTGCTTAGGGCTATATCAAGAGGAAACAAAACATAGAGATAGAACGTGAAACTACTTTATTGTGTCAAGTTTCAAGAAGCTAGCACAAACCGTGTTGGATTTAGAGTTCCAAATACATCTATCAATATAGGAGAAAACAGAGTGAAACCTAAAAATTCAAACTGTTACAGGAAACGAACGCTTCAACATAGAAGAAGGAAATTTGGGGAACCAAGTCGCCTTAGTGTACTGATCATTACCTGAAAGTATCATCCAGTTTGGGTGAAAAAATATTTGCTGAGATTTCTGGAGATTCGTAATTTTGGGCAGCCTGGCAACTCCTTTCCATGAAAGTGTTTCTCGCCAGTCACTGCTTAGGGCTACATTAAGAGGAAAGAAAACGTAGAGATAGAACGTGAAACTACTTTATTGTGTCAAGTTTCAAGAAGCTAGCACAAACCGTGTTGGATTCAGAGTTCCAAATACATCTATCAATATAGGAGAAAACAGAGTGAAACCTAAAAATTCAAACTGTTACTGGAAACGAACGCTTCAACATAGAAGAACAAAATTTGGGGAACCTAGTCGCCTTAGTGTACTGATCATTACCTGAAAGTATCATCCAGTTTGGGTGAAAAAATATTTGTTGAGATTTCTGGAGATTTGTAATTTTGGGAAGCCTGGCAACCCCTTTCCATGAAAGTTTTTCTCGCCAGTCACTGCTTAGGGCTACATCAAGAGGAAACAAAACATAGAGATAGAACGTGAAACTACTTTATTGTGTCAAGTTTCAAGAAGCTAGCACAAACCGTGTTGGATTTAGAGTTCCAAATACGTCTATCAATATAGGAGAAAACAGAGTGAAACCTAAAAATTCAAACTGTTACTGGAAACGAACGCTTCAACATAGAAGAAGGAAATTTGGGGAACCAAGTCGCCTTAGTGTACTGATCATTACCTGAAAGTATCATCCAGTTTGGGTGAAAAAATATTTGCTGAGATTTCTGGAGATTCGTAATTTTGGGCAGCCTGGCAACCCCTTTCCATGAAAGTGTTTCTCGCCAGTCACTGCTTAGGGCTACATCAAGAGGAAACAAAACATAGAGATAGAACGTGAAACTACTTTATTGTGTCAAGTTTCAAGAAGCTAGCACAAACCGTGTTGGATTTAGAGTTCCAAATACATCTATCAATATAGGAGAAAACAGAGTGAAACCTAAAAATTCAAACTGTTACTGGAAACGAACGCTTCAACATAGAAGAACGAAATTTGGGGAACCAAGTCGCCTTAGTGTACTGATCATTACCTGAAAGTATCATCCAGTTTGGGTGAAAAAATATTTGCTGAGATTTCTGGAGATTTGTAATTTTGGGAAACCTGGCAACCCCTTTCCATGAAAGTGTTTCTCGCCAGTCACTGCTTAGGGCTACATCAAGAGGAAACAAAACATAGAGATAGAACGTGAAACTACTTTATTGTGTCAAGTTTCAAGAAGCTAGCACAAACCGTGTTGGATTTAGAGTTCCAAATACATCTATCAATATAGGAGAAAACAGAGTGAAACCTAAAAATTCAAACTGTTACTGGAAACGAACGCTTCAACATAGAAGAACGAAATTTGGGGAACCAAGTTGCCTTAGTGTACTGATCATTACCTGAAAGTATCATCCAGTTTGGGTGAAAAAATATTTGCTGAGATTTCTGGAGATTTGTAATTTTGGGAAACCTGGCAACCCCTTTCCATGAAAGTGTTTCTCGCCAGTCACTGCTTAGGGCTATATCAAGAGGAAACAAAACATAGAGATAGAACGTGAAACTACTTTATTGTGTCAAGTTTCAAGAAGCTAGCACAAACCGTGTTGGATTTAGAGTTCCAAATACATCTATCAATATAGGAGAAACAGAGTGAAACCTAAAAATTCAAACTGTTACAGGAAAAGAACGCTTCAACATAGAAGAAGGAAATTTTGGGAACCAAGTTGCCTTAGTGTACTGATCATTACCTGAAAGTATCATCCAGTTTGGGTGAAAAAATATTTGCTGAGATTTCTGGAGATTCGTAATTTTGGGCAGCCTGGCAACCCCTTTCCATGAAAGTGTTTCTCGCCAGTCACTGCTTAGGGCTACATCAAGAGGAAACAAAACATAGAGATAGAACGTGAAACTACTTTATTGTGTCAAGTTTCAAGAAGCTAGCACAAACCGTGTTGGATTTAGAGTTCCAAATACATCTATCAATATAGGAGAAAACAGAGTGAAACCTAAAAATTCAAACTGTTACTGGAAACGAACGCTTCAACATAGAAGAACGAAATTTGGGGAACCAAGTCGCCTTAGTGTACTTATCATTACCTGAAAGTATCATCCAGTTTGGGTGAAAAAATATTTGCTGAGATTTCTGGAGATTTGTAATTTTGGGAAACCTGGCAACCCCTTTCCATGAAAGTGTTTCTTGCCAGTCACTGCTTAGGGCTATATCAAGAGGAAACAAAACATAGAGATAGAACGTGAAACTACTTTATTGTGTCAAGTTTCAGGAAGCTAGCACAAACCGTGTTGGATGTAGAGTTCCAAATACATCTATCAATATAGGAGAAAACAGAGTGAAACCTAAAAATTCAAACTGTTACTGGAAACGAACGCTTCAACATAGAAGAACGAAATTTGGGGAACCAAGTCGCCTTAGTGTACTTATCATTACCTGAAAGTATCATCCAGTTTGGGTGAAAAAATATTTGCTGAGATTTCTGGAGATTTGTAATTTTGGGAAACCGGGCAACCCCTTTCCATGAAAGTGTTTCTCGCCAGTCACTGCTTAGGGCTATATCAAGAGGAAACAAAACATAGAGATAGAACGTGAAACTACTTTATTGTGTCAAGTTTCAAGAAGCTAGCACAAACCGTGTTGGTTTTAGAGTTCCAAATACATCTATCAATATAGGAGAAAACAGAGTGAAACCTAAAAATTCAAACTGTTACAGGAAACGAACGCTTCAACATAGAAGAAGGAAATTTGGGGAACCAAGTCGCCTTAGTGTACTGATCATTACCTGAAAGTATCATCCAGTTAGGGTGAAAAAATATTTGCAGAGATTTCTGGAGATTCGTAATTTTGGGCAGCCTGGCAACCCCTTTCGATGAAAGTGTTTCTCGCCAGTCACTGCTTAGGGCTACATTAAGAGGAAACAAAACGTAGACATAGAACGTGAAACTACTTTATTGTGTCAAGTTTCAAGAAGCTAGCACAAACCGTGTTGGATTTAGAGTTCCAAATACATCTATCAATATAGGAGAAAACAGAGTGAAACCTAAAAATTCAAACTGTTACTGGAAACGAACGCTTCAAAATAGAAGAACGAAATTTGGGGAACCAAGTCGCCTTAGTGTGCGTATCATTACCTGAAAGTATCATCCAGTTTGGGTAAAAAATATTTGCTGAGATTTCTGGAGATTCGTAATTTTGGGCAGCCTGGCAACCCCTTTCCATGAAAGTGTTTCTCGCCAGTCACTGCTTAGGGCTACATCAAGAGGAAACAAAACATAGAGATAGAACGTGAAACTACTTTATTGTGTCAAGTTTCAAGAAGCTAGCACAAACCGTGTTGGTTTTAGAGTTCCAAATACATCTATCAATATAGGAGAAAACAGAGTGAAACCTAAAAATTCAAACTGTTACAGGAAACGAACGCTTCAACATAGAAGAAGGAAATTTGGGGAACCAAGTCGCCTTAGTGTACTGATCATTACCTGAAAGTATCATCCAGTTAGGGTGAAAAAATATTTGCTGAGATTTCTGGAGATTCGTAATTTTGGGCAGCCTGGCAACCCCTTTCCATGAAAGTGTTTCTCGCCAGTCACTGCTTAGGGCTACATTAAGAGGAAACAAAACGTAGAGATAGAACGTGATACTACTTTATTGTGTCAAGTTTCAAGAAGCTAGCACAAACCGTGTTGGATTTAGAGTTCCAAATACATCTATCAATATAGGAGAAACAGAGTGAAACCTAAAAATTCAAACTGTTACAGGAAAAGAACGCTTCAACATAGAAGAAGGAAATTTTGGGAACCAAGTTGCCTTAGTGTACTGATCATTACCTGAAAGTATCATCCAGTTTGGGTGAAAAAATATTTGTTGAGATTTCTGGAGATTCGTAATTTTGGGCAGCCTGGCAACCCCTTTCCATGAAAGTGTTTCTCGCCAGTCACTGCTTAGGGCTACATCAAGAGGAAACAAAACATAGAGATAGAACGTGAAACTACTTTATTGTGTCAAGTTTCAAGAAGCTAGCACAAACCGTGTTGGTTTTAGAGTTCCAAATACATCTATCAATATAGGAGAAAACAGAGTGAAACCTAAAAATTCAAACTGTTACAGGAAACGAACGCTTCAACATAGAAGAAGGAAATTTGGGGAACCAAGTCGCCTTAGTGTACTGATCATTACCTGAAAGTATCATCCAGTTAGGGTGAAAAAATATTTGCTGAGATTTCTGGAGATTCGTAATTTTGGGCAGCCTGGCAACCCCTTTCCATGAAAGTGTTTCTCGCCAGTCACTGCTTAGGGCTACATTAAGAGGAAACAAAACGTAGAGATAGAACGTGATACTACTTTATTGTGTCAAGTTTCAAGAAGCTAGCACAAACCGTGTTGGATTTAGAGTTCCAAATACGTCTATCAATATAGGAGAAAACAGAGTGAAACCTAAAAATTCAAACTGTTACTGGAAACGAACGCTTCAACATAGAAGAACGAAATTTGGGGAACCAAGTCGCCTTAGTGTACTGATCATTACCTGAAAATATCATCCAGTTTGGGTGGAAAAATATTTGCTGAGATTTCTGGAGATTCGTAATTTTGGGAAGCCTGGCAACCCCTTTCCATGAAAGTGTTTCTCGCCAGTCACTGCTTAGGGCTACATCAAGAGGAAACAAAACATAGAGATAGAACGTGAAACTACTTTATTGTGTCAAGTTTCAAGAAGCTAGCACAAACCGTGTTGGATTTAGAGTTCCAAATACATCTATCAATATAGGAGAAAACAGAGTGAAACCTAAAAATTCAAACTGTTACTGGAAACGAACGCTTCAACATAGAAGAACGAAATTTGGGGAACCAAGTCGCCTTAGTGTACTTATCATTACCTGAAAGTATCATCCAGTTTGGGTGAAAAAATATTTGCTGAGATTTCTGGAGATTTGTAATTTTGGGAAACCGGGCAACCCCTTTCCATGAAAGTGTTTCTCGCCAGTCACTGCTTAGGGCTATATCAAGAGGAAACAAAACATAGAGATAGAACGTGAAACTACTTTATTGTGTCAAGTTTCAAGAAGCTAGCACAAACCGTGTTGGATTTAGAGTTCCAAATACGTCTATCAATATAGGAGAAAACAGAGTGAAACCTAAAAATTCAAACTGTTACAGGAAACGAACGCTTCAACATAGAAGAAGGAAATTTGGGGAACCAAGTCGCCTTAGTGTACTGATCATTACCTGAAAGTATCATCCAGTTTGGGTGAAAAAATATTTGCTGAGATTTCTGGAGATTCGTAATTTTGGGAAGCCTGGCAACCCCTTTCCATGAAAGTGTTTCTCGCCAGTCACTGCTTAGGGCTACATCAAGAGGAAACAAAACGTAGAGATAGAACGTGAAACTACATTATTGTGTCAAGTTTCAAGAAGCTAGCACAAACCGTGTTGGATTCAGAGTTCCAAATACATCTATCAATATAGGAGAAAACAGAGTGAAACCTAAAAATTCAAACTGTTACTGGAAACGAACGCTTCAACATAGAAGAACAAAATTTGGGGAACCTAGTCGCCTTAGTGTACTGATCATTACCTGAAAGTATCATCCAGTTTGGGTGAAAAAATATTTGTTGAGATTTCTGGAGATATGTAATTTTGGGAAGCCTGGCAACCCCTTTCCATGAAAGTGTTTCTCGCCAGTCACTGCTTAGGGCTACATCAAGAGGAAACAAAACATAGAGATAGAACGTGAAACTACTTTATTGTGTCAAGTTTCAAGAAGCTAGCACAAACCGTGTTGGATTTAGAGTTCCAAATACGTCTATCAATATAGGAGAAAACAGAGTGAAACCTAAAAATTCAAACTGTTACTGGAAACGAACGCTTCAACATAGAAGAAGGAAATTTGGGGAACCAAGTCACCTTAGTGTACTGATCATTACCTGAAAGTATCATCCAGTTTGGGTGAAAAAATATTTGCTGAGATTTCTGGAGATTCGTAATTTTGGGCAGCCTGGCAACCCCTTTCCATGAAAGTGTTTCTCGCCAGTCACTGCTTAGGGCTACATCAAGAGGAAACAAAACATAGAGATAGAACGTGAAACTACTTTATTGTGTCAAGTTTCAAGAAGCTAGCACAAACCGTGTTGGATGTAGAGTTCCAAATACATCTATCAATATAGGAGAAAACAGAGTGAAACCTAAAAATTCAAACTGTTACTGGAAACGAACGCTTCAACATAGAAGAACGAAATTTGGGGAACCAAGTCGCCTTAGTGTACTTATCATTACCTGAAAGTATCATCCAATTTGGGTGAAAAAATATTTGCTGAGATTTCTGGAGATTCCTAATTTTGGGCAGCCTGGCAACCCCTTTCCATGAAAGTGTTTCTCGCCAGTCACTGCTTAGGGCTATATCAAGAGGAAACAAAACATAGAGATAGAACGTGAAACTACTTTATTGTGTCAAGTTTCAAGAAGCTAGCACAAACCGTGTTGGATTTAGAGTTCCAAATACATCTATCAATATAGGAGAAACAGAGTGAAACCTAAAAATTCAAACTGTTACAGGAAAAGAACGCTTCAACATAGAAGAAGGAAATTTTGGGAACCAAGTTGCCTTAGTGTACTGATCATTACCTGAAAGTATCATCCAGTTTGGGTGAAAAAATATTTGGTGAGATTTCTGGAGATTCGTAATTTTGGGCAGCCTGGCAACCCCTTTCCATGAAAGTGTTTCTCGCCAGTCACTGCTTAGGGCTACATTAAGAGGAAACAAAACGTAGAGATAGAACGTGAAACTACTTTATTGTGTCAAGTTTCAAGAAGCTAGCACAAACCGTGTTGGATTTAGAGTTCCAAATACATCTATCAATATAGGAGAAAACAGAGTGAAACCTAAAAATTCAAACTGTTACTGGAAACGAACGCTTCAACATAGAAGAACGAAATTTGGGGAACCAAGTCGCCTTAGTGTACGTATCATTACCTGAAAGTATCATCCAGTTTGGGTGAAAAAATATTTGCTGAGATTTCTGGAGATTCGTAATTTTGGGCAGCCTGGCAACCCCTTTCCATGAAAGTGTTTCTCGCCAGTCACTGCTTAGGGCTACATCAAGAGGAAACAAAACATACAGATAGAACGTGAAACTACTTTATTGTGTCAAGTTTCAAGAAGCTAGCACAAACAGTGTTGGATTTAGAGTTCCAAATACATCTATCAATATAGGAGAAAACAGAGTGAAACCTAAAAATTCAAACTGTTACTGGAAACGAACGCTTCAACATAGAAAAACGAAATTTGGGGAACCAAGTCGCCTTAGTGTACTTATCATTACCTGAAAGTATCATCCAGTTTGGGTGAAAAAATATTTGCTGAGATTTCTGGAGATTTGTAATTTTGGGAAACCTGGCAACCCCTTTCCATGAAAGTGTTTCTTGCCAGTCACTGCTTAGGGCTATATCAAGAGGAAACAAAACATAGAGATAGAACGTGAAACTACTTTATTGTGTCAAGTTTCAAGAAGCTAGCACAAACCGTGTTGGATGTAGAGTTCCAAATACATCTATCAATATAGGAGAAACAGAGTGAAACCTAAAAATTCAAACTGTTACAGGAAAAGAACGCTTCAACATAGAAGAAGGAAATTTTGGGAACCAAGTTGCCTTAGTGTACTGATCATTACCTGAAAGTATCATCCAGTTTGGGTGAAAAAATATTTGCTGAGATTTCTGGAGATTCGTAATTTTGGGCAGCCTGGCAACCCCTTTCCATGAAAGTGTTTCTCGCCAGTCACTGCTTAGGGCTACATTAAGAGGAAACAAAACGTAGAGATAGAACGTGAAACTACTTTATTGTGTCAAGTTTCAAGAAGCTAGCACAAACCGTGTTGGATTTAGAGTTCCAAATACATCTATCAATATAGGAGAAAACAGAGTGAAACCTAAAAATTCAAACTGTTACTGGAAACGAACGCTTCAACATAGAAGAACGAAATTTGGGGAACCAAGTCGCCTTAGTGTACGTATCATTACCTGAAAGTATCATCCAGTTTGGGTGAAAAAATATTTGCTGAGATTTCTGGAGATTCGTAATTTTGGGCAGCCTGGCAACCCCTTTCCATGAAAGTGTTTCTCGCCAGTCACTGCTTAGGGCTACATCAAGAGGAAACAAAACATACAGATAGAACGTGAAACTACTTTATTGTGTCAAGTTTCAAGAAGCTAGCACAAACAGTGTTGGATTTAGAGTTCCAAATACATCTATCAATATAGGAGAAAACAGAGTGAAACCTAAAAATTCAAACTGTTACTGGAAACGAACGCTTCAACATAGAAAAACGAAATTTGGGGAACCAAGTCGCCTTAGTGTACTTATCATTACCTGAAAGTATCATCCAGTTTGGGTGAAAAAATATTTGCTGAGATTTCTGGAGATTTGTAATTTTGGGAAACCTGGCAACCCCTTTCCATGAAAGTGTTTCTTGCCAGTCACTGCTTAGGGCTATATCAAGAGGAAACAAAACATAGAGATAGAACGTGAAACTACTTTATTGTGTCAAGTTTCAAGAAGCTAGCACAAACCGTGTTGGATGTAGAGTTCCAAATACATCTATCAATATAGGAGAAAAGAGTGAAACCTAAAAATTCAAACTGTTACTGGAAACGAACGCTTCAACATAGAAGAACGAAATTTGGGGAACCAAGTCGCCTTAGTGTACTTATCATTACCTGAAAGTATCATCCAGTTTGGGTGAAAAAATATTTGCTGAGATTTCTGGAGATTTGTAATTTTGGGAAACCGGGCAACCCCTTTCCATGAAAGTGTTTCTCGCCAGTCACTGCTTAGGGCTATATCAAGAGGAAACAAAACATAGAGATAGAACGTGAAACTACTTTATTGTGTCAAGTTTCAAGAAGCTAGCACAAACCGTGTTGGTTTTAGTGTTCCAAATACATCTATCAATATAGGAGAAAACAGAGTGAAACCTAAAAATTCATACTGTTACAGGAAACGAACGCTTCAACATAGAAGAAGGAAATTTGGGGAACCAAGTCGCCTTAGTGTACTGATCATTACCTGAAAGTATCATCCAGTTAGGGTGAAAAAATATTTGCTGAGATTTCTGGAGATTCGTAATTTTGGGCAGCCTGGCAACCCCTTTCCATGAAAGTGTTTCTCGCCAGTCACTGCTTAGGGCTACATTAAGAGGAAACAAAACGTAGAGATAGAACGTGAAACTACTTTATTGTGTCAAGTTTCAAGAAGCTAGCACAAACCGTGTTGGATTTAGAGTTCCAAATACATCTATCAATATAGGAGAAAACAGAGTGAAACCTAAAAATTCAAACTGTTACTGGAAACGAACGCTTCAACATAGAAGAACGAAATTTGGGGAACCAAGTCGCCTTAGTGTACGTATCATTACCTGAAAGTATCATCCAGTTTGGGTGAAAAAATATTTGCTGAGATTTCTGGAGATTCGTAATTTTGGGCAGCCTGGCAACCCCTTTCCATGAAAGTGTTTCTCGCCAGTCACTGCTTAGGGCTACATCAAGAGGAAACAAAACATAGAGATAGAACGTGAAACTACTTTATTGTGTCAAGTTTCAAGAAGCTAGCACAAACCGTGTTGGATTTAGAGTTCCAAATACATCTATCAATATAGGAGAAAACAGAGTGAAACCTAAAAATTCAAACTGTTACTGGAAACGAACGCTTCAACATAGAAGAACGAAATTTGGGGAACCAAGTCGCCTTAGTGTACTTATCATTACGTGAAAGTATCATCCAGTTTGGGTGAAAAAATATTTGCTGAGATTTCTGGAGATTTGTAATTTTGGGAAACCTGGCAACCCCTTTCCATGAAAGTGTTTCTTGCCAGTCACTGCTTAGGGCTATATCAAGAGGAAACAAAACATAGAGATAGAACGTGAAACTACTTTATTGTGTCAAGTTTCAAGAAGCTAGCACAAACCGTGTTGGATGTAGAGTTCCAAATACATCTATCAATATAGGAGAAAACAGAGTGAAACCTAAAAATTCAAACTGTTACTGGAAACGAACGCTTCAACATAGAAGAACGAAATTTGGGGAACCAAGTCGCCTTAGTGTACTTATCATTACCTGAAAGTATCATCCAGTTTGGGTGAAAAAATATTTGCTGAGATTTCTGGAGATTTGTAATTTTGGGAAACCGGGCAACCCCTTTCCATGAAAGTGTTTCTCGCCAGTCACTGCTTAGGGCTATATCAAGAGGAAACAAAACATAGAGATAGAACGTGAAACTACTTTATTGTGTCAAGTTTCAAGAAGCTAGCACAAACCGTGTTGGTTTTAGAGTTCCAAATACATCTATCAATATAGGAGAAAACAGAGTGAAACCTAAAAATTCAAACTGTTAAGGAAACGAACGCTTCAACATAGAAGAAGGAAATTTGGGGAACCAAGTCGCCTTAGTGTACTGATCATTACCTGAAAGTATCATCCAGTTAGGGTGAAAAAATATTTGCTGAGATTTCTGGAGATTCGTAATTTTGGGCAGCCTGGCAACCCCTTTCCATAAAAGTGTTTCTCGCCAGTCACTGCTTAGGGCTACATTAAGAGGAAAAAAAAACGTAGAGATAGAACGTGATACTACTTTATTGTGTCAAGTTTCAAGAAGCTGGCACAAACCGTGTTGGATTTAGAGTTCCAAATACGTCTATCAATATAGGAGAAAACAGAGTGAAACCTAAAAATTCAAACTGTTACTGGAAACGAACGCTTCAACATAGAAGAACGAAATTTGGGGAACCAAGTCGCCTTAGTGTACTGATCATTACCTGAAAGTATCATCCAGTTTGGGTGAAAAAATATTTGCTGAGATTTCTGGAGATTTGTAATTTTGGGAAACCTGGCAACCCCTTTCCATGAAAGTGTTTCTCGCCAGTCAGTGCTTAGGGCTATATCAAGAGGAAACAAAACATAGAGATAGAACGTGAAACTACTTTATTGTGTCAAGTTTCAAGAAGCTAGCACAAACCGTGTTGGATTTAGAGTTCCAAATACATCTATCAATATAGGAGAAAACAGAGTGAAACCTAAAAATTCAAACTGTTACAGGAAACGAACGCTTCAACATAGAAGAACGAAATTTGGGGAACCAAGTTGCCTTAGTGTACTGATCATTACCTGAAAGTATCATCCAGTTTGGGTGAAAAAATATTTGCTGAGATTTCTGGAGATTTGTAATTTTGGGAAACCTGGCAACCCCTTTCCATGAAAGTGTTTCTCGCCAGTCACTGCTTAGGGCTATATCAAGAGGAAACAAAACATAGAGATAGAACGTGAAACTACTTTATTGTGTCAAGTTTCAAGAAGCTAGCACAAACCGTGTTGGATTTAGAGTTCCAAATACATCTATCAATATAGGAGAAAACAGAGTGAAACCTAAAAATTCAAACTGTTACAGGAAACGAACGCTTCAACATAGAAGAAGGAAATTTGGGGAACCAAGTCGCCTTAGTGTACTGATCATTACCTGAAAGTATCATCCAGTTTGGGTGAAAAAATATTTGCTGAGATTTCTGGAGATTCGTAATTTTGGGCAGCCTGGCAACTCCTTTCCATGAAAGTGTTTCTCGCCAGTCACTGCTTAGGGCTACATTAAGAGGAAAGAAAACGTAGAGATAGAACGTGAAACTACTTTATTGTGTCAAGTTTCAAGAAGCTAGCACAAACCGTGTTGGATTCAGAGTTCCAAATACATCTATCAATATAGGAGAAAACAGAGTGAAACCTAAAAATTCAAACTGTTACTGGAAACGAACGCTTCAACATAGAAGAACGAAATTTGGGGAACCTAGTCGCCTTAGTGTACTGATCATTACCTGAAAGTATCATCCAGTTTGGGTGAAAAAATATTTGCTGAGATTTCTGGAGATTCGTAATTTTGGGCAGCCTGGCAACCCCTTTCCATGAAAGTGTTTCTCGCCAGTCACTGCTTAGGGCTACATCAAGAGGAAACAAAACATACAGATAGAACGTGAAACTACTTTATTGTGTCAAGTTTCAAGAAGCTAGCACAAACAGTGTTGGATTTAGAGTTCCAAATACATCTATCAATATAGGAGAAAACAGAGTGAAACCTAAAAATTCAAACTGTTACTGGAAACGAACGCTTCAACATAGAAAAACGAAATTTGGGGAACCAAGTCGCCTTAGTGTACTTATCATTACCTGAAAGTATCATCCAGTTTGGGTGAAAAAATATTTGCTGAGATTTCTGGAGATTTGTAATTTTGGGAAACCTGGCAACCCCTTTCCATGAAAGTGTTTCTTGCCAGTCACTGCTTAGGGCTATATCAAGAGGAAACAAAACATAGAGATAGAACGTGAAACTACTTTATTGTGTCAAGTTTCAAGAAGCTAGCACAAACCGTGTTGGATGTAGAGTTCCAAATACATCTATCAATATAGGAGAAAAGAGTGAAACCTAAAAATTCAAACTGTTACTGGAAACGAACGCTTCAACATAGAAGAACGAAATTTGGGGAACCAAGTCGCCTTAGTGTACTTATCATTACCTGAAAGTATCATCCAGTTTGGGTGAAAAAATATTTGCTGAGATTTCTGGAGATTTGTAATTTTGGGAAACCGGGCAACCCCTTTCCATGAAAGTGTTTCTCGCCAGTCACTGCTTAGGGCTATATCAAGAGGAAACAAAACATAGAGATAGAACGTGAAACTACTTTATTGTGTCAAGTTTCAAGAAGCTAGCACAAACCGTGTTGGTTTTAGAGTTCCAAATACATCTATCAATATAGGAGAAAACAGAGTGAAACCTAAAAATTCAAACTGTTACAGGAAACGAACGCTTCAACATAGAAGAAGGAAATTTGGGGAACCAAGTCGCCTTAGTGTACTGATCATTACCTGAAAGTATCATCCAGTTAGGGTGAAAAAATATTTGCTGAGATTTCTGGAGATTCGTAATTTTGGGCAGCCTGGCAACCCCTTTCCATGAAAGTGTTTCTCGCCAGTCACTGCTTAGGGCTACATTAAGAGGAAACAAAACGTAGAGATAGAACGTGAAACTACTTTATTGTGTCAAGTTTCAAGAAGCTAGCACAAACCGTGTTGGATTTAGAGTTCCAAATACATCTATCAATATAGGAGAAAACAGAGTGAAACCTAAAAATTCAAACTGTTACTGGAAACGAACGCTTCAACATAGAAGAACGAAATTTGGGGAACCAAGTCGCCTTAGTGTACGTATCATTACCTGAAAGTATCATCCAGTTTGGGTGAAAAAATATTTGCTGAGATTTCTGGTGATTCGTAATTTTGGGCAGCCTGGCAACCCCTTTCCATGTAAGTGTTTCTCGCCAGTCACTGCTTAGGGCTACATCAAGAGGAAACAAAACATAGAGATAGAACGTGAAACTACTTTATTGTGTCAAGTTTCAAGAAGCTAGCACAAACCGTGTTGGATTTAGAGTTCCAAATACATCTATCAATATAGGAGAAAACAGAGTGAAACCTAAAAATTCAAACTGTTACTGGAAACGAACGCTTCAACATAGAAGAACGAAATTTGGGGAACCAAGTCGCCTTAGTGTACTTATCATTACCTGAAAGTATCATCCAGTTTGGGTGAAAAAATATTTGCTGAGATTTCTGGAGATTTGTAATTTTGGGAAACCTGGCAACCCCTTTCCATGAAAGTGTTTCTTGCCAGTCACTGCTTAGGGCTATATCAAGAGGAAACAAAACATAGAGATAGAACGTGAAACTACTTTATTGTGTCAAGTTTCAAGAAGCTAGCACAAACCGTGTTGGATGTAGAGTTCCAAATACATCTATCAATATAGGAGAAAACAGAGTGAAACCTAAAAATTCAAACTGTTACTGGAAACGAACGCTTCAACATAGAAGAACGAAATTTGGGGAACCAAGTCGCCTTAGTGTACTTATCATTACCTGAAAGTATCATCCAGTTTGGGTGAAAAAATATTTGCTGAGATTTCTGGAGATTTGTAATTTTGGGAAACCGGGCAACCCCTTTCCATGAAAGTGTTTCTCGCCAGTCACTGCTTAGGGCTATATCAAGAGGAAACAAAACATAGAGATAGAACGTGAAACTACTTTATTGTGTCAAGTTTCAAGAAGCTAGCACAAACCGTGTTGGTTTTAGAGTTCCAAATACATCTATCAATATAGGAGAAAACAGAGTGAAACCTAAAAATTCAAACTGTTACAGGAAACGAACGCTTCAACATAGAAGAAGGAAATTTGGGGAACCAAGTCGCCTTAGTGTACTGATCATTACTTGAAAGTATCATCCAGTTAGGGTGAAAAAATATTTGCTGAGATTTCTGGAGATTCGTAATTTTGGGCAGCCTGGCAACCCCTTTCCATAAAAGTGTTTCTCGCCAGTCACTGCTTAGGGCTACATTAAGAGGAAAAAAAACGTAGAGATAGAACGTGATACTACTTTATTGTGTCAAGTTTCAAGAAGCTGGCACAAACCGTGTTGGATTTAGAGTTCCAAATACGTCTATCAATATAGGAGAAAACAGAGTGAAACCTAAAAATTCAAACTGTTACTGGAAACGAACGCTTCAACATAGAAGAACGAAATTTGGGGAACCAAGTCGCCTTAGTGTACTGATCATTACCTGAAAGTATCATCCAGTTTGGGTGAAAAAATATTTGCTGAGATTTCTGGAGATTTGTAATTTTGGGAAACCTGGCAACCCCTTTCCATGAAAGTGTTTCTCGCCAGTCACTGCTTAGGGCTATATCAAGAGGAAACAAAACATAGAGATAGAACGTGAAACTACTTTATTGTGTCAAGTTTCAAGAAGCTAGCACAAACCGTGTTGGATTTAGAGTTCCAAATACATCTATCAATATAGGAGAAAACAGAGTGAAACCTAAAAATTCAAACTGTTACAGGAAACGAACGCTTCAACATAGAAGAAGGAAATTTGGGGAACCAAGTCGCCTTAGTGTACTGATCATTACCTGAAAGTATCATCCAGTTTGGGTGAAAAAATATTTGCTGAGATTTCTGGAGATTCGTAATTTTGGGCAGCCTGGCAACCCCTTTCCATGAAAGTGTTTCTCGCCAGTCACTGCTTAGGGCTACATCAAGAGGAAACAAAACATACAGATAGAACGTGAAACTACTTTATTGTGTCAAGTTTCAAGAAGCTAGCACAAACAGTGTTGGATTTAGAGTTCCAAATACATCTATCAATATAGGAGAAAACAGAGTGAAACCTAAAAATTCAAACTGTTACTGGAAACGAACGCTTCAACATAGAAAAACGAAATTTGGGGAACCAAGTCGCCTTAGTGTACTTATCATTACCTGAAAGTATCATCCAGTTTGGGTGAAAAAATATTTGCTGAGATTTCTGGAGATTTGTAATTTTGGGAAACCTGGCAACCCCTTTCCATGAAAGTGTTTCTTGCCAGTCACTGCTTAGGGCTATATCAAGAGGAAACAAAACATAGAGATAGAACGTGAAACTACTTTATTGTGTCAAGTTTCAAGAAGCTAGCACAAACCGTGTTGGATGTAGAGTTCCAAATACATCTATCAATATAGGAGAAAAGAGTGAAACCTAAAAATTCAAACTGTTACTGGAAACGAACGCTTCAACATAGAAGAACGAAATTTGGGGAACCAAGTCGCCTTAGTGTACTTATCATTACCTGAAAGTATCATCCAGTTTGGGTGAAAAAATATTTGCTGAGATTTCTGGAGATTTGTAATTTTGGGAAACCGGGCAACCCCTTTCCATGAAAGTGTTTCTCGCCAGTCACTGCTTAGGGCTATATCAAGAGGAAACAAAACATAGAGATAGAACGTGAAACTACTTTATTGTGTCAAGTTTCAAGAAGCTAGCACAAACCGTGTTGGTTTTAGAGTTCCAAATACATCTATCAATATAGGAGAAAACAGAGTGAAACCTAAAAATTCAAACTGTTACAGGAAACGAACGCTTCAACATAGAAGAAGGAAATTTGGGGAACCAAGTCGCCTTAGTGTACTGATCATTACCTGAAAGTATCATCCAGTTAGGGTGAAAAAATATTTGCTGAGATTTCTGGAGATTCGTAATTTTGGGCAGCCTGGCAACCCCTTTCCATGAAAGTGTTTCTCGCCAGTCACTGCTTAGGGCTACATTAAGAGGAAACAAAACGTAGAGATAGAACGTGAAACTACTTTATTGTGTCAAGTTTCAAGAAGCTAGCACAAACCGTGTTGGATTTAGAGTTCCAAATACATCTATCAATATAGGAGAAAACAGAGTGAAACCTAAAAATTCAAACTGTTACTGGAAACGAACGCTTCAACATAGAAGAACGAAATTTGGGGAACCAAGTCGCCTTAGTGTACGTATCATTACCTGAAAGTATCATCCAGTTTGGGTGAAAAAATATTTGCTGAGATTTCTGGTGATTCGTAATTTTGGGCAGCCTGGCAACCCCTTTCCATGTAAGTGTTTCTCGCCAGTCACTGCTTAGGGCTACATCAAGAGGAAACAAAACATAGAGATAGAACGTGAAACTACTTTATTGTGTCAAGTTTCAAGAAGCTAGCACAAACCGTGTTGGATTTAGAGTTCCAAATACATCTATTAATATAGGAGAAAACAGAGTGAAACCTAAAAATTCAAACTGTTACTGGAAACGAACGCTTCAACATAGAAGAACGAAATTTGGGGAACCAAGTCGCCTTAGTGTACTTATCATTACCTGAAAGTATCATCCAGTTTGGGTGAAAAAATATTTGCTGAGATTTCTGGAGATTTGTAATTTTGGGAAACCTGGCAACCCCTTTCCATGAAAGTGTTTCTTGCCAGTCACTGCTTAGGGCTATATCAAGAGGAAACAAAACATAGAGATAGAACGTGAAACTACTTTATTGTGTCAAGTTTCAAGAAGCTAGCACAAACCGTGTTGGATGTAGAGTTCCAAATACATCTATCAATATAGGAGAAAACAGAGTGAAACCTAAAAATTCAAACTGTTACTGGAAACGAACGCTTCAACATAGAAGAACGAAATTTGGGGAACCAAGTCGCCTTAGTGTACTTATCATTACCTGAAAGTATCATCCAGTTTGGGTGAAAAAATATTTGCTGAGATTTCTGGAGATTTGTAATTTTGGGAAACCGGGCAACCCCTTTCCATGAAAGTGTTTCTCGCCAGTCACTGCTTAGGGCTATATCAAGAGGAAACAAAACATAGAGATAGAACGTGAAACTACTTTATTGTGTCAAGTTTCAAGAAGCTAGCACAAACCGTGTTGGTTTTAGAGTTCCAAATACATCTATCAATATAGGAGAAAACAGAGTGAAACCTAAAAATTCAAACTGTTACAGGAAACGAACGCTTCAACATAGAAGAAGGAAATTTGGGGAACCAAGTCGCCTTAGTGTACTGATCATTACTTGAAAGTATCATCCAGTTAGGGTGAAAAAATATTTGCTGAGATTTCTGGAGATTCGTAATTTTGGGCAGCCTGGCAACCCCTTTCCATAAAAGTGTTTCTCGCCAGTCACTGCTTAGGGCTACATTAAGAGGAAAAAAAACGTAGAGATAGAACGTGATACTACTTTATTGTGTCAAGTTTCAAGAAGCTGGCACAAACCGTGTTGGATTTAGAGTTCCAAATACGTCTATCAATATAGGAGAAAACAGAGTGAAACCTAAAAATTCAAACTGTTACTGGAAACGAACGCTTCAACATAGAAGAACGAAATTTGGGGAACCAAGTCGCCTTAGTGTACTGATCATTACCTGAAAGTATCATCCAGTTTGGGTGAAAAAATATTTGCTGAGATTTCTGGAGATTTGTAATTTTGGGAAACCTGGCAACCCCTTTCCATGAAAGTGTTTCTCGCCAGTCACTGCTTAGGGCTATATCAAGAGGAAACAAAACATAGAGATAGAACGTGAAACTACTTTATTGTGTCAAGTTTCAAGAAGCTAGCACAAACCGTGTTGGATTTAGAGTTCCAAATACATCTATCAATATAGGAGAAAACAGAGTGAAACCTAAAAATTCAAACTGTTACAGGAAACGAACGCTTCAACATAGAAGAAGGAAATTTGGGGAACCAAGTCGCCTTAGTGTACTGATCATTACCTGAAAGTATCATCCAGTTTGGGTGAAAAAATATTTGCTGAGATTTCTGGATATTCGTAATTTTGGGCAGCCTGGCAACTCCTTTCCATGAAAGTGTTTCTCGCCAGTCACTGCTTAGGGCTACATTAAGAGGAAAGAAAACGTAGAGATAGAACGTGAAACTACTTTATTGTGTCAAGTTTCAAGAAGCTAGCACAAACCGTGTTGGATTCAGAGTTCCAAATACATCTATCAATATAGGAGAAAACAGAGTGAAACCTAAAAATTCAAACTGTTACTGGAAACGAACGCTTCAACATAGAAGAACAAAATTTGGGGACCCTAGTCGCCTTAGTGTACTGATCATTACCTGAAAGTATCATCCAGTTTGGGTGAAAAAATATTTGTTGAGATTTCTGGAGATTTGTAATTTTGGGAAGCCTGGCAACCCCTTTCCATGAAAGTTTTTCTCGCCAGTCACTGCTTCGGGCTACATCAAGAGGAAACAAAACATAGAGATAGAACGTGAAACTACTTTATTGTGTCAAGTTTCAAGAAGCTAGCACAAACCGTGTTGGATTTAGAGTTCCAAATACGTCTATCAATATAGGAGAAAACAGAGTGAAACCTAAAAATTCAAACTGTTACTGGAAACGAACGCTTCAACATAGAAGAACGAAATTTGGGGAACCAAGTCGCCTTAGTGTACTTATCATTACCTGAAAGTATCATCCAGTTTGGGTGAAAAAATATTTGCTGAGATTTCTGGAGATTTGTAATTTTGGGAAACCTTTCAACCCCTTTCCATGAAAGTGTTTCTTGCCAGTCACTGCTTAGGGCTACATCAAGAGGAAACAAAACATAGAGATAGAACGTGAAACTACTTTATTGTGTCAAGTTTCAAGAAGCTAGCACAAACCGTGTTGGATGTAGAGTTCCAAATACATCTATCAATATAGGAGAAAACAGAGTGAAACCTAAAAATTCAAACTGTTACTGGAAACGAACGCTTCAACATAGAAGAACGAAATTTGGGGAACCAAGTCGCCTTAGTGTACTTATCATTACCTGAAAGTATCATCCAGTTTGGGTGAAAAAATATTTGCTGAGTTTTCTGGAGATTTGTAATTTTGGGAAACCGGGCAACCCCTTTCCATGAAAGTGTTTCTCGCCAGTCACTGCTTAGGGCTATATCAAGAGGAAACAAAACATAGAGATAGAACGTGAAACTACTTTATTGTGTCAAGTTTCAAGAAGCTAGCACAAACCGTGTTGGTTTTAGAGTTCCAAATACATCTATCAATATAGGAGAAAACAGAGTGAAACCTAAAAATTCAAACTGTTACAGGAAACGAACGCTTCAACATAGAAGAAGGAAATTTGGGGAACCAAGTCGCCTTAGTGTACTGATCATTACCTGAAAGTATCATCCAGTTAGGGTGAAAAAATATTTGCTGAGATTTCTGGAGATTCGTAATTTTGGGCAGCCTGGCAACCCCTTTCCATGAAAGTGTTTCTCGCCAGTCACTGCTTAGGGCTACATCAAGAGGAAACAAAACATAGAGATAGAACGTGAAACTACTTTATTGTGTCAAGTTTCAAGAAGCTAGCACAAACAGTGTTGGATTTAGAGTTCCAAATACATCTATCAATATAGGAGAAAACAGAGTGAAACCTAAAAATTCAAACTGTTACTGGAAACGAACGCTTCAACATAGAAGAACGAAATTTGGGGAACCAAGTCGCCTTAGTGTACTTATCATTACGTGAAAGTATCATCCAGTTTGGGTGAAAAAATATTTGCTGAGATTTCTGGAGATTTGTAATTTTGGGAAACCTGGCAACCCCTTTCCATGAAAGTGTTTCTTGCCAGTCACTGCTTAGGGCTATATCAAGAGGAAACAAAACATAGAGATAGAACGTGAAACTACTTTATTGTGTCAAGTTTCAAGAAGCTAGCACAAACCGTGTTGGATGTAGAGTTCCAAATACATCTATCAATATAGGAGAAAAGAGTGAAACCTAAAAATTCAAACTGTTACTGGAAACGAACGCTTCAACATAGAAGAACGAAATTTGGGGAACCAAGTCGCCTTAGTGTACTTATCATTACCTGAAAGTATCATCCAGTTTGGGTGAAAAAATATTTGCTGAGATTTCTGGAGATTTGTAATTTTGGGAAACCGGGCAACCCCTTTCCATGAAAGTGTTTCTCGCCAGTCACTGCTTAGGGCTATATCAAGAGGAAACAAAACATAGAGATAGAACGTGAAACTACTTTATTGTGTCAAGTTTCAAGAAGCTAGCACAAACCGTGTTGGTTTTAGAGTTCCAAATACATCTATCAATATAGGAGAAAACAGAGTGAAACCTAAAAATTCAAACTGTTACAGGAAACGAACGCTTCAACATAGAAGAAGGAAATTTGGGGAACCAAGTCGCCTTAGTGTACTGATCATTACCTGAAAGTATCATCCAGTTAGGGTGAAAAAATATTTGCTGAGATTTCTGGAGATTCGTAATTTTGGGCAGCCTGGCAACCCCTTTCCATGAAAGTGTTTCTCGCCAGTCACTGCTTAGGGCTACATTAAGAGGAAACAAAACGTAGAGATAGAACGTGAAACTACTTTATTGTGTCAAGTTTCAAGAAGCTAGCACAAACCGTGTTGGATTTAGAGTTCCAAATACATCTATCAATATAGGAGAAAACAGAGTGAAACCTAAAAATTCAAACTGTTACTGGAAACGAACGCTTCAACATAGAAGAACGAAATTTGGGGAACCAAGTCGCCTTAGTGTACGTATCATTACCTGAAAGTATCATCCAGTTTGGGTGAAAAAATATTTGCTGAGATTTCTGGTGATTCGTAATTTTGGGCAGCCTGGCAACCCCTTTCCATGTAAGTGTTTCTCGCCAGTCACTGCTTAGGGCTACATCAAGAGGAAACAAAACATAGAGATAGAACGTGAAACTACTTTATTGTGTCAAGTTTCAAGAAGCTAGCACAAACCGTGTTGGTTTTAGAGTTCCAAATACATCTATCAATATAGGAGAAAACAGAGTGAAACCTAAAAATTCAAACTGTTACTGGAAACGAACGCTTCAACATAGAAGAACGAAATTTGGGGAACCAAGTCGCCTTAGTGTACTTATCATTACCTGAAAGTATCATCCAGTTTGGGTGAAAAAATATTTGCTGAGATTTCTGGAGATTTGTAATTTTGGGAAACCTGGCAACCCCTTTCCATGAAAGTGTTTCTTGCCAGTCACTGCTTAGGGCTATATCAAGAGGAAACAAAACATAGAGATAGAACGTGAAACTACTTTATTGTGTCAAGTTTCAAGAAGCTAGCACAAACCGTGTTGGATGTAGAGTTCCAAATACATCTATCAATATAGGAGAAAACAGAGTGAAACCTAAAAATTCAAACTGTTACTGGAAACGAACGCTTCAACATAGAAGAACGAAATTTGGGGAACCAAGTCGCCTTAGTGTACTTATCATTACCTGAAAGTATCATCCAGTTTGGGTGAAAAAATATTTGCTGAGATTTCTGGAGATTTGTAATTTTGGGAAACCGGGCAACCCCTTTCCATGAAAGTGTTTCTCGCCAGTCACTGCTTAGGGCTATATCAAGAGGAAACAAAACATAGAGATAGAACGTGAAACTACTTTATTGTGTCAAGTTTCAAGAAGCTAGCACAAACCGTGTTGGTTTTAGAGTTCCAAATACATCTATCAATATAGGAGAAAACAGAGTGAAACCTAAAAATTCAAACTGTTACAGGAAACGAACGCTTCAACATAGAAGAAGGAAATTTGGGGAACCAAGTCGCCTTAGTGTACTGATCATTACCTGAAAGTATCATCCAGTTAGGGTGAAAAAATATTTGCTGAGATTTCTGGAGATTCGTAATTTTGGGCAGCCTGGCAACCCCTTTCCATAAAAGTGTTTCTCGCCAGTCACTGCTTAGGGCTACATTAAGAGGAAAAAAAACGTAGAGATAGAACGTGATACTACTTTATTGTGTCAAGTTTCAAGAAGCTGGCACAAACCGTGTTGGATTTAGAGTTCCAAATACGTCTATCAATATAGGAGAAAACAGAGTGAAACCTAAAAATTCAAACTGTTACTGGAAACGAACGCTTCAACATAGAAGAAGGAAATTTGGGGAACCAAGTCGCCTTAGTGTACTGATCATTACCTGAAAGTATCATCCAGTTTGGGTGAAAAAATATTTGCTGAGATTTCTGGAGATTTGTAATTTTGGGAAACCTGGCAACCCCTTTCCATGAAAGTGTTTCTCGCCAGTCACTGCTTAGGGCTATATCAAGAGGAAACAAAACATAGAGATAGAACGTGAAACTACTTTATTGTGTCAAGTTTCAAGAAGCTAGCACAAACCGTGTTGGATTTAGAGTTCCAAATACATCTATCAATATAGGAGAAAACAGAGTGAAACCTAAAAATTCAAACTGTTACAGGAAACGAACGCTTCAACATAGAAGAAGGAAATTTGGGGAACCAAGTCGCCTTAGTGTACTGATCATTACCTGAAAGTATCATCCAGTTTGGGTGAAAAAATATTTGCTGAGATTTCTGGATATTCGTAATTTTGGGCAGCCTGGCAACTCCTTTCCATGAAAGTGTTTCTCGCCAGTCACTGCTTAGGGCTACATTAAGAGGAAAGAAAACGTAGAGATAGAACGTGAAACTACTTTATTGTGTAAAGTTTCAAGAAGCTAGCACAAACCGTGTTGGATTCAGAGTTCCAAATACATCTATCAATATAGGAGAAAACAGAGTGAAACCTAAAAATTCAAACTGTTACTGGAAACGAACGCTTCAACATAGAAGAACAAAATTTGGGGACCCTAGTCGCCTTAGTGTACTGATCATTACCTGAAAGTATCATCCAGTTTGGGTGAAAAAATATTTGTTGAGATTTCTGGAGATTTGTAATTTTGGGAAGCCTGGCAACCCCTTTCCATGAAAGTTTTTCTCGCCAGTCACTGCTTAGGGCTACATCAAGAGGAAACAAAACATAGAGATAGAACGTGAAACTACTTTATTGTGTCAAGTTTCAAGAAGCTAGCACAAACCGTGTTGGATTTAGAGTTCCAAATACGTCTATCAATATAGGAGAAAACAGAGTGAAACCTAAAAATTCAAACTGTTACTGGAAACGAACGCTTCAACATAGAAGAACGAAATTTGGGGAACCAAGTCGCCTTAGTGTACTTATCATTACCTGAAAGTATCATCCAGTTTGGGTGAAAAAATATTTGCTGAGATTTCTGGAGATTTGTAATTTTGGGAAACCTGGCAACCCCTTTCCATGAAAGTGTTTCTTGCCAGTCACTGCTTAGGGCTACATCAAGAGGAAACAAAACATAGAGATAGAACGTGAAACTACTTTATTGTGTCAAGTTTCAAGAAGCTAGCACAAACCGTGTTGGATGTAGAGTTCCAAATACATCTATCAATATAGGAGAAAACAGAGTGAAACCTAAAAATTCAAACTGTTACTGGAAACGAACGCTTCAACATAGAAGAACGAAATTTGGGGAACCAAGTCGCCTTAGTGTACTTATCATTACCTGAAAGTATCATCCAGTTTGGGTGAAAAAATATTTGCTGAGTTTTCTGGAGATTTGTAATTTTGGGAAACCGGGCAACCCCTTTCCATGAAAGTGTTTCTCGCCAGTCACTGCTTAGGGCTATATCAAGAGGAAACAAAACATAGAGATAGAACGTGAAACTACTTTATTGTGTCAAGTTTCAAGAAGCTAGCACAAACCGTGTTGGTTTTAGAGTTCCAAATACATCTATCAATATAGGAGAAAACAGAGTGAAACCTAAAAATTCAAACTGTTACAGGAAACGAACGCTTCAACATAGAAGAAGGAAATTTGGGGAACCAAGTCGCCTTAGTGTACTGATCATTACCTGAAAGTATCATCCAGTTAGGGTGAAAAAATATTTGCTGAGATTTCTGGAGATTCGTAATTTTGGGCAGCCTGGCAACCCCTTTCCATGAAAGTGTTTCTCGCCAGTCACTGCTTAGGGCTACATCAAGAGGAAACAAAACATAGAGATAGAACGTGAAACTACTTTATTGTGTCAAGTTTCAAGAAGCTAGCACAAACCGTGTTGGATTTAGAGTTCCAAATACATCTATCAATATAGGAGAAAACAGAGTGAAACCTAAAAATTCAAACTGTTACTGGAAACGAACGCTTCAACATAGAAGAACGAAATTTGGGGAACCAAGTCGCCTTAGTGTACTTATCATTACGTGAAAGTATCATCCAGTTTGGGTGAAAAAATATTTGCTGAGATTTCTGGAGATTTGTAATTTTGGGAAACCTGGCAACCCCTTTCCATGAAAGTGTTTCTTGCCAGTCACTGCTTAGGGCTATATCAAGAGGAAACAAAACATAGAGATAGAACGTGAAACTACTTTATTGTGTCAAGTTTCAAGAAGCTAGCACAAACCGTGTTGGATGTAGAGTTCCAAATACATCTATCAATATAGGAGAAAACAGAGTGAAACCTAAAAATTCAAACTGTTACTGGAAACGAACGCTTCAACATAGAAGAACGAAATTTGGGGAACCAAGTCGCCTTAGTGTACTTATCATTACCTGAAAGTATCATCCAGTTTGGGTGAAAAAATATTTGCTGAGATTTCTGGAGATTTGTAATTTTGGGAAACCGGGCAACCCCTTTCCATGAAAGTGTTTCTCGCCAGTCACTGCTTAGGGCTATATCAAGAGGAAACAAAACATAGAGATAGAACGTGAAACTACTTTATTGTGTCAAGTTTCAAGAAGCTAGCACAAACCGTGTTGGTTTTAGAGTTCCAAATACATCTATCAATATAGGAGAAAACAGAGTGAAACCTAAAAATTCAAACTGTTACAGGAAACGAACGCTTCAACATAGAAGAAGGAAATTTGGGGAACCAAGTCGCCTTAGTGTACTGATCATTACCTGAAAGTATCATCCAGTTAGGGTGAAAAAATATTTGCTGAGATTTCTGGAGATTCGTAATTTTGGGCAGCCTGGCAACCCCTTTCCATAAAAGTGTTTCTCGCCAGTCACTGCTTAGGGCTACATTAAGAGGAAAAAAAAACGTAGAGATAGAACGTGATACTACTTTATTGTGTCAAGTTTCAAGAAGCTGGCACAAACCGTGTTGGATTTAGAGTTCCAAATACGTCTATCAATATAGGAGAAAACAGAGTGAAACCTAAAAATTCAAACTGTTACTGGAAACGAACGCTTCAACATAGAAGAACGAAATTTGGGGAACCAAGTCGCCTTAGTGTACTGATCATTACCTGAAAGTATCATCCAGTTTGGGTGAAAAAATATTTGCTGAGATTTCTGGAGATTTGTAATTTTGGGAAACCTGGCAACCCCTTTCCATGAAAGTGTTTCTCGCCAGTCACTGCTTAGGGCTATATCAAGAGGAAACAAAACATAGAGATAGAACGTGAAACTACTTTATTGTGTCAAGTTTCAAGAAGCTAGCACAAACCGTGTTGGATTTAGAGTTCCAAATACATCTATCAATATAGGAGAAAACAGAGTGAAACCTAAAAATTCAAACTGTTACAGGAAACGAACGCTTCAACATAGAAGAACGAAATTTGGGGAACCAAGTTGCCTTAGTGTACTGATCATTACCTGAAAGTATCATCCAGTTTGGGTGAAAAAATATTTGCTGAGATTTCTGGAGATTTGTAATTTTGGGAAACCTGGCAACCCCTTTCCATGAAAGTGTTTCTCGCCAGTCACTGCTTAGGGCTATATCAAGAGGAAACAAAACATAGAGATAGAACGTGAAACTACTTTATTGTGTCAAGTTTCAAGAAGCTAGCACAAACCGTGTTGGATTTAGAGTTCCAAATACATCTATCAATATAGGAGAAAACAGAGTGAAACCTAAAAATTCAAACTGTTACAGGAAACGAACGCTTCAACATAGAAGAAGGAAATTTGGGGAACCAAGTCGCCTTAGTGTACTGATCATTACCTGAAAGTATCATCCAGTTTGGGTGAAAAAATATTTGCTGAGATTTCTGGAGATTCGTAATTTTGGGCAGCCTGGCAACTCCTTTCCATGAAAGTGTTTCTCGCCAGTCACTGCTTAGGGCTACATTAAGAGGAAAGAAAACGTAGAGATAGAACGTGAAACTACTTTATTGTGTCAAGTTTCAAGAAGCTAGCACAAACCGTGTTGGATTCAGAGTTCCAAATACATCTATCAATATAGGAGAAAACAGAGTGAAACCTAAAAATTCAAACTGTTACTGGAAACGAACGCTTCAACATAGAAGAACGAAATTTTGGGAACCTAGTCGCCTTAGTGTACTGATCATTACCTGAAAGTATCATCCAGTTTGGGTGAAAAAATATTTGCTGAGATTTCTGGAGATTCGTAATTTTGGGCAGCCTGGCAACCCCTTTCCATGAAAGTGTTTCTCGCCAGTCACTGCTTAGGGCTACATCAAGAGGAAACAAAACATACAGATAGAACGTGAAACTACTTTATTGTGTCAAGTTTCAAGAAGCTAGCACAAACAGTGTTGGATTTAGAGTTCCAAATACATCTATCAATATAGGAGAAAACAGAGTGAAACCTAAAAATTCAAACTGTTACTGGAAACGAACGCTTCAACATAGAAAAACGAAATTTGGGGAACCAAGTCGCCTTAGTGTACTTATCATTACCTGAAAGTATCATCCAGTTTGGGTGAAAAAATATTTGCTGAGATTTCTGGAGATTTGTAATTTTGGGAAACCTGGCAACCCCTTTCCATGAAAGTGTTTCTTGCCAGTCACTGCTTAGGGCTATATCAAGAGGAAACAAAACATAGAGATAGAACGTGAAACTACTTTATTGTGTCAAGTTTCAAGAAGCTAGCACAAACCGTGTTGGATGTAGAGTTCCAAATACATCTATCAATATAGGAGAAAAGAGTGAAACCTAAAAATTCAAACTGTTACTGGAAACGAACGCTTCAACATAGAAGAACGAAATTTGGGGAACCAAGTCGCCTTAGTGTACTTATCATTACCTGAAAGTATCATCCAGTTTGGGTGAAAAAATATTTGCTGAGATTTCTGGAGATTTGTAATTTTGGGAAACCGGGCAACCCCTTTCCATGAAAGTGTTTCTCGCCAGTCACTGCTTAGGGCTATATCAAGAGGAAACAAAACATAGAGATAGAACGTGAAACTACTTTATTGTGTCAAGTTTCAAGAAGCTAGCACAAACCGTGTTGGTTTTAGAGTTCCAAATACATCTATCAATATAGGAGAAAACAGAGTGAAACCTAAAAATTCAAACTGTTACAGGAAACGAACGCTTCAACATAGAAGAAGGAAATTTGGGGAACCAAGTCGCCTTAGTGTACTGATCATTACCTGAAAGTATCATCCAGTTAGGGTGAAAAAATATTTGCTGAGATTTCTGGAGATTCGTAATTTTGGGCAGCCTGGCAACCCCTTTCCATAAAAGTGTTTCTCGCCAGTCACTGCTTAGGGCTACATTAAGAGGAAAAAAAAACGTAGAGATAGAACGTGATACTACTTTATTGTGTCAAGTTTCAAGAAGCTGGCACAAACCGTGTTGGATTTAGAGTTCCAAATACGTCTATCAATATAGGAGAAAACAGAGTGAAACCTAAAAATTCAAACTGTTACTGGAAACGAACGCTTCAACATAGAAGAACGAAATTTGGGGAACCAAGTCGCCTTAGTGTACTGATCATTACCTGAAAGTATCATCCAGTTTGGGTGAAAAAATATTTGCTGAGATTTCTGGAGATTTGTAATTTTGGGAAACCTGGCAACCCCTTTCCATGAAAGTGTTTCTCGCCAGTCACTGCTTAGGGCTATATCAAGAGGAAACAAAACATAGAGATAGAACGTGAAACTACTTTATTGTGTCAAGTTTCAAGAAGCTAGCACAAACCGTGTTGGATTTAGAGTTCCAAATACATCTATCAATATAGGAGAAAACAGAGTGAAACCTAAAAATTCAAACTGTTACAGGAAACGAACGCTTCAACATAGAAGAACGAAATTTGGGGAACCAAGTTGCCTTAGTGTACTGATCATTACCTGAAAGTATCATCCAGTTTGGGTGAAAAAATATTTGCTGAGATTTCTGGAGATTTGTAATTTTGGGAAACCTGGCAACCCCTTTCCATGAAAGTGTTTCTCGCCAGTCACTGCTTAGGGCTATATCAAGAGGAAACAAAACATAGAGATAGAACGTGAAACTACTTTATTGTGTCAAGTTTCAAGAAGCTAGCACAAACCGTGTTGGATTTAGAGTTCCAAATACATCTATCAATATAGGAGAAAACAGAGTGAAACCTAAAAATTCAAACTGTTACAGGAAACGAACGCTTCAACATAGAAGAAGGAAATTTGGGGAACCAAGTCGCCTTAGTGTACTGATCATTACCTGAAAGTATCATCCAGTTTGGGTGAAAAAATATTTGCTGAGATTTCTGGAGATTCGTAATTTTGGGCAGCCTGGCAACTCCTTTCCATGAAAGTGTTTCTCGCCAGTCACTGCTTAGGGCTACATTAAGAGGAAAGAATACGTAGAGATAGAACGTGAAACTACTTTATTGTGTCAAGTTTCAAGAAGCTAGCACAAACCGTGTTGGATTCAGAGTTCCAAATACATCTATCAATATAGGAGAAAACAGAGTGAAACCTAAAAATTCAAACTGTTACTGGAAACGAACGCTTCAACATAGAAGAACGAAATTTTGGGAACCTAGTCGCCTTAGTGTACTGATCATTACCTGAAAGTATCATCCAGTTTGGGTGAAAAAATATTTGCTGAGATTTCTGGAGATTCGTAATTTTGGGCAGCCTGGCAACCCCTTTCCATGAAAGTGTTTCTCGCCAGTCACTGCTTAGGGCTACATCAAGAGGAAACAAAACATACAGATAGAACGTGAAACTACTTTATTGTGTCAAGTTTCAAGAAGCTAGCACAAACAGTGTTGGATTTAGAGTTCCAAATACATCTATCAATATAGGAGAAAACAGAGTGAAACCTAAAAATTCAAACTGTTACTGGAAACGAACGCTTCAACATAGAAAAACGAAATTTGGGGAACCAAGTCGCCTTAGTGTACTTATCATTACCTGAAAGTATCATCCAGTTTGGGTGAAAAAATATTTGCTGAGATTTCTGGAGATTTGTAATTTTGGGAAACCTGGCAACCCCTTTCCATGAAAGTGTTTCTTGCCAGTCACTGCTTAGGGCTATATCAAGAGGAAACAAAACATAGAGATAGAACGTGAAACTACTTTATTGTGTCAAGTTTCAAGAAGCTAGCACAAACCGTGTTGGATGTAGAGTTCCAAATACATCTATCAATATAGGAGAAAAGAGTGAAACCTAAAAATTCAAACTGTTACTGGAAACGAACGCTTCAACATAGAAGAACGAAATTTGGGGAACCAAGTCGCCTTAGTGTACTTATCATTACCTGAAAGTATCATCCAGTTTGGGTGAAAAAATATTTGCTGAGATTTCTGGAGATTTGTAATTTTGGGAAACCGGGCAACCCCTTTCCATGAAAGTGTTTCTCGCCAGTCACTGCTTAGGGCTATATCAAGAGGAAACAAAACATAGAGATAGAACGTGAAACTACTTTATTGTGTCAAGT
Source organism: Spermophilus citellus (assembly GCF_964194105.1). Taxonomy (NCBI): domain Eukaryota; kingdom Metazoa; phylum Chordata; class Mammalia; order Rodentia; family Sciuridae; genus Spermophilus; species Spermophilus citellus. The sequence continues at coordinate 7,379,531 of NC_138195.1, forward strand.
TTCAAGAAGCTAGCACAAACCGTGTTGGTTTTAGAGTTCCAAATACATCTATCAATATAGGAGAAAACAGAGTGAAACCTAAAAATTCAAACTGTTACAGGAAACGAACGCTTCAACATAGAAGAAGGAAATTTGGGGAACCAAGTCGCCTTAGTGTACTGATCATTACCTGAAAGTATCATCCAGTTAGGGTGAAAAAATATTTGCTGAGATTTCTGGAGATTCGTAATTTTGGGCAGCCTGGCAACCCCTTTCCATGAAAGTGTTTCTCGCCAGTCACTGCTTAGGGCTACATTAAGAGGAAAGAAAACGTAGAGATAGAACGTGAAACTACTTTATTGTGTCAAGTTTCAAGAAGCTAGCACAAACCGTGTTGGATTCAGAGTTCCAAATACATCTTTCAATATAGGAGAAAACAGAGTGAAACCTAAAAATTCAAACTGTTACTGGAAACGAACGCTTCAACATAGAAGAACGAAATTTTGGGAACCTAGTCGCCTTAGTGTACTGATCATTACCTGAAAGTATCATCCAGTTTGGGTGAAAAAATATTTGCTGAGATTTCTGGAGATTCGTAATTTTGGGCAGCCTGGCAACCCCTTTCCATGAAAGTGTTTCTCGCCAGTCACTGCTTAGGGCTACATCAAGAGGAAACAAAACATACAGATAGAACGTGAAACTACTTTATTGTGTCAAGTTTCAAGAAGCTAGCACAAACAGTGTTGGATTTAGAGTTCCAAATACATCTATCAATATAGGAGAAAACAGAGTGAAACCTAAAAATTCAAACTGTTACTGGAAACGAACGCTTCAACATAGAAAAACGAAATTTGGGGAACCAAGTCGCCTTAGTGTACTTATCATTACCTGAAAGTATCATCCAGTTTGGGTGAAAAAATATTTGCTGAGATTTCTGGAGATTTGTAATTTTGGGAAACCTGGCAACCCCTTTCCATGAAAGTGTTTCTTGCCAGTCACTGCTTAGGGCTATATCAAGAGGAAACAAAACATAGAGATAGAACGTGAAACTACTTTATTGTGTCAAGTTTCAAGAAGCTAGCACAAACCGTGTTGGATGTAGAGTTCCAAATACATCTATCAATATAGGAGAAAAGAGTGAAACCTAAAAATTCAAACTGTTACTGGAAACGAACGCTTCAACATAGAAGAACGAAATTTGGGGAACCAAGTCGCCTTAGTGTACTTATCATTACCTGAAAGTATCATCCAGTTTGGGTGAAAAAATATTTGCTGAGATTTCTGGAGATTTGTAATTTTGGGAAACCGGGCAACCCCTTTCCATGAAAGTGTTTCTCGCCAGTCACTGCTTAGGGCTATATCAAGAGGAAACAAAACATAGAGATAGAACGTGAAACTACTTTATTGTGTCAAGTTTCAAGAAGCTAGCACAAACCGTGTTGGTTTTAGAGTTCCAAATACATCTATCAATATAGGAGAAAACAGAGTGAAACCTAAAAATTCAAACTGTTACAGGAAACGAACGCTTCAACATAGAAGAAGGAAATTTGGGGAACCAAGTCGCCTTAGTGTACTGATCATTACCTGAAAGTATCATCCAGTTAGGGTGAAAAAATATTTGCTGAGATTTCTGGAGATTCGTAATTTTGGGCAGCCTGGCAACCCCTTTCCATGAAAGTGTTTCTCGCCAGTCACTGCTTAGGGCTACATTAAGAGGAAACAAAACGTAGAGATAGAACGTGAAACTACTTTATTGTGTCAAGTTTCAAGAAGCTAGCACAAACCGTGTTGGATTTAGAGTTCCAAATACATCTATCAATATAGGAGAAAACAGAGTGAAACCTAAAAATTCAAACTGTTACTGGAAACGAACGCTTCAACATAGAAGAACGAAATTTGGGGAACCAAGTCGCCTTAGTGTACGTATCATTACCTGAAAGTATCATCCAGTTTGGGTGAAAAAATATTTGCTGAGATTTCTGGTGATTCGTAATTTTGGGCAGCCTGGCAACCCCTTTCCATGTAAGTGTTTCTCGCCAGTCACTGCTTAGGGCTACATCAAGAGGAAACAAAACATAGAGATAGAACGTGAAACTACTTTATTGTGTCAAGTTTCAAGAAGCTAGCACAAACCGTGTTGGATTTAGAGTTCCAAATACATCTATCAATATAGGAGAAAACAGAGTGAAACCTAAAAATTCAAACTGTTACTGGAAACGAACGCTTCAACATAGAAGAACGAAATTTGGGGAACCAAGTCGCCTTAGTGTACTTATCATTACCTGAAAGTATCATCCAGTTTGGGTGAAAAAATATTTGCTGAGATTTCTGGAGATTTGTAATTTTGGGAAACCTGGCAACCCCTTTCCATGAAAGTGTTTCTTGCCAGTCACTGCTTAGGGCTATATCAAGAGGAAACAAAACATAGAGATAGAACGTGAAACTACTTTATTGTGTCAAGTTTCAAGAAGCTAGCACAAACCGTGTTGGATGTAGAGTTCCAAATACATCTATCAATATAGGAGAAAACAGAGTGAAACCTAAAAATTCAAACTGTTACTGGAAACGAACGCTTCAACATAGAAGAACGAAATTTGGGGAACCAAGTCGCCTTAGTGTACTTATCATTACCTGAAAGTATCATCCAGTTTGGGTGAAAAAATATTTGCTGAGATTTCTGGAGATTTGTAATTTTGGGAAACCGGGCAACCCCTTTCCATGAAAGTGTTTCTCGCCAGTCACTGCTTAGGGCTATATCAAGAGGAAACAAAACATAGAGATAGAACGTGAAACTACTTTATTGTGTCAAGTTTCAAGAAGCTAGCACAAACCGTGTTGGTTTTAGAGTTCCAAATACATCTATCAATATAGGAGAAAACAGAGTGAAACCTAAAAATTCAAACTGTTACAGGAAACGAACGCTTCAACATAGAAGAAGGAAATTTGGGGAACCAAGTCGCCTTAGTGTACTGATCATTACCTGAAAGTATCATCCAGTTAGGGTGAAAAAATATTTGCTGAGATTTCTGGAGATTCGTAATTTTGGGCAGCCTGGCAACCCCTTTCCATAAAAGTGTTTCTCGCCAGTCACTGCTTAGGGCTACATTAAGAGGAAAAAAAACGTAGAGATAGAACGTGATACTACTTTATTGTGTCAAGTTTCAAGAAGCTGGCACAAACCGTGTTGGATTTAGAGTTCCAAATACGTCTATCAATATAGGAGAAAACAGAGTGAAACCTAAAAATTCAAACTGTTACTGGAAACGAACGCTTCAACATAGAAGAACGAAATTTGGGGAACCAAGTCGCCTTAGTGTACTGATCATTACCTGAAAGTATCATCCAGTTTGGGTGAAAAAATATTTGCTGAGATTTCTGGAGATTTGTAATTTTGGGAAACCTGGCAACCCCTTTCCATGAACGTGTTTCTCGCCAGTCACTGCTTAGGGCTATATCAAGAGGAAACAAAACATAGAGATAGAACGTGAAACTACTTTATTGTGTCAAGTTTCAAGAAGCTAGCACAAACCGTGTTGGATTTAGAGTTCCAAATACATCTATCAATATAGGAGAAAACAGAGTGAAACCTAAAAATTCAAACTGTTACAGGAAACGAACGCTTCAACATAGAAGAAGGAAATTTGGGGAACCAAGTCGCCTTAGTGTACTGATCATTACCTGAAAGTATCATCCAGTTTGGGTGAAAAAATATTTGCTGAGATTTCTGGATATTCGTAATTTTGGGCAGCCTGGCAACTCCTTTCCATGAAAGTGTTTCTCGCCAGTCACTGCTTAGGGCTACATTAAGAGGAAAGAAAACGTAGAGATAGAACGTGAAACTACTTTATTGTGTAAAGTTTCAAGAAGCTAGCACAAACCGTGTTGGATTCAGAGTTCCAAATACATCTATCAATATAGGAGAAAACAGAGTGAAACCTAAAAATTCAAACTGTTACTGGAAACGAACGCTTCAACATAGAAGAACAAAATTTGGGGACCCTAGTCGCCTTAGTGTACTGATCATTACCTGAAAGTATCATCCAGTTTGGGTGAAAAAATATTTGTTGAGATTTCTGGAGATTTGTAATTTTGGGAAGCCTGGCAACCCCTTTCCATGAAAGTTTTTCTCGCCAGTCACTGCTTAGGGCTACATCAAGAGGAAACAAAACATAGAGATAGAACGTGAAACTACTTTATTGTGTCAAGTTTCAAGAAGCTAGCACAAACCGTGTTGGATTTAGAGTTCCAAATACGTCTATCAATATAGGAGAAAACAGAGTGAAACCTAAAAATTCAAACTGTTACTGGAAACGAACGCTTCAACATAGAAGAACGAAATTTGGGGAACCAAGTCGCCTTAGTGTACTTATCATTACCTGAAAGTATCATCCAGTTTGGGTGAAAAAATATTTGCTGAGATTTCTGGAGATTTGTAATTTTGGGAAACCTGGCAACCCCTTTCCATGAAAGTGTTTCTTGCCAGTCACTGCTTAGGGCTACATCAAGAGGAAACAAAACATAGAGATAGAACGTGAAACTACTTTATTGTGTCAAGTTTCAAGAAGCTAGCACAAACCGTGTTGGATGTAGAGTTCCAAATACATCTATCAATATAGGAGAAAACAGAGTGAAACCTAAAAATTCAAACTGTTACTGGAAACGAACGCTTCAACATAGAAGAACGAAATTTGGGGAACCAAGTCGCCTTAGTGTACTTATCATTACCTGAAAGTATCATCCAGTTTGGGTGAAAAAATATTTGCTGAGTTTTCTGGAGATTTGTAATTTTGGGAAACCGGGCAACCCCTTTCCATGAAAGTGTTTCTCGCCAGTCACTGCTTAGGGCTATATCAAGAGGAAACAAAACATAGAGATAGAACGTGAAACTACTTTATTGTGTCAAGTTTCAAGAAGCTAGCACAAACCGTGTTGGTTTTAGAGTTCCAAATACATCTATCAATATAGGAGAAAACAGAGTGAAACCTAAAAATTCAAACTGTTACAGGAAACGAACGCTTCAACATAGAAGAAGGAAATTTGGGGAACCAAGTCGCCTTAGTGTACTGATCATTACCTGAAAGTATCATCCAGTTAGGGTGAAAAAATATTTGCTGAGATTTCTGGAGATTCGTAATTTTGGGCAGCCTGGCAACCCCTTTCCATGAAAGTGTTTCTCGCCAGTCACTGCTTAGGGCTACATCAAGAGGAAACAAAACATAGAGATAGAACGTGAAACTACTTTATTGTGTCAAGTTTCAAGAAGCTAGCACAAACCGTGTTGGATTTAGAGTTCCAAATACATCTATCAATATAGGAGAAAACAGAGTGAAACCTAAAAATTCAAACTGTTACTGGAAACGAACGCTTCAACATAGAAGAACGAAATTTGGGGAACCAAGTCGCCTTAGTGTACTTATCATTACGTGAAAGTATCATCCAGTTTGGGTGAAAAAATATTTGCTGAGATTTCTGGAGATTTGTAATTTTGGGAAACCTGGCAACCCCTTTCCATGAAAGTGTTTCTTGCCTGTCACTGCTTAGGGCTATATCAAGAGGAAACAAAACATAGAGATAGAACGTGAAACTACTTTATTGTGTCAAGTTTCAAGAAGCTAGCACAAACCGTGTTGGATGTAGAGTTCCAAATACATCTATCAATATAGGAGAAAACAGAGTGAAACCTAAAAATTCAAACTGTTACTGGAAACGAACGCTTCAACATAGAAGAACGAAATTTGGGGAACCAAGTCGCCTTAGTGTACTTATCATTACCTGAAAGTATCATCCAGTTTGGGTGAAAAAATATTTGCTGAGATTTCTGGAGATTTGTAATTTTGGGAAACCGGGCAACCCCTTTCCATGAAAGTGTTTCTCGCCAGTCACTGCTTAGGGCTATATCAAGAGGAAACAAAACATAGAGATAGAACGTGAAACTACTTTATTGTGTCAAGTTTCAAGAAGCTAGCACAAACCGTGTTGGTTTTAGAGTTCCAAATACATCTATCAATATAGGAGAAAACAGAGTGAAACCTAAAAATTCAAACTGTTACAGGAAACGAACGCTTCAACATAGAAGAAGGAAATTTGGGGAACCAAGTCGCCTTAGTGTACTGATCATTACCTGAAAGTATCATCCAGTTAGGGTGAAAAAATATTTGCTGAGATTTCTGGAGATTCGTAATTTTGGGCAGCCTGGCAACCCCTTTCCATAAAAGTGTTTCTCGCCAGTCACTGCTTAGGGCTACATTAAGAGGAAAAAAAAACGTAGAGATAGAACGTGATACTACTTTATTGTGTCAAGTTTCAAGAAGCTGGCACAAACCGTGTTGGATTTAGAGTTCCAAATACGTCTATCAATATAGGAGAAAACAGAGTGAAACCTAAAAATTCAAACTGTTACTGGAAACGAACGCTTCAACATAGAAGAACGAAATTTGGGGAACCAAGTCGCCTTAGTGTACTGATCATTACCTGAAAGTATCATCCAGTTTGGGTGAAAAAATATTTGCTGAGATTTCTGGAGATTTGTAATTTTGGGAAACCTGGCAACCCCTTTCCATGAAAGTGTTTCTCGCCAGTCACTGCTTAGGGCTATATCAAGAGGAAACAAAACATAGAGATAGAACGTGAAACTACTTTATTGTGTCAAGTTTCAAGAAGCTAGCACAAACCGTGTTGGATTTAGAGTTCCAAATACATCTATCAATATAGGAGAAAACAGAGTGAAACCTAAAAATTCAAACTGTTACAGGAAACGAACGCTTCAACATAGAAGAACGAAATTTGGGGAACCAAGTTGCCTTAGTGTACTGATCATTACCTGAAAGTATCATCCAGTTTGGGTGAAAAAATATTTGCTGAGATTTCTGGAGATTTGTAATTTTGGGAAACCTGGCAACCCCTTTCCATGAAAGTGTTTCTCGCCAGTCACTGCTTAGGGCTATATCAAGAGGAAACAAAACATAGAGATAGAACGTGAAACTACTTTATTGTGTCAAGTTTCAAGAAGCTAGCACAAACCGTGTTGGATTTAGAGTTCCAAATACATCTATCAATATAGGAGAAAACAGAGTGAAACCTAAAAATTCAAACTGTTACAGGAAACGAACGCTTCAACATAGAAGAAGGAAATTTGGGGAACCAAGTCGCCTTAGTGTACTGATCATTACCTGAAAGTATCATCCAGTTTGGGTGAAAAAATATTTGCTGAGATTTCTGGAGATTCGTAATTTTGGGCAGCCTGGCAACTCCTTTCCATGAAAGTGTTTCTCGCCAGTCACTGCTTAGGGCTACATTAAGAGGAAAGAAAACGTAGAGATAGAACGTGAAACTACTTTATTGTGTCAAGTTTCAAGAAGCTAGCACAAACCGTGTTGGATTCAGAGTTCCAAATACATCTATCAATATAGGAGAAAACAGAGTGAAACCTAAAAATTCAAACTGTTACTGGAAACGAACGCTTCAACATAGAAGAACGAAATTTTGGGAACCTAGTCGCCTTAGTGTACTGATCATTACCTGAAAGTATCATCCAGTTTGGGTGAAAAAATATTTGCTGAGATTTCTGGAGATTCGTAATTTTGGGCAGCCTGGCAACCCCTTTCCATGAAAGTGTTTCTCGCCAGTCACTGCTTAGGGCTACATCAAGAGGAAACAAAACATACAGATAGAACGTGAAACTACTTTATTGTGTCAAGTTTCAAGAAGCTAGCACAAACAGTGTTGGATTTAGAGTTCCAAATACATCTATCAATATAGGAGAAAACAGAGTGAAACCTAAAAATTCAAACTGTTACTGGAAACGAACGCTTCAACATAGAAAAACGAAATTTGGGGAACCAAGTCGCCTTAGTGTACTTATCATTACCTGAAAGTATCATCCAGTTTGGGTGAAAAAATATTTGCTGAGATTTCTGGAGATTTGTAATTTTGGGAAACCTGGCAACCCCTTTCCATGAAAGTGTTTCTTGCCAGTCACTGCTTAGGGCTATATCAAGAGGAAACAAAACATAGAGATAGAACGTGAAACTACTTTATTGTGTCAAGTTTCAAGAAGCTAGCACAAACCGTGTTGGATGTAGAGTTCCAAATACATCTATCAATATAGGAGAAAAGAGTGAAACCTAAAAATTCAAACTGTTACTGGAAACGAACGCTTCAACATAGAAGAACGAAATTTGGGGAACCAAGTCGCCTTAGTGTACTTATCATTACCTGAAAGTATCATCCAGTTTGGGTGAAAAAATATTTGCTGAGATTTCTGGAGATTTGTAATTTTGGGAAACCGGGCAACCCCTTTCCATGAAAGTGTTTCTCGCCAGTCACTGCTTAGGGCTATATCAAGAGGAAACAAAACATAGAGATAGAACGTGAAACTACTTTATTGTGTCAAGTTTCAAGAAGCTAGCACAAACCGTGTTGGTTTTAGAGTTCCAAATACATCTATCAATATAGGAGAAAACAGAGTGAAACCTAAAAATTCAAACTGTTACAGGAAACGAACGCTTCAACATAGAAGAAGGAAATTTGGGGAACCAAGTCGCCTTAGTGTACTGATCATTACCTGAAAGTATCATCCAGTTAGGGTGAAAAAATATTTGCTGAGATTTCTGGAGATTCGTAATTTTGGGCAGCCTGGCAACCCCTTTCCATGAAAGTGTTTCTCGCCAGTCACTGCTTAGGGCTACATTAAGAGGAAAGAAAACGTAGAGATAGAACGTGAAACTACTTTATTGTGTCAAGTTTCAAGAAGCTAGCACAAACCGTGTTGGATTCAGAGTTCCAAATACATCTTTCAATATAGGAGAAAACAGAGTGAAACCTAAAAATTCAAACTGTTACTGGAAACGAACGCTTCAACATAGAAGAACGAAATTTTGGGAACCTAGTCGCCTTAGTGTACTGATCATTACCTGAAAGTATCATCCAGTTTGGGTGAAAAAATATTTGCTGAGATTTCTGGAGATTCGTAATTTTGGGCAGCCTGGCAACCCCTTTCCATGAAAGTGTTTCTCGCCAGTCACTGCTTAGGGCTACATCAAGAGGAAACAAAACATACAGATAGAACGTGAAACTACTTTATTGTGTCAAGTTTCAAGAAGCTAGCACAAACAGTGTTGGATTTAGAGTTCCAAATACATCTATCAATATAGGAGAAAACAGAGTGAAACCTAAAAATTCAAACTGTTACTGGAAACGAACGCTTCAACATAGAAAAACGAAATTTGGGGAACCAAGTCGCCTTAGTGTACTTATCATTACCTGAAAGTATCATCCAGTTTGGGTGAAAAAATATTTGCTGAGATTTCTGGAGATTTGTAATTTTGGGAAACCTGGCAACCCCTTTCCATGAAAGTGTTTCTTGCCAGTCACTGCTTAGGGCTATATCAAGAGGAAACAAAACATAGAGATAGAACGTGAAACTACTTTATTGTGTCAAGTTTCAAGAAGCTAGCACAAACCGTGTTGGATGTAGAGTTCCAAATACATCTATCAATATAGGAGAAAAGAGTGAAACCTAAAAATTCAAACTGTTACTGGAAACGAACGCTTCAACATAGAAGAACGAAATTTGGGGAACCAAGTCGCCTTAGTGTACTTATCATTACCTGAAAGTATCATCCAGTTTGGGTGAAAAAATATTTGCTGAGATTTCTGGAGATTCGTAATTTTGGGAAACCTGGCAACCCCTTTCCATGAAAGTGTTTCTTGCCAGTCACTGCTTAGGGCTATATCAAGAGGAAACAAAACATAGAGATAGAACGTGAAACTACTTTATTGTGTCAAGTTTCAAGAAGCTAGCACAAACCGTGTTGGATGTAGAGTTCCAAATACATCTATCAATATAGGAGAAAACAGAGTGAAACCTAAAAATTCAAACTGTTACTGGAAACGAACGCTTCAACATAGAAGAACGAAATTTGGGGAACCAAGTCGCCTTAGTGTAGTTATCATTACCTGAAAGTATCATCCAGTTTGGGTGAAAAAATATTTGCTGAGATTTCTGGAGATTTGTAATTTTGGGAAACCGGGCAACCCCTTTCCATGAAAGTGTTTCTCGCCAGTCACTGCTTAGGGCTATATCAAGAGGAAACAAAACATAGAGATAGAACGTGAAACTACTTTATTGTGTCAAGTTTCAAGAAGCTAGCACAAACCGTGTTGGTTTTAGAGTTCCAAATACATCTATCAATATAGGAGAAAACAGAGTGAAACCTAAAAATTCAAACTGTTACAGGAAACGAACGCTTCAACATAGAAGAAGGAAATTTGGGGAACCAAGTCGCCTTAGTGTACTGATCATTACCTGAAAGTATCATCCAGTTAGGGTGAAAAAATATTTGCTGAGATTTCTGGAGATTCGTAATTTTGGGCAGCCTGGCAACCCCTTTCCATAAAAGTGTTTCTCGCCAGTCACTGCTTAGGGCTACATTAAGAGGAAAAAAAACGTAGAGATAGAACGTGATACTACTTTATTGTGTCAAGTTTCAAGAAGCTGGCACAAACCGTGTTGGATTTAGAGTTCCAAATACGTCTATCAATATAGGAGAAAACAGAGTGAAACCTAAAAATTCAAACTGTTACTGGAAACGAACGCTTCAACATAGAAGAACGAAATTTGGGGAACCAAGTCGCCTTAGTGTACTGATCATTACCTGAAAGTATCATCCAGTTTGGGTGAAAAAATATTTGCTGAGATTTCTGGAGATTTGTAATTTTGGGAAACCTGGCAACCCCTTTCCATGAAAGTGTTTCTCGCCAGTCACTGCTTAGGGCTATATCAAGAGGAAACAAAACATAGAGATAGAACGTGAAACTACTTTATTGTGTCAAGTTTCAAGAAGCTAGCACAAACCGTGTTGGATTTAGAGTTCCAAATACATCTATCAATATAGGAGAAAACAGAGTGAAACCTAAAAATTCAAACTGTTACAGGAAACGAACGCTTCAACATAGAAGAAGGAAATTTGGGGAACCAAGTCGCCTTAGTGTACTGATCATTACCTGAAAGTATCATCCAGTTTGGGTGAAAAAATATTTGCTGAGATTTCTGGATATTCGTAATTTTGGGCAGCCTGGCAACTCCTTTCCATGAAAGTGTTTCTCGCCAGTCACTGCTTAGGGCTACATTAAGAGGAAAGAAAACGTAGAGATAGAACGTGAAACTACTTTATTGTGTCAAGTTTCAAGAAGCTAGCACAAACCGTGTTGGATTCAGAGTTCCAAATACATCTATCAATATAGGAGAAAACAGAGTGAAACCTAAAAATTCAAACTGTTACTGGAAACGAACGCTTCAACATAGAAGAACAAAATTTGGGGACCCTAGTCGCCTTAGTGTACTGATCATTACCTGAAAGTATCATCCAGTTTGGGTGAAAAAATATTTGTTGAGATTTCTGGAGATTTGTAATTTTGGGAAGCCTGGCAACCCCTTTCCATGAAAGTTTTTCTCGCCAGTCACTGCTTAGGGCTACATCAAGAGGAAACAAAACATAGAGATAGAACGTGAAACTACTTTATTGTGTCAAGTTTCAAGAAGCTAGCACAAACCGTGTTGGATTTAGAGTTCCAAATACGTCTATCAATATAGGAGAAAACAGAGTGAAACCTAAAAATTCAAACTGTTACTGGAAACGAACGCTTCAACATAGAAGAACGAAATTTGGGGAACCAAGTCGCCTTAGTGTACTTATCATTACCTGAAAGTATCATCCAGTTTGGGTGAAAAAATATTTGCTGAGATTTCTGGAGATTTGTAATTTTGGGAAACCTGGCAACCCCTTTCCATGAAAGTGTTTCTTGCCAGTCACTGCTTAGGGCTACATCAAGAGGAAACAAAACATAGAGATAGAACGTGAAACTACTTTATTGTGTCAAGTTTCAAGAAGCTAGCACAAACCGTGTTGGATGTAGAGTTCCAAATACATCTATCAATATAGGAGAAAACAGAGTGAAACCTAAAAATTCAAACTGTTACTGGAAACGAACGCTTCAACATAGAAGAACGAAATTTGGGGAACCAAGTCGCCTTAGTGTACTTATCATTACCTGAAAGTATCATCCAGTTTGGGTGAAAAAATATTTGCTGAGTTTTCTGGAGATTTGTAATTTTGGGAAACCGGGCAACCCCTTTCCATGAAAGTGTTTCTCGCCAGTCACTGCTTAGGGCTATATCAAGAGGAAACAAAACATAGAGATAGAACGTGAAACTACTTTATTGTGTCAAGTTTCAAGAAGCTAGCACAAACCGTGTTGGTTTTAGAGTTCCAAATACATCTATCAATATAGGAGAAAACAGAGTGAAACCTAAAAATTCAAACTGTTACAGGAAACGAACGCTTCAACATAGAAGAAGGAAATTTGGGGAACCAAGTCGCCTTAGTGTACTGATCATTACCTGAAAGTATCATCCAGTTAGGGTGAAAAAATATTTGCTGAGATTTCTGGAGATTCGTAATTTTGGGCAGCCTGGCAACCCCTTTCCATGAAAGTGTTTCTCGCCAGTCACTGCTTAGGGCTACATCAAGAGGAAACAAAACATAGAGATAGAACGTGAAACTACCTTATTGTGTCAAGTTTCAAGAAGCTAGCACAAACCGTGTTGGATTTAGAGTTCCAAATACATCTATCAATATAGGAGAAAACAGAGTGAAACCTAAAAGTTCAAACTGTTACTGGAAACGAACGCTTCAACATAGAAGAACAAAATTTGGGGAACCAAGTCGCCTTAGTGTACTGATCATTACCTGAAAGTATCATCCAGTTTGGGTGGAAAAATATTTGCTGAGATTTCTGGAGATTCGTAATTTTGGGCAGCCTGGCAACCCCTTTCCATGAAAGTGTTTCTCGCCAGTCACTGCTTAGGGCTACATTAAGAGGAACGAAAACGTAGAGATAGAACGTGAAACTACTTTATTGTGTCAAGTTTCAAAAAGCTAGCACAAACCGTGTTGGATTTAGAGTTCCAAATACATCTATCAATATAGGAGAAAACAGAGTGAAACCTAAAAATTCAAACTGTTACTGGAAACGAACGCTTCAACATAGAAGAACGAAATTTGGGGAACCAAGTCGCCTTAGTGTACGTATCATTACCTGAAAGTATCATCCAGTTTGGGTGAAAAAATATTTGCTGAGATTTCTGGAGATTTGTAATTTTGGGAAACCGGGCAACCCCTTTCCATGAGGTGTTTCTCGCCAGTCACTGCTTAGGGCTATATCAAGAGGAAACAAAACATAGAGATAGAACGTGAAACTACTTTATTGTGTCAAGTTTCAAGAAGCTAGCACAAACCGTGTTGGATGTAGAGTTCCAAATACATCTATCAATATAGGAGAAAAGAGTGAAACCTAAAAATTCAAACTGTTACTGGAAACGAACGCTTCAACATAGAAGAACAAAATTTGGGGAACCAAGTCGCCTTAGTGTACTTATCATTACCTGAAAGTATCATCCAGTTTGGGTGAAAAAATATTTGCTGAGATTTCTGGAGATTTGTAATTTTGGGAAACCTGGCAACCCCTTTCCATGAAAGTATTTCTCGCCAGTCACTGCTTAGGGCTATATCAAGAGGAAACAAAACATAGAGATAGAACGTGAAACTACTTTATTGTGTCAAGTTTCAAGAAGCTAGCACAAACCGTGTTGGATTTAGAGTTCCAAATACGTCTATCAATATAGGAGAAAACAGAGTGAAACCTAAAAATTCAAACTGTTACTGGAAACGAACGCTTCAACATAGAAGAACGAAATTTGGGGAACCAAGTCACCTTAGTGTACTGATCATTACCTGAAAGTATCATCCAGTTTGGGTGGAAAAATATTTGCTGAGATTTCTGGAGATTCGTAATTTTGGGAAGCCTGGCAACCCCTTTCCATGAAAGTGTTTCTCGCCAGTCACTGCTTAGGGCTACATCAAGAGGAAACAAAGCATAGAGATAGAACGTGAAACTACTTTATTGTGTCAAGTTTCAAGAAGCTAGCACAAACCGTGTTTGATTTAGAGTTCCAAATACATCTATCAATATAGGAGAAAACAGAGTGAAACCTAAAAATTCAAACTGTTACTGGAAACGAACGCTTCTACATAGAAGAACGAAATTTGGGGAACCAAGTCGCCTTAGTGTACGTATCATTACCTGAAAGTATCATCCAGTTTGGGTGAAAAAATATTTGCTGAGATTTCTGGAGATTTGTAATTTTGGGAAACCTGGCAACCCCTTTCCATGAAAGTGTTTCTCGCCAGTCACTGCTTAGGGCTATATCAAGAGGAAACAAAACATAGAGATAGAACGTGAAACTACTTTATTGTGTCAAGTTTCAAGAAGCTAGCACAAACCGTGTTGGATGTAGAGTTCCAAATACATCTATCAATATAGGAGAAAAGAGTGAAACCTAAAAATTCAAACTGTTACTGGAAACGAACGCTTCAACATAGAAGAACGAAATTTGGGGAACCAAGTCGCCTTAGTGTACTTATCATTACCTGAAAGTATCATCCAGTTTGGGTGAAAAAATATTTGCTGAGATTTCTGGAGATTTGTAATTTTGGGAAACCTGGCAACCCCTTTCCATGAAAGTGTTTCTCGCCAGTCACTGCTTAGGGCTATATCAAGAGGAAACAAAACATAGAGATAGAACGTGAAACTACTTTATTGTGTCAAGTTTCAAGAAGCTAGCACAAACCGTGTTGGATTTAGAGTTCCAAATACATCTATCAATATAGGAGAAAACAGAGTGAAACCTAAAAATTCAAACTGTTACTGGAAACGAACGCTTCAACATAGAAGAACGAAATTTGGGGAACCAAGTCGCCTTAGTGTACTTATCATTACCTGAAAGTATCATCCAGTTTGGGTGAAAAAATATTTGCTGAGATTTCTGGAGATTTTTAATTTTGGGAAACCTGGCAACCCCTTTCCATGAAAGTGTTTCTCGCCAGTCACTGCTTAGGGCTACATCAAGAGGAAACAAAACATAGAGATAGAACGTGAAACTACTTTATTGTGTCAAGTTTCAGGAAGCTAGCACAAACCGTGTTGGATTTAGAGTTCCAAATACATCTATCAATATAGGAGAAAACAGAGTGAAACCTAAAAATTCAAACTGTTACAGGAAACGAACGCTTCAACATAGAAGAAGGAAATTTGGGGAACCAAGTCGACTTAGTGTACTGATCATTACCTGAAAGTATCATCCAGTTTGGGTGAAAAAATATTTGCTGAGATTTCTGGAGATTCGTAATTTTGGGCAGCCTGGCAACTCCTTTCCATGAAAGTGTTTCTCGCCAGTCACTGCTTAGGGCTACATTAAGAGGAAAGAAAACGTAGAGATAGAACGTGAAACTACTTTATTGTGTCAAGTTTCAAGAAGCTAGCACAAACCGTGTTGGATTCAGAGTTCCAAATACATCTATCAATATAGGAGAAAACAGAGTGAAACCTAAAAATTCAAACTGTTACTGGAAACGAACGCTTCAACATAGAAGAACAAAATTTGGGGAACCTAGTCGCCTTAGTGTACTGATCATTACCTGAAAGTATCATCCAGTTTGGGTGAAAAAATATTTGTTGAGATTTCTGGAGATTTGTAATTTTGGGAAGCCTGGCAACCCCTTTCCATGAAAGTTTTTCTCGCCAGTCACTGCTTAGGGCTACATCAAGAGGAAACAAAACATAGAGATAGAACGTGAAACTACTTTATTGTGTCAAGTTTCAAGAAGCTAGCACAAACCGTGTTGGATTTAGAGTTCCAAATACGTCTATCAATATAGGAGAAAACAGAGTGAAACCTAAAAATTCAAACTGTTACTGGAAACGAACGCTTCAACATAGAAGAACGAAATTTGGGGAACCAAGTCGCCTTAGTGTACTTATCATTACCTGAAAGTATCATCCAGTTTGGGTGAAAAAATATTTGCTGAGATTTCTGGAGATTTGTAATTTTGGGAAACCTGGCAACCCCTTTCCATGAAAGTGTTTCTTGCCAGTCACTGCTTAGGGCTATATCAAGAGGAAACAAAACATAGAGATAGAACGTGAAACTACTTTATTGTGTCAAGTTTCAAGAAGCTAGCACAAACCGTGTTGGATGTAGAGTTCCAAATACATCTATCAATATAGGAGAAAAGAGTGAAACCTAAAAATTCAAACTGTTACTGGAAACGAACGCTTCAACATAGAAGAACGAAATTTGGGGAACCAAGTCGCCTTTGTGTACTTATCATTACCTGAAAGTATCATCCAGTTTGGGTGAAAAAATATTTGCTGAGATTTCTGGAGATTTGTAATTTTGGGAAACCGGGCAACCCCTTTCCATGAAAGTGTTTCTCGCCAGTCACTGCTTAGGGCTATATCAAGAGGAAACAAAACATAGAGATAGAACGTGAAACTACTTTATTGTGTCAAGTTTCAAGAAGCTAGCACAAACCGTGTTGGTTTTAGAGTTCCAAATACATCTATCAATATAGGAGAAAACAGAGTGAAACCTAAAAATTCAAACTGTTACAGGAAACGAACGCTTCAACATAGAAGAAGGAAATTTGGGGAACCAAGTCGCCTTAGTGTACTGATCATTACCTGAAAGTATCATCCAGTTAGGGTGAAAAAATATTTGCTGAGATTTCTGGAGATTCGTAATTTTGGGCAGCCTGGCAACCCCTTTCCATGAAAGTGTTTCTCGCCAGTCACTGCTTAGGGCTACATTAAGAGGAAACAAAACGTAGAGATAGAACGTGAAACTACTTTATTGTGTCAAGTTTCAAGAAGCTAGCACAAACCGTGTTGGATTTAGAGTTCCAAATACATCTATCAATATAGGAGAAAACAGAGTGAAACCTAAAAATTCAAACTGTTACTGGAAACGAACGCTTCAACATAGAAGAACGAAATTTGGGGAACCAAGTCGCCTTAGTGTACGTATCATTACCTGAAAGTATCATCCAGTTTGGGTGAAAAAATATTTGCTGAGATTTCTGGTGATTCGTAATTTTGGGCAGCCTGGCAACCCCTTTCCATGTAAGTGTTTCTCGCCAGTCACTGCTTAGGGCTACATCAAGAGGAAACAAAACATAGAGATAGAACGTGAAACTACTTTATTGTGTCAAGTTTCAAGAAGCTAGCACAAACCGTGTTGGATTTAGAGTTCCAAATAAATCTATCAATATAGGAGAAAACAGAGTGAAACCTAAAAATTCAAACTGTTACTGGAAACGAACGCTTCAACATAGAAGAACGAAATTTGGGGAACCAAGTCGCCTTAGTGTACTTATCATTACCTGAAAGTATCATCCAGTTTGGGTGAAAAAATATTTGCTGAGATTTCTGGAGATTTGTAATTTTGGGAAACCTGGCAACCCCTTTCCATGAAAGTGTTTCTTGCCAGTCACTGCTTAGGGCTACATCAAGAGGAAACAAAACATAGAGATAGAACGTGAAACTACTTTATTGTGTCAAGTTTCAAGAAGCTAGCACAAACCGTGTTGGATGTAGAGTTCCAAATACATCTATCAATATAGGAGAAAACAGAGTGAAACCTAAAAATTCAAACTGTTACTGGAAACGAACGCTTCAACATAGAAGAACGAAATTTGGGGAACCAAGTCGCCTTAGTGTACTTATCATTACCTGAAAGTATCATCCAGTTTGGGTGAAAAAATATTTGCTGAGTTTTCTGGAGATTTGTAATTTTGGGAAACCGGGCAACCCCTTTCCATGAAAGTGTTTCTCGCCAGTCACTGCTTAGGGCTATATCAAGAGGAAACAAAACATAGAGATAGAACGTGAAACTACTTTATTGTGTCAAGTTTCAAGAAGCTAGCACAAACCGTGTTGGTTTTAGAGTTCCAAATACATCTATCAATATAGGAGAAAACAGAGTGAAACCTAAAAATTCAAACTGTTACAGGAAACGAACGCTTCAACATAGAAGAAGGAAATTTGGGGAACCAAGTCGCCTTAGTGTACTGATCATTACCTGAAAGTATCATCCAGTTAGGGTGAAAAAATATTTGCTGAGATTTCTGGAGATTCGTAATTTTGGGCAGCCTGGCAACCCCTTTCCATGAAAGTGTTTCTCGCCAGTCACTGCTTAGGGCTACATCAAGAGGAAACAAAACATAGAGATAGAACGTGAAACTACCTTATTGTGTCAAGTTTCAAGAAGCTAGCACAAACCGTGTTGGATTTAGAGTTCCAAATACATCTATCAATATAGGAGAAAACAGAGTGAAACCTAAAAATTCAAACTGTTACTGGAAACGAACGCTTCAACATAGAAGAACAAAATTTGGGGAACCAAGTCGCCTTAGTGTACTGATCATTACCTGAAAGTATCATCCAGTTTGGGTGGAAAAATATTTGCTGAGATTTCTGGAGATTCGTAATTTTGGGCAGCCTGGCAACCCCTTTCCATGAAAGTGTTTCTCGCCAGTCACTGCTTAGGGCTACATTAAGAGGAACGAAAACGTAGAGATAGAACGTGAAACTACTTTATTGTGTCAAGTTTCAAAAAGCTAGCACAAACCGTGTTGGATTTAGAGTTCCAAATACATCTATCAATATAGGAGAAAACAGAGTGAAACCTAAAAATTCAAACTGTTACTGGAAACGAACGCTTCAACATAGAAGAACGAAATTTGGGGAACCAAGTCGCCTTAGTGTACGTATCATTACCTGAAAGTATCATCCAGTTTGGGTGAAAAAATATTTGCTGAGATTTCTGGTGATTCGTAATTTTGGGCAGCCTGGCAACCCCTTTCCATGTAAGTGTTTCTCGCCAGTCACTGCTTAGGGCTACATCAAGAGGAAACAAAACATAGAGATAGAACGTGAAACTACTTTATTGTGTCAAGTTTCAAGAAGCTAGCACAAACCGTGTTGGATTTAGAGTTCCAAATACATCTATCAATATAGGAGAAAACAGAGTGAAACCTAAAAATTCAAACTGTTACTGGAAACGAACGCTTCAACATAGAAGAACGAAATTTGGGGAACCAAGTCGCCTTAGTGTACTTATCATTACCTGAAAGTATCATCCAGTTTGGGTGAAAAAATATTTGCTGAGATTTCTGGAGATTTGTAATTTTGGGAAACCTGGCAACCCCTTTCCATGAAAGTGTTTCTTGCCAGTCACTGCTTAGGGCTATATCAAGAGGAAACAAAACATAGAGATAGAACGTGAAACTACTTTATTGTGTCAAGTTTCAAGAAGCTAGCACAAACCGTGTTGGATGTAGAGTTCCAAATACATCTATCAATATAGGAGAAAACAGAGTGAAACCTAAAAATTCAAACTGTTACTGGAAACGAACGCTTCAACATAGAAGAACGAAATTTGGGGAACCAAGTCGCCTTAGTGTACTTATCATTACCTGAAAGTATCATCCAGTTTGGGTGAAAAAATATTTGCTGAGATTTCTGGAGATTTGTAATTTTGGGAAACCGGGCAACCCCTTTCCATGAAAGTGTTTCTCGCCAGTCACTGCTTAGGGCTATATCAAGAGGAAACAAAACATAGAGATAGAACGTGAAACTACTTTATTGTGTCAAGTTTCAAGAAGCTAGCACAAACCGTGTTGGTTTTAGAGTTCCAAATACATCTATCAATATAGGAGAAAACAGAGTGAAACCTAAAAATTCAAACTGTTACAGGAAACGAACGCTTCAACATAGAAGAAGGAAATTTGGGGAACCAAGTCGCCTTAGTGTACTGATCATTACCTGAAAGTATCATCCAGTTAGGGTGAAAAAATATTTGCTGAGATTTCTGGAGATTCGTAATTTTGGGCAGCCTGGCAACCCCTTTCCATAAAAGTGTTTCTCGCCAGTCACTGCTTAGGGCTACATTAAGAGGAAAAAAAACGTAGAGATAGAACGTGATACTACTTTATTGTGTCAAGTTTCAAGAAGCTGGCACAAACCGTGTTGGATTTAGAGTTCCAAATACGTCTATCAATATAGGAGAAAACAGAGTGAAACCTAAAAATTCAAACTGTTACTGGAAACGAACGCTTCAACATAGAAGAACGAAATTTGGGGAACCAAGTCGCCTTAGTGTACTGATCATTACCTGAAAGTATCATCCAGTTTGGGTGAAAAAATATTTGCTGAGATTTCTGGAGATTTGTAATTTTGGGAAACCTGGCAACCCCTTTCCATGAAAGTGTTTCTCGCCAGTCACTGCTTAGGGCTATATCAAGAGGAAACAAAACATAGAGATAGAACGTGAAACTACTTTATTGTGTCAAGTTTCAAGAAGCTAGCACAAACCGTGTTGGATTTAGAGTTCCAAATACATCTATCAATATAGGAGAAAACAGAGTGAAACCTAAAAATTCAAACTGTTACAGGAAACGAACGCTTCAACATAGAAGAAGGAAATTTGGGGAACCAAGTCGCCTTAGTGTACTGATCATTACCTGAAAGTATCATCCAGTTTGGGTGAAAAAATATTTGCTGAGATTTCTGGATATTCGTAATTTTGGGCAGCCTGGCAACTCCTTTCCATGAAAGTGTTTCTCGCCAGTCACTGCTTAGGGCTACATTAAGAGGAAAGAAAACGTAGAGATAGAACGTGAAACTACTTTATTGTGTCAAGTTTCAAGAAGCTAGCACAAACCGTGTTGGATTCAGAGTTCCAAATACATCTATCAATATAGGAGAAAACAGAGTGAAACCTAAAAATTCAAACTGTTACTGGAAACGAACGCTTCAACATAGAAGAACAAAATTTGGGGACCCTAGTCGCCTTAGTGTACTGATCATTACCTGAAAGTATCATCCAGTTTGGGTGAAAAAATATTTGTTGAGATTTCTGGAGATTTGTAATTTTGGGAAGCCTGGCAACCCCTTTCCATGAAAGTTTTTCTCGCCAGTCACTGCTTAGGGCTACATCAAGAGGAAACAAAACATAGAGATAGAACGTGAAACTACTTTATTGTGTCAAGTTTCAAGAAGCTAGCACAAACCGTGTTGGATTTAGAGTTCCAAATACGTCTATCAATATAGGAGAAAACAGAGTGAAACCTAAAAATTCAAACTGTTACTGGAAACGAACGCTTCAACATAGAAGAACGAAATTTGGGGAACCAAGTCGCCTTAGTGTACTTATCATTACCTGAAAGTATCATCCAGTTTGGGTGAAAAAATATTTGCTGAGATTTCTGGAGATTTGTAATTTTGGGAAACCTGGCAACCCCTTTCCATGAAAGTGTTTCTTGCCAGTCACTGCTTAGGGCTACATCAAGAGGAAACAAAACATAGAGATAGAACGTGAAACTACTTTATTGTGTCAAGTTTCAAGAAGCTAGCACAAACCGTGTTGGATGTAGAGTTCCAAATACATCTATCAATATAGGAGAAAACAGAGTGAAACCTAAAAATTCAAACTGTTACTGGAAACGAACGCTTCAACATAGAAGAACGAAATTTGGGGAACCAAGTCGCCTTAGTGTACTTATCATTACCTGAAAGTATCATCCAGTTTGGGTGAAAAAATATTTGCTGAGTTTTCTGGAGATTTGTAATTTTGGGAAACCGGGCAACCCCTTTCCATGAAAGTGTTTCTCGCCAGTCACTGCTTAGGGCTATATCAAGAGGAAACAAAACATAGAGATAGAACGTGAAACTACTTTATTGTGTCAAGTTTCAAGAAGCTAGCACAAACCGTGTTGGTTTTAGAGTTCCAAATACATCTATCAATATAGGAGAAAACAGAGTGAAACCTAAAAATTCAAACTGTTACAGGAAACGAACGCTTCAACATAGAAGAAGGAAATTTGGGGAACCAAGTCGCCTTAGTGTACTGATCATTACCTGAAAGTATCATCCAGTTAGGGTGAAAAAATATTTGCTGAGATTTCTGGAGATTCGTAATTTTGGGCAGCCTGGCAACCCCTTTCCATGAAAGTGTTTCTCGCCAGTCACTGCTTAGGGCTACATCAAGAGGAAACAAAACATAGAGATAGAACGTGAAACTACCTTATTGTGTCAAGTTTCAAGAAGCTAGCACAAACCGTGTTGGATTTAGAGTTCCAAATACATCTATCAATATAGGAGAAAACAGAGTGAAACCTAAAAATTCAAACTGTTACTGGAAACGAACGCTTCAACATAGAAGAACAAAATTTGGGGAACCAAGTCGCCTTAGTGTACTGATCATTACCTGAAAGTATCATCCAGTTTGGGTGGAAAAATATTTGCTGAGATTTCTGGAGATTCGTAATTTTGGGCAGCCTGGCAACCCCTTTCCATGAAAGTGTTTCTCGCCAGTCACTGCTTAGGGCTACATTAAGAGGAACGAAAACGTAGAGATAGAACGTGAAACTACTTTATTGTGTCAAGTTTCAAAAAGCTAGCACAAACCGTGTTGGATTTAGAGTTCCAAATACATCTATCAATATAGGAGAAAACAGAGTGAAACCTAAAAATTCAAACTGTTACTGGAAACGAACGCTTCAACATAGAAGAACGAAATTTGGGGAACCAAGTCGCCTTAGTGTACGTATCATTACCTGAAAGTATCATCCAGTTTGGGTGAAAAAATATTTGCTGAGATTTCTGGAGATTTGTAATTTTGGGAAACCGGGCAACCCCTTTCCATGAGGTGTTTCTCGCCAGTCACTGCTTAGGGCTATATCAAGAGGAAACAAAACATAGAGATAGAACGTGAAACTACTTTATTGTGTCAAGTTTCAAGAAGCTAGCACAAACCGTGTTGGATGTAGAGTTCCAAATACATCTATCAATATAGGAGAAAAGAGTGAAACCTAAAAATTCAAACTGTTACTGGAAACGAACGCTTCAACATAGAAGAACAAAATTTGGGGAACCAAGTCGCCTTAGTGTACTTATCATTACCTGAAAGTATCATCCAGTTTGGGTGAAAAAATATTTGCTGAGATTTCTGGAGATTTGTAATTTTGGGAAACCTGGCAACCCCTTTCCATGAAAGTGTTTCTCGCCAGTCACTGCTTAGGGCTATATCAAGAGGAAACAAAACATAGAGATAGAACGTGAAACTACTTTATTGTGTCAAGTTTCAAGAAGCTAGCACAAACCGTGTTGGATTTAGAGTTCCAAATACGTCTATCAATATAGGAGAAAACAGAGTGAAACCTAAAAATTCAAACTGTTACTGGAAACGAACGCTTCAACATAGAAGAACGAAATTTGGGGAACCAAGTCGCCTTAGTGTACTGATCATTACCTGAAAGTATCATCCAGTTTGGGTGGAAAAATATTTGCTGAGATTTCTGGAGATTCGTAATTTTGGGAAGCCTGGCAACCCCTTTCCATGAAAGTGTTTCTCGCCAGTCACTGCTTAGGGCTACATCAAGAGGAAACAAAACATAGAGATAGAACGTGAAACTACTTTATTGTGTCAAGTTTCAAGAAGCTAGCACAAACCGTGTTTGATTTAGAGTTCCAAATACATCTATCAATATAGGAGAAAACAGAGTGAAACCTAAAAATTCAAACTGTTACTGGAAACGAACGCTTCTACATAGAAGAACGAAATTTGGGGAACCAAGTCGCCTTAGTGTACGTATCATTACCTGAAAGTATCATCCAGTTTGGGTGAAAAAATATTTGCTGAGATTTCTGGAGATTTGTAATTTTGGGAAACCTGGCAACCCCTTTCCATGAAAGTGTTTCTCGCCAGTCACTGCTTAGGGCTATATCAAGAGGAAACAAAACATAGAGATAGAACGTGAAACTACTTTATTGTGTCAAGTTTCAAGAAGCTAGCACAAACCGTGTTGGATGTAGAGTTCCAAATACATCTATCAATATAGGAGAAAAGAGTGAAACCTAAAAATTCAAACTGTTACTGGAAACGAACGCTTCAACATAGAAGAACGAAATTTGGGGAACCAAGTCGCCTTAGTGTACTTATCATTACCTGAAAGTATCATCCAGTTTGGGTGAAAAAATATTTGCTGAGATTTCTGGAGATTTGTAATTTTGGGAAACCTGGCAACCCCTTTCCATGAAAGTGTTTCTCGCCAGTCACTGCTTAGGGCTATATCAAGAGGAAACAAAACATAGAGATAGAACGTGAAACTACTTTATTGTGTCAAGTTTCAAGAAGCTAGCACAAACCGTGTTGGATTTAGAGTTCCAAATACATCTATCAATATAGGAGAAAACAGAGTGAAACCTAAAAATTCAAACTGTTACTGGAAACGAACGCTTCAACATAGAAGAACGAAATTTGGGGAACCAAGTCGCCTTAGTGTACTTATCATTACCTGAAAGTATCATCCAGTTTGGGTGAAAAAATATTTGCTGAGATTTCTGGAGATTTGTAATTTTGGGAAACCTGGCAACCCCTTTCCATGAAAGTGTTTCTCGCCAGTCACTGCTTAGGGCTACATCAAGAGGAAACAAAACATAGAGATAGAACGTGAAACTACTTTATTGTGTCAAGTTTCAGGAAGCTAGCACAAACCGTGTTGGATTTAGAGTTCCAAATACATCTATCAATATAGGAGAAAACAGAGTGAAACCTAAAAATTCAAACTGTTACAGGAAACGAACGCTTCAACATAGAAGAAGGAAATTTGGGGAACCAAGTCGACTTAGTGTACTGATCATTACCTGAAAGTATCATCCAGTTTGGGTGAAAAAATATTTGCTGAGATTTCTGGAGATTCGTAATTTTGGGCAGCCTGGCAACTCCTTTCCATGAAAGTGTTTCTCGCCAGTCACTGCTTAGGGCTACATTAAGAGGAAAGAAAACGTAGAGATAGAACGTGAAACTACTTTATTGTGTCAAGTTTCAAGAAGCTAGCACAAACCGTGTTGGATTCAGAGTTCCAAATACATCTATCAATATAGGAGAAAACAGAGTGAAACCTAAAAATTCAAACTGTTACTGGAAACGAACGCTTCAACATAGAAGAACAAAATTTGGGGAACCTAGTCGCCTTAGTGTACTGATCATTACCTGAAAGTATCATCCAGTTTGGGTGAAAAAATATTTGTTGAGATTTCTGGAGATTTGTAATTTTGGGAAGCCTGGCAACCCCTTTCCATGAAAGTTTTTCTCGCCAGTCACTGCTTAGGGCTACATCAAGAGGAAACAAAACATAGAGATAGAACGTGAAACTACTTTATTGTGTCAAGTTTCAAGAAGCTAGCACAAACCGTGTTGGATTTAGAGTTCCAAATACGTCTATCAATATAGGAGAAAACAGAGTGAAACCTAAAAATTCAAACTGTTACTGGAAACGAACGCTTCAACATAGAAGAACGAAATTTGGGGAACCAAGTCGCCTTAGTGTACTTATCATTACCTGAAAGTATCATCCAGTTTGGGTGAAAAATATTTGCTGAGATTTCTGGAGATTTGTAATTTTGGGAAACCTGGCAACCCCTTTCCATGAAAGTGTTTCTTGCCAGTCACTGCTTAGGGCTATATCAAGAGGAAACAAAACATAGAGATAGAACGTGAAACTACTTTATTGTGTCAAGTTTCAAGAAGCTAGCACAAACCGTGTTGGATGTAGAGTTCCAAATACATCTATCAATATAGGAGAAAACAGAGTGAAACCTAAAAATTCAAACTGTTACTGGAAACGAACGCTTCAACATAGAAGAACGAAATTTGGGGAACCAAGTCGCCTTAGTGTACTTATCATTACCTGAAAGTATCATCCAGTTTGGGTGAAAAAATATTTGCTGAGATTTCTGGAGATTTGTAATTTTGGGAAACCGGGCAACCCCTTTCCATGAAAGTGTTTCTCGCCAGTCACTGCTTAGGGCTATATCAAGAGGAAACAAAACATAGAGATAGAACGTGAAACTACTTTATTGTGTCAAGTTTCAAGAAGCTAGCACAAACCGTGTTGGTTTTAGAGTTCCAAATACATCTATCAATATAGGAGAAAACAGAGTGAAACCTAAAAATTCAAACTCTTACAGGAAACGAACGCTTCAACATAGAAGAAGGAAATTTGGGGAACCAAGTCGCCTTAGTGTACTGATCATTACCTGAAAGTATCATCCAGTTAGGGTGAAAAAATATTTGCTGAGATTTCTGGAGATTCGTAATTTTGGGCAGCCTGGCAACCCCTTTCCATGAAAGTGTTTCTCGCCAGTCACTGCTTAGGGCTACATCGAGAGGAAACAAAACATAGAGATAGAACGTGAAACTACTTTATTGTGTCAAGTTTCAAGAAGCTAGCACAAACCGTGTTGGATTTAGAGTTCCAAATACATCTATCAATATAGGAGAAAACAGAGTGAAACCTAAAAATTCAAACTGTTACTGGAAACGAACGCTTCAACATAGAAGAACGAAATTTGGGGAACCAAGTCGCCTTAGTGTACTGATCATTACCTGAAAGTATCATCCAGTTTCGGTGGAAAAATATTTGCTGAGATTTCTGGAGACTCGTAATTTTGGGAAGCCTGGCAACCCCTTTCCATGAAAGTGTTTCTCGCCAGTCACTGCTTAGGGCTACATCGAGAGGAAACAAAACATAGAGACAGAACGTGAAACTACTTTATTGTGTCAAGTTTCAAGAAGCTAGCACAAACCGTGTTGGATTTAGAGTTCCAAATACATCTATCAATATAGGAGAAAACAGAGTGAAACCTAAAAATTCAAACTGTTACTGGAAACGAACGCTTCAACATAGAAGAACGAAATTTGGGGAACCAAGTCGCCTTAGTGTACTTATCATTACCTGAAAGTATCATCCAGTTTGGGTGAAAAAATATTTGCTGAGATTTCTGGAGATTTGTAATTTTGGGAAACCGGGCAACCCCTTTCCATGAAAGTGTTTCTCGCCAGTCACTGCTTAGGGCTATATCAAGAGGAAACAAAACATAGAGATAGAACGTGAAACTACTTTATTGTGTCAAGTTTCAAGAAGCTAGCACAAACCGTGTTGGATTTAGAGTTCCAAATACGTCTATCTATATAGGAGAAAACAGAGTGAAACCTAAAAATTCAAACTGTTACTGGAAACGAACGCTTCAACATAGAAGAACGAAATTTGGGGAACCAAGTCGCCTTAGTGTACTGATCATTACCTGAAAGTATCATCCAGTTTGGGTGGAAAAATATTTGCTGAGATTTCTGGAGATTCGTAATTTTGGGAAGCCTGGCAACCCCTTTCCATGAAAGTGTTTCTCGCCAGTCACTGCTTAGGGCTACATCAAGAGGAAACAAAACATAGAGATAGAACGTGAAACTACTTTATTGTGTCAAGTTTCAAGAAGCTAGCACAAACCGTGTTGGATTTAGAGTTCCAAATACATCTATCAATATAGGAGAAAACAGAGTGAAACCTAAAAATTCAAACTGTTACTGGAAACGAACGCTTCAACATAGAAGAACGAAATTTGGGGAACCAAGTCGCCTTAGTGTACTGATCATTACCTGAAAGTATCATCCAGTTTGGGTGGAAAAATATTTGCTGAGATTTCTGGAGATTCGTAATTTTGGGAAGCCTGGCAACCCCTTTCCATGAAAGTGTTTCTCGCCAGTCACTGCTTAGGGCTACATCAAGAGGAAAGAAAACATAGAGATAGAACGTGAAACTACTTTATTGTGTCAAGTTTCAAGAAGCTAGCACAAACCGTGTTGGATTTAGAGTTCCAAATACATCTATCAATATAGGAGAAAACAGAGTGAAACCTAAAAATTCAAACTGTTACTGGAAACGAACGCTTCAACATAGAAGAACGAAATTTGGGGAACCAAGTCGCCTTAGTGTACTTATCATTACCTGAAAGTATCATCCAGTTTGGGTGAAAAAATATTTGCTGAGATTTCTGGAGATTTGTAATTTTGGGAAACCTGGCAACCCCTTTCCATGAAAGTGTTTCTCGCCAGTCACTGCTTAGGGCTATATCAAGAGGAAACAAAACATAGAGATAGAACGTGAAACTACTTTATTGTGTCAAGTTTCAGGAAGCTAGCACAAACCGTGTTGGATTTAGAGTTCCAAATACATCTATCAATATAGGAGAAAACATAGTGAAACCTAAAAATTCAAACTGTTACAGGAAACGAACGCTTCAACATAGAAGAAGGAAATTTGGGGAACCAAGTCGCCTTAGTGTACTGATCATTACCTGAAAGTATCATCCAGTTTGGGTGAAAAAATATTTGCTGAGATTTCTGGAGATTCGTAATTTTGGGCAGCCTGGCAACTCCTTTCCATGAAAGTGTTTCTCGCCAGTCCCTGCTTAGGGCTACATTAAGAGGAAAGAAAACGTAGAGATAGAACGTGAAACTACTTTATTGTGTCAAGTTTCAAGAAGCTAGCACAAACCGTTTTGGATTCAGAGTTCCAAATACATCTATCAATATAGGAGAAAACAGAGTGAAACCTAAAAATTCAAACTGTTACTGGAAACGAACGCTTCAACATAGAAGAACAAAATTTGGGGACCCTAGTCGCCTTAGTGTACTGATCATTACCTGAAAGTATCATCCAGTTTGGGTGAAAAAATATTTGTTGAGATTTCTGGAGATTTGTAATTTTGGGAAGCCTGGCAACCCCTTTCCATGAAAGTTTTTCTCGCCAGTCACTGCTTAGGGCTACATCAAGAGGAAACAAAACATAGAGATAGAACGTGAAACTACTTTATTGTGTCAAGTTTCAAGAAGCTAGCACAAACCGTGTTGGATTTAGAGTTCCAAATACGTCTATCAATATAGGAGAAAACAGAGTGAAACCTAAAAATTCAAACTGTTACTGGAAACGAACGCTTCAACATAGAAGAACGAAATTTGGGGAACCAAGTCGCCTTAGTGTACTTATCATTACCTGAAAGTATCATCCAGTTTGGGTGAAAAAATATTTGCTGAGATTTCTGGAGATTTGTAATTTTGGGAAACCTGGCAACCCCTTTCCATGAAAGTGTTTCTTGCCAGTCACTGCTTAGGGCTATATCAAGAGGAAACAAAACATAGAGATAGAACGTGAAACTACTTTATTGTGTCAAGTTTCAAGAAGCTAGCACAAACAGTGTTGGATGTAGAGTTCCAAATACATCTATCAATATAGGAGAAAACAGAGTGAAACCTAAAAATTCAAACTGTTACTGGAAACGAACGCTTCAACATAGAAGAACGAAATTTGGGGAACCAAGTCGCCTTAGTGTACTGATCATTACCTGAAAGTATCATCCAGTTTGGGTGGAAAAATATTTGCTGAGATTTCTGGAGATTCGTAATTTTGGGAAGCCTGGCAACCCCTTTCCATGAAAGTGTTTCTCGCCAGTCACTGCTTAGGGCTACATCAAGAGGAAACAAAACATAGAGATAGAACGTAAAACTACTTTATTGTGTCAAGTTTCAAGAAGCTAGCACAAACCGTGTTGGATTTAGAATTCCAAATACATCTATCAATATAGGAGAAAACAGAGTGAAACCTAAAAATTCAAACTGTTACTGGAAACGAACGCTTCAACATAGAAGAACGAAATTTGGGGAACCAAGTCGCCTTAGTGTACTGATCATTACCTGAAAGTATCATCCAGTTTGGGTGAAAAAATATTTGCTGAGATTTCTGGAGATTCGTAATTTTGGGAAGCCTGGCAACCCCTTTCCATGAAAGTGTTTCTCGCCAGTCACTGCTTAGGGCTACATCAAGAGGAAACAAAACATAGAGATAGAACGTGAAACTACTTTATTGTGTCAAGTTTCAAGAAGCTAGCACAAACCGTGTTGGATTTAGAGTTCCAAATACATCTATCAATATAGGAGAAAACAGAGTGAAACCTAAAAATTCAAACTGTTACTGGAAACGAACGCTTCAACATAGAAGAACGAAATTTGGGGAACCAAGTCGCCTTAGTGTACTTATCATTACCTGAAACTATCATCCAGTTTGGGTGAAAAAATATTTGCTGAGATTTCTGGAGATTCGTAATTTTGGGAAACCTGGCAACCCCTTTCCATGAAAGTGTTTCTCGCCAGTCACTGCTTAGGGCTACATCAAGAGGAAACAAAACATAGAGATAGAACGTGAAACTACTTTATTGTGTCAAGTTTCAGGAAGCTAGCACAAACCGTGTTGGATTTAGAGTTCCAAATACATCTATCAATATAGGAGAAAACAGAGTGAAACCTAAAAATTCAAACTGTTACAGGAAACGAACGCTTCAACATAGAAGAAGGAAATTTGGGGAACCAAGTCGACTTAGTGTACTGATCATTACCTGAAAGTATCATCCAGTTTGGGTGAAAAAATATTTGCTGAGATTTCTGGAGATTCGTAATTTTGGGCAGCCTGGCAACTCCTTTCCATGAAAGTGTTTCTCGCCAGTCACTGCTTAGGGCTACATTAAGAGGAAAGAAAACGTAGAGATAGAACGTGAAACTACTTTATTGTGTCAAGTTTCAAGAAGCTAGCACAAACCGTGTTGGATTCAGAGTTCCAAATACATCTATCAATATAGGAGAAAACAGAGTGAAACCTAAAAATTCAAACTGTTACTGGAAACGAACGCTTCAACATAGAAGAACAAAATTTGGGGAACCTAGTCGCCTTAGTGTACTGATCATTACCTGAAAGTATCATCCAGTTTGGGTGAAAAAATATTTGTTGAGATTTCTGGAGATTTGTAATTTTGGGAAGCCTGGCAACCCCTTTCCATGAAAGTGTTTCTCGCCAGTCACTGCTTAGGGCTACATCAAGAGGAAAGAAAACATAGAGATAGAACGTGAAACTACTTTATTGTGTCAAGTTTCAAGAAGCTAGCACAAACCGTGTTGGATTTAGAGTTCCAAATACGTCTATCAATATAGGAGAAAACAGAGTGAAACCTAAAAATTCAAACTGTTACTGGAAACGAACGCTTCAACATAGAAGAACGAAATTTGGGGAACCAAGTCGCCTTAGTGTACTTATCATTACCTGAAAGTATCATCCAGTTTGGGTGAAAAAATATTTGCTGAGATTTCTGGAGATTTGTAATTTTGGGAAACCTGGCAACCCCTTTCCATGAAAGTGTTTCTCGCCAGTCACTGCTTAGGGCTACATCAAGAGGAAACAAAACATAGAGATAGAACGTGAAACTACTTTATTGTGTCAAGTTTCAGGAAGCTAGCACAAACCGTGTTGGATTTAGAGTTCCAAATACATCTATCAATATAGGAGAAAACAGAGTGAAACCTAAAAATTCAAACTGTTACAGGAAACGAACGCTTCAACATAGAAGAAGGAAATTTGGGGAACCAAGTCGACTTAGTGTACTGATCATTACCTGAAAGTATCATCCAGTTTGGGTGAAAAAATATTTGCTGAGATTTCTGGAGATTCGTAATTTTGGGCAGCCTGGCA
This sequence comes from Spermophilus citellus, assembly GCF_964194105.1. Taxonomy (NCBI): domain Eukaryota; kingdom Metazoa; phylum Chordata; class Mammalia; order Rodentia; family Sciuridae; genus Spermophilus; species Spermophilus citellus. The sequence continues at coordinate 7,410,820 of NC_138195.1, forward strand.
ACTCCTTTCCATGAAAGTGTTTCTCGCCAGTCACTGCTTAGGGCTACATTAAGAGGAAAGAAAATGTAGAGATAGAACGTGAAACTACTTTATTGTGTCAAGTTTCAAGAAGCTAGCACAAACCGTGTTGGATTCAGAGTTCCAAATACATCTATCAATATAGGAGAAAACAGAGTGAAACCTAAAAATTCAAACTGTTACTGGAAACGAACGCTTCAACATAGAAGAACAAAATTTGGGGAACCTAGTCGCCTTAGTGTACTGATCATTACCTGAAAGTATCATCCAGTTTGGGTGAAAAAATATTTGTTGAGATTTCTGGAGATTTGTAATTTTGGGAAGCCTGGCAACCCCTTTCCATGAAAGTTTTTCTCGCCAGTCACTTCTTAGGGCTACATCAAGAGGAAACAAAACATAGAGATAGAACGTGAAACTACTTTATTGTGTCAAGTTTCAAGAAGCTAGCACAAACCGTGTTGGATTTAGAGTTCCAAATACGTCTATCAATATAGGAGAAAACAGAGTGAAACCTAAAAATTCAAACTGTTACTGGAAACGAACGCTTCAACATAGAAGAACGAAATTTGGGGAACCAAGTCGCCTTAGTGTACTTATCATTACCTGAAAGTATCATCCAGTTTGGGTGAAAAAATATTTGCTGAGATTTCTGGAGATTTGTAATTTTGGGAAACTTGGCAACCCCTTTCCATGAAAGTGTTTCTTGCCAGTCACTGCTTAGGGCTATATCAAGAGGAAACAAAACATAGAGATAGAACGTGAAACTACTTTATTGTGTCAAGTTTCAAGAAGCTAGCACAAACCGTGTTGGATGTAGAGTTCCAAATACATCTATCAATATAGGAGAAAACAGAGTGAAACCTAAAAATTCAAACTGTTACTGGAAACGAACGCTTCAACATAGAAGAACGAAATTTGGGGAACCAAGTCGCCTTAGTGTACTTATCATTACCTGAAAGTATCATCCAGTTTGGGTGAAAAAATATTTGCTTAGATTTCTGGAGATTTGTAATTTTGGGAAACCGGGCAACCCCTTTCCATGAAAGTGTTTCTCGCCAGTCACTGCTTAGGGCTATATCAAGAGGAAACAAAACATAGAGATAGAACGTGAAACTACTTTATTGTGTCAAGTTTCAAGAAGCTAGCACAAACCGTGTTGGTTTTAGAGTTCCAAATACATCTATCAATATAGGAGAAAACAGAGTGAAACCTAAAAATTCAAACTCTTACAGGAAACGAACGCTTCAACATAGAAGAAGGAAATTTGGGGAACCAAGTCGCCTTAGTGTACTGATCATTACCTGAAAGTATCATCCAGTTAGGGTGAAAAAATATTTGCTGAGATTTCTGGAGATTCGTAATTTTGGGCAGCCTGGCAACCCCTTTCCATGAAAGTGTTTCTCGCCAGTCACTGCTTAGGGCTACATCGAGAGGAAACAAAACATAGAGATAGAACGTGAAACTACTTTATTGTGTCAAGTTTCAAGAAGCTAGCACAAACCGTGTTGGATTTAGAGTTCCAAATACATCTATCAATATAGGAGAAAACAGAGTGAAACCTAAAAATTCAAACTGTTACTGGAAACGAACGCTTCAACATAGAAGAACGAAATTTGGGGAACCAAGTCGCCTTAGTGTACTGATCATTACCTGAAAGTATCATCCAGTTTCGGTGGAAAAATATTTGCTGAGATTTCTGGAGACTCGTAATTTTGGGAAGCCTGGCAACCCCTTTCCATGAAAGTGTTTCTCGCCAGTCACTGCTTAGGGCTACATCGAGAGGAAACAAAACATAGAGACAGAACGTGAAACTACTTTATTGTGTCAAGTTTCAAGAAGCTAGCACAAACCGTGTTGGATTTAGAGTTCCAAATACATCTATCAATATAGGAGAAAACAGAGTGAAACCTAAAAATTCAAACTGTTACAGGAAACGAACGCTTCAACATAGAAGAAGGAAATTTGGGGAACCAAGTCGCCTTAGTGTACTGATCATTACCTGAAAGTATCATCCAGTTAGGGTGAAAAAATATTTGCTGATATTTCTGGAGATTCGTAATTTTGGGCAGCCTGGCAACCCCTTTCCATGAAAGTGTTTCTCGCCAGTCACTGCTTAGGGCTACATTAAGAGGAAAAAAAACGTAGAAATAGAACGTGATACTACTTTTTTGTGTCAAGTTTCAAGAAGCTAGCACAAACCGTGTTGGATTTAGAGTTCCAAATACGTCTATCAATATAGGAGAAAACAGAGTGAAACCTAAAAATTCAAACTGTTACTGGAAACGAACGCTTCAACATAGAAGAACGAAATTTGGGGAACCAAGTCGCCTTAGTGTACTGATCATTACCTGAAAGTATCATCCAGTTTGGGTGAAAAAATATTTGCTGAGATTTCTGGAGAATTGTAATTTTGGGAAACCTGGCAACCCCTTTCCATGAAAGTGTTTGTCGCCAGTCACTGCTTAGGGCTATATCAAGAGGAAACAAAACATAGAGATAGAACGTGAAACTACTTTATTGTGTCAAGTTTCAAGAAGCTAGCACAAACCGTGTTGGATTCAGAGTTCCAAATACATCTATCAATATAGGAGAAAACAGAGTGAAACCTAAAAATTCAAACTGTTACAGGAAACGAACGCTTCAACATAGAAGAAGGAAATTTGGGGAACCAAGTCGCCTTAGTGTACTGATCATTACCTGAAAGTATCATCCAGTTAGGGTGAAAAAATATTTGCTGAGATTTCTGGAGATTCGTAATTTTGGGCAGCCTGGCAACCCCTTTCCATGAAAGTGTTTCTCGCCAGTCACTGCTTAGGGCTACATTAAGAGGAAAAAAAACGTAGAGATAGAAAGTGATACTACTTTATTGTGTCAAGTTTCAAGAAGCTAGCACAAACCGTGTTGGATTTAGAGTTCCAAATACGTCTATCAATATAGGAGAAAACAGAGTGAAACCTAAAAATTCAAACTGTTACTGGAAACGAACGCTTCAACATAGAAGAACGAAATTTGGGGAACCAAGTCGCCTTAGTGTACTGATCATTACCTGAAAGTATCATCCAGTTTGGGTGGAAAAATATTTGCTGAGATTTCTGGAGATTCGTAATTTTGGGAAGCCTGGCAACCCCTTTCCATGAAAGTGTTTCTCGCCAGTCACTGCTTAGGGCTACATCAAGAGGAAACAAAACTTAGAGATAGAACGTGAAACTACTTTATTGTGTCAAGTTTCAAGAAGCTAGCACAAACCGTGTTGGATTTAGAGTTCCAAATACATCTATCAATATAGGAGAAAACAGAGTGAAACCTAAAAATTCAAACTGTTACTGGAAACGAACGCTTCAACATAGAAGAACAAAATTTGGGGAACCAAGTCGCCTTAGTGTACTGATCATTACCTGAAAGTATCATCCAGTTTGGGTGGAAAAATATTTGCTGAGATTTCTGGAGATTCGTAATTTTGGGAAGCCTGGCAACCCCTTTCCATGAAAGTGTTTCTCGCCAGTCACTGCTTAGGGCTACATCAAGAGGAAAGAAAACATAGAGATAGAACGTGAAACTACTTTATTGTGTCAAGTTTCAAGAAGCTAGCACAAACCGTGTTGGATTTAGAGTTCCAAATACATCTATCAATATAGGAGAAAACAGAGTGAAACCTAAAAATTCAAACTGTTACTGGAAACGAACGCTTCAACATAGAAGAACGAAATTTGGGGAACCAAGTCGCCTTAGTGTACTTATCATTACCTGAAAGTATCATCCAGTTTGGGTGAAAAAATATTTGTTGAGATTTCTGGAGATTTGTAATTTTGGGAAGCCTGGCAACCCCTTTCCATGAAAGTTTTTCTCGCCAGTCACTGCTTAGGGCTACATCAAGAGGAAACAAAACATAGAGATAGAACGTGAAACTACTTTATTGTGTCAAGTTTCAAGAAGCTAGCACAAACCGTGTTGGATTTAGAGTTCCAAATACGTCTATCAATATAGGAGAAAACAGAGTGAAACCTAAAAATTCAAACTGTTACTGGAAACGAACGCTTCAACATAGAAGAACGAAATTTGGGGAACCAAGTCGCCTTAGTGTACTTATCATTACCTGAAAGTATCATCCAGTTAGGGTGAAAAAATATTTGCTGAGATTTCTGGAGATTTGTAATTTTGGGAAACCTGGCAACCCCTTTCCATGAAAGTGTTTCTTGCCAGTCACTGCTTAGGGCTATATCAAGAGGAAACAAAACATAGAGATAGAACGTGAAACTACTTTATTGTGTCAAGTTTCAAGAAGCTAGCACAAACAGTGTTGGATGTAGAGTTCCAAATACATCTATCAATATAGGAGAAAACAGAGTGAAACCTAAAAATTCAAACTGTTACTGGAAACGAACGCTTCAACATAGAAGAACGAAATTTGGGGAACCAAGTCGCCTTAGTGTACTGATCATTACCTGAAAGTATCATCCAGTTTGGGTGGAAAAATATTTGCTGAGATTTCTGGAGATTCGTAATTTTGGGAAGCCTGGCAACCCCTTTCCATGAAAGTGTTTCTCGCCAGTCACTGCTTAGGGCTACATCAAGAGGAAACAAAACATAGAGATAGAACGTAAAACTACTTTATTGTGTCAAGTTTCAAGAAGCTAGCACAAACCGTGTTGGATTTAGAATTCCAAATACATCTATCAATATAGGAGAAAACAGAGTGAAACCTAAAAATTCAAACTGTTACTGGAAACGAACGCTTCAACATAGAAGAACGAAATTTGGGGAACCAAGTCGCCTTAGTGTACTGATCATTACCTGAAAGTATCATCCAGTTTGGGTGAAAAAATATTTGCTGAGATTTCTGGAGATTCGTAATTTTGGGAAGCCTGGCAACCCCTTTCCATGAAAGTGTTTCTCGCCAGTCACTGCTTAGGGCTACATCAAGAGGAAACAAAACATAGAGATAGAACGTGAAACTACTTTATTGTGTCAAGTTTCAAGAAGCTAGCACAAACCGTGTTGGATTTAGAGTTCCAAATACATCGATCAATATAGGAGAAAACAGAGTGAAACCTAAAAATTCAAACTGTTACTGGAAACGAACGCTTCAACATAGAAGAACGAAATTTGGGGAACCAAGTCGCCTTAGTGTACTTATCATTACCTGAAACTATCATCCAGTTTGGGTGAAAAAATATTTGCTGAGATTTCTGGAGATTTGTAATTTTGGGAAACCTGGCAACCCCTTTCCATGAAAGTGTTTCTCGCCAGTCACTGCTTAGGGCTACATCAAGAGGAAACAAAACATAGAGATAGAACGTGAAACTACTTTATTGTGTCAAGTTTCAGGAAGCTAGCACAAACCGTGTTGGATTTAGAGTTCCAAATACATCTATCAATATAGGAGAAAACAGAGTGAAACCTAAAAATTCAAACTGTTACAGGAAACGAACGCTTCAACATAGAAGAAGGAAATTTGGGGAACCAAGTCGACTTAGTGTACTGATCATTACCTGAAAGTATCATCCAGTTTGGGTGAAAAAATATTTGCTGAGATTTCTGGAGATTCGTAATTTTGGGCAGCCTGGCAACTCCTTTCCATGAAAGTGTTTCTCGCCAGTCACTGCTTAGGGCTACATTAAGAGGAAAGAAAACGTAGAGATAGAACGTGAAACTACTTTATTGTGTCAAGTTTCAAGAAGCTAGCACAAACCGTGTTGGATTCAGAGTTCCAAATACATCTATCAATATAGGAGAAAACAGAGTGAAACCTAAAAATTCAAACTGTTACTGGAAACGAACGCTTCAACATAGAAGAACGAAATTTGGGGAACCTAGTCGCCTTAGTGTACTGATCATTACCTGAAAGTATCATCCAGTTTGGGTGAAAAAATATTTGTTGAGATTTCTGGAGATTTGTAATTTTGGGAAGCCTGGCAACCCCTTTCCATGAAAGTTTTTCTCGCCAGTCACTGCTTAGGGCTACATCAAGAGGAAACAAAACATAGAGATAGAACGTGAAACTACTTTATTGTGTCAAGTTTCAAGAAGCTAGCACAAACCGTGTTGGATTTAGAGTTCCAAATACGTCTATCAATATAGGAGAAAACAGAGTGAAACCTAAAAATTCAAACTGTTACTGGAAACGAACGCTTCAACATAGAAGAACGAAATTTGGGGAACCAAGTCGCCTTAGTGTACTTATCATTACCTGAAAGTATCATCCAGTTTGGGTGAAAAAATATTTGCTGAGATTTCTGGAGATTTGTAATTTTGGGAAACTTGGCAACCCCTTTCCATGAAAGTGTTTCTTGCCAGTCACTGCTTAGGGCTATATCAAGAGGAAACAAAACATAGAGATAGAACGTGAAACTACTTTATTGTGTCAAGTTTCAAGAAGCTAGCACAAACCGTGTTGGATGTAGAGTTCCAAATACATCTATCAATATAGGAGAAAACAGAGTGAAACCTAAAAATTCAAACTGTTACTGGAAACGAACGCTTCAACATAGAAGAACGAAATTTGGGGAACCAAGTCGCCTTAGTGTACTTATCATTACCTGAAAGTATCATCCAGTTTGGGTGAAAAAATATTTGCTTAGATTTCTGGAGATTTGTAATTTTGGGAAACCGGGCAACCCCTTTCCATGAAAGTGTTTCTCGCCAGTCACTGCTTAGGGCTATATCAAGAGGAAACAAAACATAGAGATAGAACGTGAAACTACTTTATTGTGTCAAGTTTCAAGAAGCTAGCACAAACCGTGTTGGTTTTAGAGTTCCAAATACATCTATCAATATAGGAGAAAACAGAGTGAAACCTAAAAATTCAAACTCTTACAGGAAACGAACGCTTCAACATAGAAGAAGGAAATTTGGGGAACCAAGTCGCCTTAGTGTACTGATCATTACCTGAAAGTATCATCCAGTTAGGGTGAAAAAATATTTGCTGAGATTTCTGAAGATTCGTAATTTTGGGCAGCCTGGCAACCCCTTTCCATGAAAGTGTTTCTCGCCAGTCACTGCTTAGGGCTACATTAAGAGGAAAAAAAACGTAGAGATAGAACGTGATACTACTTTATTGTGTCAAGTTTCAAGAAGCTAGCACAAACCGTGTTGGATTCAGAGTTCCAAATACATCTATCAATATAGGAGAAAACAGAGTGAAACATAAAAATTCAAACTGTTACTGGAAACGAACGCTTCAACATAGAAGAACAAAATTTGGGGAACCTAGTCGCCTTAGTGTACTGATCATTACCTGAAAGTATCATCCAGTTTGGGTGAAAAAATATTTGCTGAGATTTCTGGAGATTCGTAATTTTGGGCAGCCTGGCAACCCCTTTCCATGAAAGTGTTTCTCGCCAGTCACTGCTTAGGGCTACATCAAGAGGAAACAAAACATAGAGATAGAACGTGAAACTACTTTATTGTGTCAAGTTTCAAGAAGCTAGCACAAACCGTGTTGGATTCAGAGTTCCAAATACATCTATCAATATAGGAGAAAACAGAGTGAAACATAAAAATTCAAACTGTTACTGGAAACGAACGCTTCAACATAGAAGAACAAAATTTGGGGAACCTAGTCGCCTTAGTGTACTGATCATTACCTGAAAGTATCATCCAGTTTGGGTGAAAAAATATTTGCTGAGATTTCTGGAGATTCGTAATTTTGGGCAGCCTGGCAACCCCTTTCCATGAAAGTGTTTCTCGCCAGTCACTGCTTAGGGCTACATCGAGAGGAAACAAAACATAGAGATAGAACGTGAAACTACTTTATTGTATCAAGTTTCAAGAAGCTAGCACAAACCGTGTTGGATTTAGAGTTCCAAATACATCTATCAATATAGGAGAAAACAGAGTGAAACCTAAAAATTCAAACTGTTACTGGAAACGAACGCTTCAACATAGAAGAACGAAATTTGGGGAACCAAGTCGCCTTAGTGTACTGATCATTACCTGAAAGTATCATCCAGTTTGGGTGGAAAAATATTTGCTGAGATTTCTGGAGACTCGTAATTTTGGGAAGCCTGGCAACCCCTTTCCATGAAAGTGTTTCTCGCCAGTCACTGCTTAGGGCTACATCGAGAGGAAACAAAACATAGAGACAGAACGTGAAACTACTTTATTGTGTCAAGTTTCAAGAAGCTAGCACAAACCGTGTTGGATTTAGAGTTCCAAATACATCTATCAATATAGGAGAAAACAGAGTGAAACCTAAAAATTCAAACTGTTACTGGAAACGAACGCTTCAACATAGAAGAACGAAATTTGGGGAACCAAGTCGCCTTAGTGTACTTATCATTACCTGAAAGTATCATCCAGTTTGGGTGAAAAAATATTTGCTGAGATTTCTGGAGATTTGTAATTTTGGGAAACCGGGCAACCCCTTTCCATGAAAGTGTTTCTTGCCAGTCACTGCTTAGGGCTATATCAAGAGGAAACAAAACATAGAGATAGAACGTGAAACTACTTTATTGTGTCAAGTTTCAAGAAGCTAGCACAAACCGTGTTGGTTTTAGAGTTCCAAATACATCTATCAATATAGGAGAAAACAGAGTGAAACCTAAAAATTCAAACTGTTACAGGAAACGAACGCTTCAACATAGAAGAAGGAAATTTGGGGAACCAAGTCGCCTTAGTGTACTGATCATTACCTGAAAGTATCATCCAGTTAGGGTGAAAAAATATTTGCTGATATTTCTGGAGATTCGTAATTTTGGGCAGCCTGGCAACCCCTTTCCATGAAAGTGTTTCTCGCCAGTCACTGCTTAGGGCTACATTAAGAGGAAAAAAAACGTAGAAATAGAACGTGATACTACTTTATTGTGTCAAGTTTCAAGAAGCTAGCACAAACCGTGTTGGATTTAGAGTTCCAAATATGTCTATCAATATAGGAGAAAACAGAGTGAAACCTAAAAATTCAAACTGTTACTGGAAACGAACGCTTCAACATAGAAGAACGAAATTTGGGGAACCAAGTTGCCTTAGTGTACTGATCATTACCTGAAAGTATCATCCAGTTTGGGTGAAAAAATATTTGCTGAGATTTCTGGAGATTTGTAATTTTGGGAAACCTGGCAACCCCTTTCCATGAAAGTGTTTCTCGCCAGTCACTGCTTAGGGCTATATCAAGAGGAAACAAAACATAGAGATAGAACGTGAAACTACTTTATTGTGTCAAGTTTCAAGAAGCTAGCACAAACCGTGTTGGATTCAGAGTTCCAAATACATCTATCAATATAGGAGAAAACAGAGTGAAACCTAAAAATTCAAACTGTTACAGGAAACGAACGCTTCAACATAGAAGAAGGAAATTTGGGGAACCAAGTCGCCTTAGTGTACTGATCATTACCTGAAAGTATCATCCAGTTAGGGTGAAAAAATATTTGCTGAGATTTCTGGAGATTCGTAATTTTGGGCAGCCTGGCAACCCCTTTCCATGAAAGTGTTTCTCGCCAGTCACTGCTTAGGGCTACATTAAGAGGAAAAAAAACGTAGAGATAGAAAGTGATACTACTTTATTGTGTCAAGTTTCAAGAAGCTAGCACAAACCGTGTTGGATTTAGAGTTCCAAATACGTCTATCTATATAGGAGAAAACAGAGTGAAACCTAAAAATTCAAACTGTTACTGGAAACGAACGCTTCAACATAGAAGAACGAAATTTGGGGAACCAAGTCGCCTTAGTGTACTGATCATTACCTGAAAGTATCATCCAGTTTGGGTGGAAAAATATTTGCTGAGATTTCTGGAGATTCGTAATTTTGGGAAGCCTGGCAACCCCTTTCCATGAAAGTGTTTCTCGCCAGTCACTGCTTAGGGCTACATCAAGAGGAAACAAAACATAGAGATAGAACGTGAAACTACTTTATTGTGTCAAGTTTCAAGAAGCTAGCACAAACAGTGTTGGATGTAGAGTTCCAAATACATCTATCAATATAGGAGAAAACAGAGTGAAACCTAAAAATTCAAACTGTTACTGGAAACGAACGCTTCAACATAGAAGAACGAAATTTGGGGAACCAAGTCGCCTTAGTGTACTGATCATTACCTGAAAGTATCATCCAGTTTGGGTGGAAAAATATTTGCTGAGATTTCTGGAGATTCGTAATTTTGGGAAGCCTGGCAACCCCTTTCCATGAAAGTGTTTCTCGCCAGTCACTGCTTAGGGCTACATCAAGAGGAAAGAAAACATAGAGATAGAACGTGAAACTACTTTATTGTGTCAAGTTTCAAGAAGCTAGCACAAACCGTGTTGGATTTAGAGTTCCAAATACATCTATCAATATAGGAGAAAACAGAGTGAAACCTAAAAATTCAAACTGTTACTGGAAACGAACGCTTCAACATAGAAGAACGAAATTTGGGGAACCAAGTCGCCTTAGTGTACTTATCATTACCTGAAAGTATCATCCAGTTTGGGTGAAAAAATATTTGCTGAGATTTCTGGAGATTTGTAATTTTGGGAAACCTGGCAACCCCTTTCCATGAAAGTGTTTCTCGCCAGTCACTGCTTAGGGCTATATCAAGAGGAAACAAAACATAGAGATAGAACGTGAAACTACTTTATTGTGTCAAGTTTCAGGAAGCTAGCACAAACCGTGTTGGATTTAGAGTTCCAAATACATCTATCAATATAGGAGAAAACAGAGTGAAACCTAAAAATTCAAACTGTTACAGGAAACGAACGCTTCAACATAGAAGAAGGAAATTTGGGGAACCAAGTCGCCTTAGTGTACTGATCATTACCTGAAAGTATCATCCAGTTTGGGTGAAAAAATATTTGCTGAGATTTCTGGAGATTCGTAATTTTGGGCAGCCTGGCAACTCCTTTCCATGAAAGTGTTTCTCGCCAGTCCCTGCTTAGGGCTACATTAAGAGGAAAGAAAACGTAGAGATAGAACGTGAAACTACTTTATTGTGTCAAGTTTCAAGAAGCTAGCACAAACCGTTTTGGATTCAGAGTTCCAAATACATCTATCAATATAGGAGAAAACAGAGTGAAACCTAAAAATTCAAACTGTTACTGGAAACGAACGCTTCAACATAGAAGAACAAAATTTGGGGACCCTAGTCGCCTTAGTGTACTGATCATTACCTGAAAGTATCATCCAGTTTGGGTGAAAAAATATTTGTTGAGATTTCTGGAGATTTGTAATTTTGGGAAGCCTGGCAACCCCTTTCCATGAAAGTTTTTCTCGCCAGTCACTGCTTAGGGCTACATCAAGAGGAAACAAAACATAGAGATAGAACGTGAAACTACTTTATTGTGTCAAGTTTCAAGAAGCTAGCACAAACCGTGTTGGATTTAGAGTTCCAAATACGTCTATCAATATAGGAGAAAACAGAGTGAAACCTAAAAATTCAAACTGTTACTGGAAACGAACGCTTCAACATAGAAGAACGAAATTTGGGGAACCAAGTCGCCTTAGTGTACTTATCATTACCTGAAAGTATCATCCAGTTTGGGTGAAAAAATATTTGCTGAGATTTCTGGAGATTTGTAATTTTGGGAAACCTGGCAACCCCTTTCCATGAAAGTGTTTCTTGCCAGTCACTGCTTAGGGCTATATCAAGAGGAAACAAAACATAGAGATAGAACGTGAAACTACTTTATTGTGTCAAGTTTCAAGAAGCTAGCACAAACAGTGTTGGATGTAGAGTTCCAAATACATCTATCAATATAGGAGAAAACAGAGTGAAACCTAAAAATTCAAACTGTTACTGGAAACGAACGCTTCAACATAGAAGAACGAAATTTGGGGAACCAAGTCGCCTTAGTGTACTGATCATTACCTGAAAGTATCATCCAGTTTGGGTGGAAAAATATTTGCTGAGATTTCTGGAGATTCGTAATTTTGGGAAGCCTGGCAACCCCTTTCCATGAAAGTGTTTCTCGCCAGTCACTGCTTAGGGCTACATCAAGAGGAAACAAAACATAGAGATAGAACGTAAAACTACTTTATTGTGTCAAGTTTCAAGAAGCTAGCACAAACCGTGTTGGATTTAGAATTCCAAATACATCTATCAATATAGGAGAAAACAGAGTGAAACCTAAAAATTCAAACTGTTACTGGAAACGAACGCTTCAACATAGAAGAACGAAATTTGGGGAACCAAGTCGCCTTAGTGTACTGATCATTACCTGAAAGTATCATCCAGTTTGGGTGAAAAAATATTTGCTGAGATTTCTGGAGATTCGTAATTTTGGGAAGCCTGGCAACCCCTTTCCATGAAAGTGTTTCTCGCCAGTCACTGCTTAGGGCTACATCAAGAGGAAACAAAACATAGAGATAGAACGTGAAACTACTTTATTGTGTCAAGTTTCAAGAAGCTAGCACAAACCGTGTTGGATTTAGAGTTCCAAATACATCTATCAATATAGGAGAAAACAGAGTGAAACCTAAAAATTCAAACTGTTACTGGAAACGAACGCTTCAACATAGAAGAACGAAATTTGGGGAACTAAGTTGCCTTAGTGTACTGATCATTACCTGAAAGTATCATCCAGTTTGGGTGAAAAAATATTTGCTGAGATTTCTGGAGATTTGTAATTTTGGGAAACCTGGCAACCCCTTTCCATGAAAGTGTTTCTCGCCAGTCACTGCTTAGGGCTATATCAAGAGGAAACAAAACATAGAGATAGAACGTGAAACTACTTTATTGTGTCAAGTTTCAAGAAGCTAGCACAAACCGTGTTGGATTCAGAGTTCCAAATACATCTATCAATATATGAGAAAACAGAGTGAAACCTAAAAATTCAAACTGTTACAGGAAACGAACGCTTCAACATAGAAGAAGGAAATTTGGGGAACCAAGTCGCCTTAGTGTACTGATCATTACCTGAAAGTATCATCCAGTTAGGGTGAAAAAATATTTGCTGAGATTTCTGGAGATTCGTAATTTTGGGCAGCCTGGCAACCCCTTTCCATGAAAGTGTTTCTCGCCAGTCACTGCTTAGGGCTACATTAAGAGGAAAAAAAACGTAGAGATAGAAAGTGATACTACTTTATTGTGTCAAGTTTCAAGAAGCTAGCACAAACCGTGTTGGATTTAGAGTTCCAAATACGTCTATCTATATAGGAGAAAACAGAGTGAAACCTAAAAATTCAAACTGTTACTGGAAACGAACGCTTCAACATAGAAGAACGAAATTTGGGGAACCAAGTCGCCTTAGTGTACTGATCATTACCTGAAAGTATCATCCAGTTTGGGTGGAAAAATATTTGCTGAGATTTCTGGAGATTCGTAATTTTGGGAAGCCTGGCAACCCCTTTCCATGAAAGTGTTTCTCGCCAGTCACTGCTTAGGGCTACATCAAGAGGAAACAAAACATAGAGATAGAACGTGAAACTACTTTATTGTGTCAAGTTTCAAGAAGCTAGCACAAACCGTGTTGGATTTAGAGTTCCAAATACATCTATCAATATAGGAGAAAACAGAGTGAAACCTAAAAATTCAAACTGTTACTGGAAACGAACGCTTCAACATAGAAGAACGAAATTTGGGGAACCAAGTCGCCTTAGTGTACTGATCATTACCTGAAAGTATCATCCAGTTTGGGTGGAAAAATATTTGCTGAGATTTCTGGAGATTCGTAATTTTGGGAAGCCTGGCAACCCCTTTCCATGAAAGTGTTTCTCGCCAGTCACTGCTTAGGGCTACATCAAGAGGAAAGAAAACATAGAGATAGAACGTGAAACTACTTTATTGTGTCAAGTTTCAAGAAGCTAGCACAAACCGTGTTGGATTTAGAGTTCCAAATACATCTATCAATATAGGAGAAAACAGAGTGAAACCTAAAAATTCAAACTGTTACTGGAAACGAACGCTTCAACATAGAAGAACGAAATTTGGGGAACCAAGTCGCCTTAGTGTACTTATCATTACCTGAAAGTATCATCCAGTTTGGGTGAAAAAATATTTGCTGAGATTTCTGGAGATTTGTAATTTTGGGAAACCTGGCAACCCCTTTCCATGAAAGTGTTTCTCGCCAGTCACTGCTTAGGGCTATATCAAGAGGAAACAAAACATAGAGATAGAACGTGAAACTACTTTATTGTGTCAAGTTTCAGGAAGCTAGCACAAACCGTGTTGGATTTAGAGTTCCAAATACATCTATCAATATAGGAGAAAACAGAGTGAAACCTAAAAATTCAAACTGTTACAGGAAACGAACGCTTCAACATAGAAGAAGGAAATTTGGGGAACCAAGTCGCCTTAGTGTACTGATCATTACCTGAAAGTATCATCCAGTTTGGGTGAAAAAATATTTGCTGAGATTTCTGGAGATTCGTAATTTTGGGCAGCCTGGCAACTCCTTTCCATGAAAGTGTTTCTCGCCAGTCCCTGCTTAGGGCTACATTAAGAGGAAAGAAAACGTAGAGATAGAACGTGAAACTACTTTATTGTGTCAAGTTTCAAGAAGCTAGCACAAACCGTTTTGGATTCAGAGTTCCAAATACATCTATCAATATAGGAGAAAACAGAGTGAAACCTAAAAATTCAAACTGTTACTGGAAACGAACGCTTCAACATAGAAGAACAAAATTTGGGGACCCTAGTCGCCTTAGTGTACTGATCATTACCTGAAAGTATCATCCAGTTTGGGTGAAAAAATATTTGTTGAGATTTCTGGAGATTTGTAATTTTGGGAAGCCTGGCAACCCCTTTCCATGAAAGTTTTTCTCGCCAGTCACTGCTTAGGGCTACATCAAGAGGAAACAAAACATAGAGATAGAACGTGAAACTACTTTATTGTGTCAAGTTTCAAGAAGCTAGCACAAACCGTGTTGGATTTAGAGTTCCAAATACGTCTATCAATATAGGAGAAAACAGAGTGAAACCTAAAAATTCAAACTGTTACTGGAAACGAACGCTTCAACATAGAAGAACGAAATTTGGGGAACCAAGTCGCCTTAGTGTACTTATCATTACCTGAAAGTATCATCCAGTTTGGGTGAAAAAATATTTGCTGAGATTTCTGGAGATTTGTAATTTTGGGAAACCTGGCAACCCCTTTCCATGAAAGTGTTTCTTGCCAGTCACTGCTTAGGGCTATATCAAGAGGAAACAAAACATAGAGATAGAACGTGAAACTACTTTATTGTGTCAAGTTTCAAGAAGCTAGCACAAACAGTGTTGGATGTAGAGTTCCAAATACATCTATCAATATAGGAGAAAACAGAGTGAAACCTAAAAATTCAAACTGTTACTGGAAACGAACGCTTCAACATAGAAGAACGAAATTTGGGGAACCAAGTCGCCTTAGTGTACTGATCATTACCTGAAAGTATCATCCAGTTTGGGTGGAAAAATATTTGCTGAGATTTCTGGAGATTCGTAATTTTGGGAAGCCTGGCAACCCCTTTCCATGAAAGTGTTTCTCGCCAGTCACTGCTTAGGGCTACATCAAGAGGAAACAAAACATAGAGATAGAACGTAAAACTACTTTATTGTGTCAAGTTTCAAGAAGCTAGCACAAACCGTGTTGGATTTAGAATTCCAAATACATCTATCAATATAGGAGAAAACAGAGTGAAACCTAAAAATTCAAACTGTTACTGGAAACGAACGCTTCAACATAGAAGAACGAAATTTGGGGAACCAAGTCGCCTTAGTGTACTGATCATTACCTGAAAGTATCATCCAGTTTGGGTGAAAAAATATTTGCTGAGATTTCTGGAGATTCGTAATTTTGGGAAGCCTGGCAACCCCTTTCCATGAAAGTGTTTCTCGCCAGTCACTGCTTAGGGCTACATCAAGAGGAAACAAAACATAGAGATAGAACGTGAAACTACTTTATTGTGTCAAGTTTCAAGAAGCTAGCACAAACCGTGTTGGATTTAGAGTTCCAAATACATCTATCAATATAGGAGAAAACAGAGTGAAACCTAAAAATTCAAACTGTTACTGGAAACGAACGCTTCAACATAGAAGAACGAAATTTGGGGAACCAAGTCGCCTTAGTGTACTTATCATTACCTGAAACTATCATCCAGTTTGGGTGAAAAAATATTTGCTGAGATTTCTGGAGATTCGTAATTTTGGGAAACCTGGCAACCCCTTTCCATGAAAGTGTTTCTCGCCAGTCACTGCTTAGGGCTACATCAAGAGGAAACAAAACATAGAGATAGAACGTGAAACTACTTTATTGTGTCAAGTTTCAGGAAGCTAGCACAAACCGTGTTGGATTTAGAGTTCCAAATACATCTATCAATATAGGAGAAAACAGAGTGAAACCTAAAAATTCAAACTGTTACAGGAAACGAACGCTTCAACATAGAAGAAGGAAATTTGGGGAACCAAGTCGACTTAGTGTACTGATCATTACCTGAAAGTATCATCCAGTTTGGGTGAAAAAATATTTGCTGAGATTTCTGGAGATTCGTAATTTTGGGCAGCCTGGCAACTCCTTTCCATGAAAGTGTTTCTCGCCAGTCACTGCTTAGGGCTACATTAAGAGGAAAGAAAACGTAGAGATAGAACGTGAAACTACTTTATTGTGTCAAGTTTCAAGAAGCTAGCACAAACCGTGTTGGATTCAGAGTTCCAAATACATCTATCAATATAGGAGAAAACAGAGTGAAACCTAAAAATTCAAACTGTTACTGGAAACGAACGCTTCAACATAGAAGAACAAAATTTGGGGAACCTAGTCGCCTTAGTGTACTGATCATTACCTGAAAGTATCATCCAGTTTGGGTGAAAAAATATTTGTTGAGATTTCTGGAGATTTGTAATTTTGGGAAGCCTGGCAACCCCTTTCCATGAAAGTTTTTCTCGCCAGTCACTGCTTAGGGCTACATCAAGAGGAAACAAAACATAGAGATAGAACGTGAAACTACTTTTTGTGTCAAGTTTCAAGAAGCTAGCACAAACCGTGTTGGATTTAGAGTTCCAAATACGTCTATCAATATAGGAGAAAACAGAGTGAAACCTAAAAATTCAAACTGTTACTGGAAACGAACGCTTCAACATAGAAGAACGAAATTTGGGGAACCAAGTCGCCTTAGTGTACTTATCATTACCTGAAAGTATCATCCAGTTTGGGTGAAAAAATATTTGCTGAGATTTCTGGAGATTTGTAATTTTGGGAAACTTGGCAACCCCTTTCCATGAAAGTGTTTCTTGCCAGTCACTGCTTAGGGCTATACCAAGAGGAAACAAAACATAGAGATAGAACGTGAAACTACTTTATTGTGTCAAGTTTCAAGAAGCTAGCACAAACCGTGTTGGATGTAGAGTTCCAAATACATCTATCAATATAGGAGAAAACAGAGTGAAACCTAAAAATTCAAACTGTTACTGGAAACGAACGCTTCAACATAGAAGAACGAAATTTGGGGAACCAAGTCGCCTTAGTGTACTTATCATTACCTGAAAGTATCATCCAGTTTGGGTGAAAAAATATTTGCTTAGATTTCTGGAGATTTGTAATTTTGGGAAACCGGGCAACCCCTTTCCATGAAAGTGTTTCTCGCCAGTCACTGCTTAGGGCTATATCAAGAGGAAACAAAACATAGAGATAGAACGTGAAACTACTTTATTGTGTCAAGTTTCAAGAAGCTAGCACAAACCGTGTTGGTTTTAGAGTTCCAAATACATCTATCAATATAGGAGAAAACAGAGTGAAACCTAAAAATTCAAACTCTTACAGGAAACGAACGCTTCAACATAGAAGAAGGAAATTTGGGGAACCAAGTCGCCTTAGTGTACTGATCATTACCTGAAAGTATCATCCAGTTTGGGTGAAAAAATATTTGCTGAGATTTCTGGAGATTCGTAATTTTGGGCAGCCTGGCAACCCCTTTCCATGAAAGTGTTTCTCGCCAGTCACTGCTTAGGGCTACATCGAGAGGAAACAAAACATAGAGATAGAACGTGAAACTACTTTATTGTGTCAAGTTTCAAGAAGCTAGCACAAACCGTGTTGGATTTAGAGTTCCAAATACATCTATCAATATAGGAGAAAACAGAGTGAAACCTAAAAATTCAAACTGTTACTGGAAACGAACGCTTCAACATAGAAGAACGAAATTTGGGGAACCAAGTCGCCTTAGTGTACTGATCATTACCTGAAAGTATCATCCAGTTTCGGTGGAAAAATATTTGCTGAGATTTCTGGAGACTCGTAATTTTGGGAAGCCTGGCAACCCCTTTCCATGAAAGTGTTTCTCGCCAGTCACTGCTTAGGGCTACATCGAGAGGAAACAAAACATAGAGACAGAACGTGAAACTACTTTATTGTGTCAAGTTTCAAGAAGCTAGCACAAACCGTGTTGGATTTAGAGTTCCAAATACATCTATCAATATAGGAGAAAACAGAGTGAAACCTAAAAATTCAAACTGTTACTGGAAACGAACGCTTCAACATAGAAGAACGAAATTTGGGGAACCAAGTCGCCTTAGTGTACTTATCATTACCTGAAAGTATCATCCAGTTTGGGTGAAAAAATATTTGCTGAGATTTCTGGAGATTTGTAATTTTGGGAAACCGGGCAACCCCTTTCCATGAAAGTGTTTCTTGCCAGTCACTGCTTAGGGCTATATCAAGAGGAAACAAAACATAGAGATAGAACGTGAAACTACTTTATTGTGGCAAGTTTCAAGAAGCTAGCACAAACCGTGTTGGTTTTAGAGTTCCAAATACATCTATCAATATAGGAGAAAACAGAGTGAAACCTAAAAATTCAAACTGTTACAGGAAACGAACGCTTCAACATAGAAGAAGGAAATTTGGGGAACCAAGTCGCCTTAGTGTACTGATCATTACCTGAAAGTATCATCCAGTTAGGGTGAAAAAATATTTGCTGATATTTCTGGAGATTCGTAATTTTGGGCAGCCTGGCAACCCCTTTCCATGAAAGTGTTTCTCGCCAGTCACTGCTTAGGGCTACATTAAGAGGAAAAAAAACGTAGAAATAGAACGTGATACTACTTTTTTGTGTCAAGTTTCAAGAAGCTAGCACAAACCGTGTTGGATTTAGAGTTCCAAATACGTCTATCAATATAGGAGAAAACAGAGTGAAACCTAAAAATTCAAACTGTTACTGGAAACGAACGCTTCAACATAGAAGAACGAAATTTGGGGAACCAAGTCGCCTTAGTGTACTGATCATTACCTGAAAGTATCATCCAGTTTGGGTGAAAAAATATTTGCTGAGATTTCTGGAGATTTGTAATTTTGGGAAACCTGGCAACCCCTTTCCATGAAAGTGTTTGTCGCCAGTCACTGCTTAGGGCTATATCAAGAGGAAACAAAACATAGAGATAGAACGTGAAACTACTTTATTGTGTCAAGTTTCAAGAAGCTAGCACAAACCGTGTTGGATTCAGAGTTCCAAATACATCTATCAATATAGGAGAAAACAGAGTGAAACCTAAAAATTCAAACTGTTACAGGAAACGAACGCTTCAACATAGAAGAAGGAAATTTGGGGAACCAAGTCGCCTTAGTGTACTGATCATTACCTGAAAGTATCATCCAGTTAGGGTGAAAAAATATTTGCTGAGATTTCTGGAGATTCGTAATTTTGGGCAGCCTGGCAACCCCTTTCCATGAAAGTGTTTCTCGCCAGTCACTGCTTAGGGCTACATTAAGAGGAAAAAAAACGTAGAGATAGAAAGTGATACTACTTTATTGTGTCAAGTTTCAAGAAGCTAGCACAAACCGTGTTGGATTTAGAGTTCCAAATACGTCTATCAATATAGGAGAAAACAGAGTGAAACCTAAAAATTCAAACTGTTACTGGAAACGAACGCTTCAACATAGAAGAACGAAATTTGGGGAACCAAGTCGCCTTAGTGTACTGATCATTACCTGAAAGTATCATCCAGTTTGGGTGGAAAAATATTTGCTGAGATTTCTGGAGATTCGTAATTTTGGGAAGCCTGGCAACCCCTTTCCATGAAAGTGTTTCTCGCCAGTCACTGCTTAGGGCTACATCAAGAGGAAACAAAACATAGAGATAGAACGTGAAACTACTTTATTGTGTCAAGTTTCAAGAAGCTAGCACAAACCGTGTTGGATTTAGAGTTCCAAATACATCTATCAATATAGGAGAAAACAGAGTGAAACCTAAAAATTCAAACTGTTACAGGAAACGAACGCTTCAACATAGAAGAAGGAAATTTGGGGAACCAAGTCGACTTAGTGTACTGATCATTACCTGAAAGTATCATCCAGTTTGGGTGAAAAAATATTTGCTGAGATTTCTGGAGATTCGTAATTTTGGGCAGCCTGGCAACTCCTTTCCATGAAAGTGTTTCTCGCCAGTCACTGCTTAGGGCTACATTAAGAGGAAAGAAAACGTAGAGATAGAACGTGAAACTACTTTATTGTGTCAAGTTTCAAGAAGCTAGCACAAACCGTGTTGGATTCAGAGTTCCAAATACATCTATCAATATAGGAGAAAACAGAGTGAAACCTAAAAATTCAAACTGTTACTGGAAACGAACGCTTCAACATAGAAGAACAAAATTTGGGGAACCTAGTCGCCTTAGTGTACTGATCATTACCTGAAAGTATCATCCAGTTTGGGTGAAAAAATATTTGTTGAGATTTCTGGAGATTTGTAATTTTGGGAAGCCTGGCAACCCCTTTCCATGAAAGTTTTTCTCGCCAGTCACTGCTTAGGGCTACATCAAGAGGAAACAAAACATAGAGATAGAACGTGAAACTACTTTATTGTGTCAAGTTTCAAGAAGCTAGCACAAACCGTGTTGGATTTAGAGTTCCAAATACGTCTATCAATATAGGAGAAAACAGAGTGAAACCTAAAAATTCAAACTGTTACTGGAAACGAACGCTTCAACATAGAAGAACGAAATTTGGGGAACCAAGTCGCCTTAGTGTACTTATCATTACCTGAAAGTATCATCCAGTTTGGGTGAAAAAATATTTGCTGAGATTTCTGGAGATTTGTAATTTTGGGAAACTTGGCAACCCCTTTCCATGAAAGTGTTTCTTGCCAGTCACTGCTTAGGGCTATATCAAGAGGAAACAAAACATAGAGATAGAACGTGAAACTACTTTATTGTGTCAAGTTTCAAGAAGCTAGCACAAACCGTGTTGGATGTAGAGTTCCAAATACATCTATCAATATAGGAGAAAACAGAGTGAAACCTAAAAATTCAAACTGTTACTGGAAACGAACGCTTCAACATAGAAGAACGAAATTTGGGGAACCAAGTCGCCTTAGTGTACTTATCATTACCTGAAAGTATCATCCAGTTTGGGTGAAAAAATATTTGCTTAGATTTCTGGAGATTTGTAATTTTGGGAAACCGGGCAACCCCTTTCCATGAAAGTGTTTCTCGCCAGTCACTGCTTAGGGCTATATCAAGAGGAAACAAAACATAGAGATAGAACGTGAAACTACTTTATTGTGTCAAGTTTCAAGAAGCTAGCACAAACCGTGTTGGTTTTAGAGTTCCAAATACATCTATCAATATAGGAGAAAACAGAGTGAAACCTAAAAATTCAAACTCTTACAGGAAACGAACGCTTCAACATAGAAGAAGGAAATTTGGGGAACCAAGTCGCCTTAGTGTACTGATCATTACCTGAAAGTATCATCCAGTTAGGGTGAAAAAATATTTGCTGAGATTTCTGGAGATTCGTAATTTTGGGCAGCCTGGCAACCCCTTTCCATGAAAGTGTTTCTCGCCAGTCACTGCTTAGGGCTACATCGAGAGGAAACAAAACATAGAGATAGAACGTGAAACTACTTTATTGTGTCAAGTTTCAAGAAGCTAGCACAAACCGTGTTGGATTTAGAGTTCCAAATACATCTATCAATATAGGAGAAAACAGAGTGAAACCTAAAAATTCAAACTGTTACTGGAAACGAACGCTTCAACATAGAAGAACGAAATTTGGGGAACCAAGTCGCCTTAGTGTACTGATCATTACCTGAAAGTATCATCCAGTTTCGGTGGAAAAATATTTGCTGAGATTTCTGGAGACTCGTAATTTTGGGAAGCCTGGCAACCCCTTTCCATGAAAGTGTTTCTCGCCAGTCACTGCTTAGGGCTACATCGAGAGGAAACAAAACATAGAGACAGAACGTGAAACTACTTTATTGTGTCAAGTTTCAAGAAGCTAGCACAAACCGTGTTGGATTTAGAGTTCCAAATACATCTATCAATATAGGAGAAAACAGAGTGAAACCTAAAAATTCAAACTGTTACTGGAAACGAACGCTTCAACATAGAAGAACGAAATTTGGGGAACCAAGTCGCCTTAGTGTACTTATCATTACCTGAAAGTATCATCCAGTTTGGGTGAAAAAATATTTGCTGAGATTTCTGGAGATTTGTAATTTTGGGAAACCGGGCAACCCCTTTCCATGAAAGTGTTTCTTGCCAGTCACTGCTTAGGGCTATATCAAGAGGAAACAAAACATAGAGATAGAACGTGAAACTACTTTATTGTGGCAAGTTTCAAGAAGCTAGCACAAACCGTGTTGGTTTTAGAGTTCCAAATACATCTATCAATATAGGAGAAAACAGAGTGAAACCTAAAAATTCAAACTGTTACAGGAAACGAACGCTTCAACATAGAAGAAGGAAATTTGGGGAACCAAGTCGCCTTAGTGTACTGATCATTACCTGAAAGTATCATCCAGTTAGGGCAAAAAAATATTTGCTGATATTTCTGGAGATTCGTAATTTTGGGCAGCCTGGCAACCCCTTTCCATGAAAGTGTTTCTCGCCAGTCACTGCTTAGGGCTACATTAAGAGGAAAAAAAACGTAGAAATAGAACGTGATACTACTTTTTTGTGTCAAGTTTCAAGAAGCTAGCACAAACCGTGTTGGATTTAGAGTTCCAAATACGTCTATCAATATAGGAGAAAACAGAGTGAAACCTAAAAATTCAAACTGTTACTGGAAACGAACGCTTCAACATAGAAGAACGAAATTTGGGGAACCAAGTCGCCTTAGTGTACTGATCATTACCTGAAAGTATCATCCAGTTTGGGTGAAAAAATATTTGCTGAGATTTCTGGAGAATTGTAATTTTGGGAAACCTGGCAACCCCTTTCCATGAAAGTGTTTGTCGCCAGTCACTGCTTAGGGCTATATCAAGAGGAAACAAAACATAGAGATAGAACGTGAAACTACTTTATTGTGTCAAGTTTCAAGAAGCTAGCACAAACCGTGTTGGATTCAGAGTTCCAAATACATCTATCAATATAGGAGAAAACAGAGTGAAACCTAAAAATTCAAACTGTTACAGGAAACGAACGCTTCAACATAGAAGAAGGAAATTTGGGGAACCAAGTCGCCTTAGTGTACTGATCATTACCTGAAAGTATCATCCAGTTAGGGTGAAAAAATATTTGCTGAGATTTCTGGAGATTCGTAATTTTGGGCAGCCTGGCAACCCCTTTCCATGAAAGTGTTTCTCGCCAGTCACTGCTTAGGGCTACATTAAGAGGAAAAAAAACGTAGAGATAGAAAGTGATACTACTTTATTGTGTCAAGTTTCAAGAAGCTAGCACAAACCGTGTTGGATTTAGAGTTCCAAATACGTCTATCAATATAGGAGAAAACAGAGTGAAACCTAAAAATTCAAACTGTTACTGGAAACGAACGCTTCAACATAGAAGAACGAAATTTGGGGAACCAAGTCGCCTTAGTGTACTGATCATTACCTGAAAGTATCATCCAGTTTGGGTGGAAAAATATTTGCTGAGATTTCTGGAGATTCGTAATTTTGGGAAGCCTGGCAACCCCTTTCCATGAAAGTGTTTCTCGCCAGTCACTGCTTAGGGCTACATCAAGAGGAAAGAAAACATAGAGATAGAACGTGAAACTACTTTATTGTGTCAAGTTTCAAGAAGCTAGCACAAACCGTGTTGGATTTAGAGTTCCAAATACATCTATCAATATAGGAGAAAACAGAGTGAAACCTAAAAATTCAAACTGTTACTGGAAACGAACGCTTCAACATAGAAGAACGAAATTTGGGGAACCAAGTCGCCTTAGTGTACTTATCATTACCTGAAAGTATCATCCAGTTTGGGTGAAAAAATATTTGCTGAGATTTCTGGAGATTTGTAATTTTGGGAAACCTGGCAACCCCTTTCCATGAAAGTGTTTCTCGCCAGTCACTGCTTAGGGCTATATCAAGAGGAAACAAAACATAGAGATAGAACGTGAAACTACTTTATTGTGTCAAGTTTCAGGAAGCTAGCACAAACCGTGTTGGATTTAGAGTTCCAAATACATCTATCAATATAGGAGAAAACAGAGTGAAACCTAAAAATTCAAACTGTTACAGGAAACGAACGCTTCAACATAGAAGAAGGAAATTTGGGGAACCAAGTCGCCTTAGTGTACTGATCATTACCTGAAAGTATCATCCAGTTTGGGTGAAAAAATATTTGCTGAGATTTCTGGAGATTCGTAATTTTGGGCAGCCTGGCAACTCCTTTCCATGAAAGTGTTTCTCGCCAGTCCCTGCTTAGGGCTACATTAAGAGGAAAGAAAACGTAGAGATAGAACGTGAAACTACTTTATTGTGTCAAGTTTCAAGAAGCTAGCACAAACCGTTTTGGATTCAGAGTTCCAAATACATCTATCAATATAGGAGAAAACAGAGTGAAACCTAAAAATTCAAACTGTTACTGGAAACGAACGCTTCAACATAGAAGAACAAAATTTGGGGACCCTAGTCGCCTTAGTGTACTGATCATTACCTGAAAGTATCATCCAGTTTGGGTGAAAAAATATTTGTTGAGATTTCTGGAGATTTGTAATTTTGGGAAGCCTGGCAACCCCTTTCCATGAAAGTTTTTCTCGCCAGTCACTGCTTAGGGCTACATCAAGAGGAAACAAAACATAGAGATAGAACGTGAAACTACTTTATTGTGTCAAGTTTCAAGAAGCTAGCACAAACCGTGTTGGATTTAGAGTTCCAAATACGTCTATCAATATAGGAGAAAACAGAGTGAAACCTAAAAATTCAAACTGTTACTGGAAACGAACGCTTCAACATAGAAGAACGAAATTTGGGGAACCAAGTCGCCTTAGTGTACTTATCATTACCTGAAAGTATCATCCAGTTAGGGTGAAAAAATATTTGCTGAGATTTCTGGAGATTTGTAATTTTGGGAAACCTGGCAACCCCTTTCCATGAAAGTGTTTCTTGCCAGTCACTGCTTAGGGCTATATCAAGAGGAAACAAAACATAGAGATAGAACGTGAAACTACTTTATTGTGTCAAGTTTCAAGAAGCTAGCACAAACAGTGTTGGATGTAGAGTTCCAAATACATCTATCAATATAGGAGAAAACAGAGTGAAACCTAAAAATTCAAACTGTTACTGGAAACGAACGCTTCAACATAGAAGAACGAAATTTGGGGAACCAAGTCGCCTTAGTGTACTGATCATTACCTGAAAGTATCATCCAGTTTGGGTGGAAAAATATTTGCTGAGATTTCTGGAGATTCGTAATTTTGGGAAGCCTGGCAACCCCTTTCCATGAAAGTGTTTCTCGCCAGTCACTGCTTAGGGCTACATCAAGAGGAAACAAAACATAGAGATAGAACGTAAAACTACTTTATTGTGTCAAGTTTCAAGAAGCTAGCACAAACCGTGTTGGATTTAGAATTCCAAATACATCTATCAATATAGGAGAAAACAGAGTGAAACCTAAAAATTCAAACTGTTACTGGAAACGAACGCTTCAACATAGAAGAACGAAATTTGGCGAACCAAGTCGCCTTAGTGTACTGATCATTACCTGAAAGTATCATCCAGTTTGGGTGAAAAAATATTTGCTGAGATTTCTGGAGATTCGTAATTTTGGGAAGCCTGGCAACCCCTTTCCATGAAAGTGTTTCTCGCCAGTCACTGCTTAGGGCTACATCAAGAGGAAACAAAACATAGAGATAGAACGTGAAACTACTTTATTGTGTCAAGTTTCAAGAAGCTAGCACAAACCGTGTTGGATTTAGAGTTCCAAATACATCTATCAATATAGGAGAAAACAGAGTGAAACCTAAAAATTCAAACTGTTACTGGAAACGAACGCTTCAACATAGAAGAACGAAATTTGGGGAACCAAGTCACCTTAGTGTACTTATCATTACCTGAAACTATCATCCAGTTTGGGTGAAAAAATATTTGCTGAGATTTCTGGAGATTTGTAATTTTGGGAAACCTGGCAACCCCTTTCCATGAAAGTGTTTCTCGCCAGTCACTGCTTAGGGCTACATCAAGAGGAAACAAAACATAGAGATAGAACGTGAAACTACTTTATTGTGTCAAGTTTCAGGAAGCTAGCACAAACCGTGTTGGATTTAGAGTTCCAAATACATCTATCAATATAGGAGAAAACAGAGTGAAACCTAAAAATTCAAACTGTTACAGGAAACGAACGCTTCAACATAGAAGAAGGAAATTTGGGGAACCAAGTCGACTTAGTGTACTGATCATTACCTGAAAGTATCATCCAGTTTGGGTGAAAAAATATTTGCTGAGATTTCTGGAGATTCGTAATTTTGGGCAGCCTGGCAACTCCTTTCCATGAAAGTGTTTCTCGCCAGTCACTGCTTAGGGCTACATTAAGAGGAAAGAAAACGTAGAGATAGAACGTGAAACTACTTTATTGTGTCAAGTTTCAAGAAGCTAGCACAAACCGTGTTGGATTCAGAGTTCCAAATACATCTATCAATATAGGAGAAAACAGAGTGAAACCTAAAAATTCAAACTGTTACTGGAAACGAACGCTTCAACATAGAAGAACAAAATTTGGGGAACCTAGTCGCCTTAGTGTACTGATCATTACCTGAAAGTATCATCCAGTTTGGGTGAAAAAATATTTGTTGAGATTTCTGGAGATTTGTAATTTTGGGAAGCCTGGCAACCCCTTTCCATGAAAGTTTTTCTCGCCAGTCACTGCTTAGGGCTACATCAAGAGGAAACAAAACATAGAGATAGAACGTGAAACTAC
Source organism: Spermophilus citellus (assembly GCF_964194105.1). NCBI lineage: Eukaryota > Metazoa > Chordata > Mammalia > Rodentia > Sciuridae > Spermophilus > Spermophilus citellus. Next base: position 7,437,780 of record NC_138195.1, read on the forward strand.
TTTATTGTGTCAAGTTTCAAGAAGCTAGCACAAACCGTGTTGGATTTAGAGTTCCAAATACGTCTATCAATATAGGAGAAAACAGAGTGAAACCTAAAAATTCAAACTGTTACTGGAAACGAACGCTTCAACATAGAAGAACGAAATTTGGGGAACCAAGTCACCTTAGTGTACTTATCATTACCTGAAAGTATCATCCAGTTTGGGTGAAAAAATATTTGCTGAGATTTCTGGAGATTTGTAATTTTGGGAAACTTGGCAACCCCTTTCCATGAAAGTGTTTCTTGCCAGTCACTGCTTAGGGCTATATCAAGAGGAAACAAAACATAGAGATAGAACGTGAAACTACTTTATTGTGTCAAGTTTCAAGAAGCTAGCACAAACCGTGTTGGATGTAGAGTTCCAAATACATCTATCAATATAGGAGAAAACAGAGTGAAACCTAAAAATTCAAACTGTTACTGGAAACGAACGCTTCAACATAGAAGAACGAAATTTGGGGAACCAAGTCGCCTTAGTGTACTTATCATTACCTGAAAGTATCATCCAGTTTGGGTGAAAAAATATTTGCTTAGATTTCTGGAGATTTGTAATTTTGGGAAACCGGGCAACCCCTTTCCATGAAAGTGTTTCTCGCCAGTCACTGCTTAGGGCTATATCAAGAGGAAACAAAACATAGAGATAGAACGTGAAACTACTTTATTGTGTCAAGTTTCAAGAAGCTAGCACAAACCGTGTTGGTTTTAGAGTTCCAAATACATCTATCAATATAGGAGAAAACAGAGTGAAACCTAAAAATTCAAACTCTTACAGGAAACGAACGCTTCAACATAGAAGAAGGAAATTTGGGGAACCAAGTCGCCTTAGTGTACTGATCATTACCTGAAAGTATCATCCAGTTAGGGTGAAAAAATATTTGCTGAGATTTCTGAAGATTCGTAATTTTGGGCAGCCTGGCAACCCCTTTCCATGAGAGTGTTTCTCGCCAGTCACTGCTTAGGGCTACATTAAGAGGAAAAAAAACGTAGAGATAGAACGTGATACTACTTTATTGTGTCAAGTTTCAAGAAGCTAGCACAAACCGTGTTGGATTCAGAGTTCCAAATACATCTATCAATATAGGAGAAAACAGAGTGAAACATAAAAATTCAAACTGTTACTGGAAACGAACGCTTCAACATAGAAGAACAAAATTTGGGGAACCTAGTCGCCTTAGTGTACTGATCATTACCTGAAAGTATCATCCAGTTTGGGTGAAAAAATATTTGCTGAGATTTCTGGAGATTCGTAATTTTGGGCAGCCTGGCAACCCCTTTCCATGAAAGTGTTTCTCGCCAGTCACTGCTTAGGGCTACATCAAGAGGAAACAAAACATAGAGATAGAACGTGAAACTACTTTATTGTATCAAGTTTCAAGAAGCTAGCACAAACCGTGTTGGATTTAGAGTTCCAAATACATCTATCAATATAGGAGAAAACAGAGTGAAACCTAAAAATTCAAACTGTTACTGGAAACGAACGCTTCAACATAGAAGAACGAAATTTGGGGAACCAAGTCGCCTTAGTGTACTGATCATTAAATGAAAGTATCATCCAGTTTGGGTGGAAAAATATTTGCTGAGATTTCTGGAGACTCGTAATTTTGGGAAGCCTGGCAACCCCTTTCCATGAAAGTGTTTCTCGCCAGTCACTGCTTAGGGCTACATCGAGAGGAAACAAAACATAGAGACAGAACGTGAAACTACTTTATTGTGTCAAGTTTCAAGAAGCTAGCACAAACCGTGTTGGATTTAGAGTTCCAAATACATCTATCAATATAGGAGAAAACAGAGTGAAACCTAAAAATTCAAACTGTTACTGGAAACGAACGCTTCAACATAGAAGAACGAAATTTGGGGAACCAAGTCGCCTTAGTGTACTTATCATTACCTGAAAGTATCATCCAGTTTGGGTGAAAAAATATTTGCTGAGATTTCTGGAGATTTGTAATTTTGGGAAACCGGGCAACCCCTTTCCATGAAAGTGTTTCTTGCCAGTCACTGCTTAGGGCTATATCAAGAGGAAACAAAACATAGAGATAGAACGTGAAACTACTTTATTGTGTCAAGTTTCAAGAAGCTAGCACAAACCGTGTTGGTTTTAGAGTTCCAAATACATCTATCAATATAGGAGAAAACAGAGTGAAACCTAAAAATTCAAACTGTTACTGGAAACGAACGCTTCAACATAGAAGAAGGAAATTTGGGGAACCAAGTCGCCTTAGTGTACTGATCATTACCTGAAAGTATCATCCAGTTAGGGTGAAAAAATATTTGCTGATATTTCTGGAGATTCGTAATTTTGGGCAGCCTGGCAACCCCTTTCCATGAAAGTGTTTCTCGCCAGTCACTGCTTAGGGCTACATTAAGAGGAAAAAAAACGTAGAAATAGAACGTGATACTACTTTATTGTGTCAAGTTTCAAGAAGCTAGCACAAACCGTGTTGGATTTAGAGTTCCAAATACGTCTATCAATATAGGAGAAAACAGAGTGAAACCTAAAAATTCAAACTGTTACTGGAAACGAACGCTTCAACATAGAAGAACGAAATTTGGGGAACCAAGTTGCCTTAGTGTACTGATCATTACCTGAAAGTATCATCCAGTTTGGGTGAAAAAATATTTGCTGAGATTTCTGGAGATTTGTAATTTTGGGAAACCTGGCAACCCCTTTCCATGAAAGTGTTTCTCGCCAGTCACTGCTTAGGGCTATATCAAGAGGAAACAAAACATAGAGATAGAACGTGAAACTACTTTATTGTGTCAAGTTTCAAGAAGCTAGCACAAACCGTGTTGGATTCAGAGTTCCAAATACATCTATCAATATAGGAGAAAACAGAGTGAAACCTAAAAATTCAAACTGTTACAGGAAACGAACGCTTCAACATAGAAGAAGGAAATTTGGGGAACCAAGTCGCCTTAGTGTACTGATCATTACCTGAAAGTATCATCCAGTTAGGGTGAAAAAATATTTGCTGAGATTTCTGGAGATTCGTAATTTTGGGCAGCCTGGCAACCCCTTTCCATGAAAGTGTTTCTCGCCAGTCACTGCTTAGGGCTACATTAAGAGGAAAAAAAACGTAGAGACAGAAAGTGATACTACTTTATTGTGTCAAGTTTCAAGAAGCTAGCACAAACCGTGTTGGATTTAGAGTTCCAAATACGTCTATCAATATAGGAGAAAACAGAGTGAAACCTAAAAATTCAAACTGTTACAGGAAACGAACGCTTCAACATAGAAGAAGGAAATTTGGGGAACCAAGTCGCCTTAGTGTACTGATCATTACCTGAAAGTATCATCCAGTTAGGGTGAAAAAATATTTGCTGAGATTTCTGGAGATTCGTAATTTTGGGCAGCCTGGCAACCCCTTTCCATGAAAGTGTTTCTCGCCAATCACTGCTTAGGGCTACATTAAGAGGAAAAAAAACGTAGAGATAGAAAGTGATACTACTTTATTGTGTCAAGTTTCAAGAAGCTAGCACAAACCGTGTTGGATTTAGAGTTCCAAATACGTCTATCAATATAGGAGAAAACAGAGTGAAACCTAAAAATTCAAACTGTTACTGGAAACGAACGCTTCAACATAGAAGAACGAAATTTGGGGAACCAAGTCGCCTTAGTGTACTGATCATTACCTGAAAGTATCATCCAGTTTGGGTGGAAAAATATTTGCTGAGATTTCTGGAGATTCGTAATTTTGGGAAGCCTGGCAACCCCTTTCCATGAAAGTGTTTCTCGCCAGTCACTGCTTAGGGCTACATCAAGAGGAAACAAAACATAGAGATAGAACGTGAAACTACTTTATTGTGTCAAGTTTCAAGAAGCTAGCACAAACCGTGTTGGATTTAGAGTTCCAAATACATCTATCAATATAGGAGAAAACAGAGTGAAACCTAAAAATTCAAACTGTTACTGGAAACGAACGCTTCAACATAGAAGAACGAAATTTGGGGAACCAAGTCGCCTTAGTGTACTGATCATTACCTGAAAGTATCATCCAGTTTGGGTGGAAAAATATTTGCTGAGATTTCTGGAGATTCGTAATTTTGGGAAGCCTGGCAACCCCTTTCCATGAGAGTGTTTCTCGCCAGTCACTGCTTAGGGCTACATCAAGAGGAAAGAAAACATAGAGATAGAACGTGAAACTACTTTATTGTGTCAAGTTTCAAGAAGCTAGCACAAACCGTGTTGGATTTAGAGTTCCAAATACATCTATCAATATAGGAGAAAACAGAGTGAAACCTAAAAATTCAAACTGTTACTGGAAACGAACGCTTCAACATAGAAGAACGAAATTTGGGGAACCAAGTTGCCTTAGTGTACTGATCATTACCTGAAAGTATCATCCAGTTTGGGTGAAAAAATATTTGCTGAGATTTCTGGAGATTTGTAATTTTGGGAAACCTGGCAACCCCTTTCCATGAAAGTGTTTCTCGCCAGTCACTGCTTAGGGCTATATCAAGAGGAAACAAAACATAGAGATAGAACGTGAAACTACTTTATTGTGTCAAGTTTCAAGAAGCTAGCACAAACCGTGTTGGATTCAGAGTTCCAAATACATCTATCAATATAGGAGAAAACAGAGTGAAACCTAAAAATTCAAACTGTTACAGGAAACGAACGCTTCAACATAGAAGAAGGAAATTTGGGGAACCAAGTCGCCTTAGTGTACTGATCATTACCTGAAAGTATCATCCAGTTAGGGTGAAAAAATATTTGCTGAGATTTCTGGAGATTCGTAATTTTGGGCAGCCTGGCAACCCCTTTCCATGAAAGTGTTTCTCGCCAGTCACTGCTTAGGGCTACATTAAGAGGAAAAAAAACGTAGAGATAGAAAGTGATACTACTTTATTGTGTCAAGTTTCAAGAAGCTAGCACAAACCGTGTTGGATTTAGAGTTCCAAATACGTCTATCAATATAGGAGAAAACAGAGTGAAACCTAAAAATTCAAACTGTTACAGGAAACGAACGCTTCAACATAGAAGAAGGAAATTTGGGGAACCAAGTCGCCTTAGTGTACTGATCATTACCTGAAAGTATCATCCAGTTAGGGTGAAAAAATATTTGCTGAGATTTCTGGAGATTCGTAATTTTGGGCAGCCTGGCAACCCCTTTCCATGAAAGTGTTTCTCGCCAATCACTGCTTAGGGCTACATTAAGAGGAAAAAAAACGTAGAGATAGAAAGTGATACTACTTTATTGTGTCAAGTTTCAAGAAGCTAGCACAAACCGTGTTGGATTTAGAGTTCCAAATACGTCTATCAATATAGGAGAAAACAGAGTGAAACCTAAAAATTCAAACTGTTACTGGAAACGAACGCTTCAACATAGAAGAACGAAATTTGGGGAACCAAGTCGCCTTAGTGTACTGATCATTACCTGAAAGTATCATCCAGTTTGGGTGGAAAAATATTTGCTGAGATTTCTGGAGATTCGTAATTTTGGGAAGCCTGGCAACCCCTTTCCATGAAAGTGTTTCTCGCCAGTCACTGCTTAGGGCTACATCAAGAGGAAACAAAACATAGAGATAGAACGTGAAACTACTTTATTGTGTCAAGTTTCAAGAAGCTAGCACAAACCGTGTTGGATTTAGAGTTCCAAATACATCTATCAATATAGGAGAAAACAGAGTGAAACCTAAAAATTCAAACTGTTACTGGAAACGAACGCTTCAACATAGAAGAACGAAATTTGGGGAACCAAGTCGCCTTAGTGTACTGATCATTACCTGAAAGTATCATCCAGTTTGGGTGGAAAAATATTTGCTGAGATTTCTGGAGATTCGTAATTTTGGGAAGCCTGGCAACCCCTTTCCATGAGAGTGTTTCTCGCCAGTCACTGCTTAGGGCTACATCAAGAGGAAAGAAAACATAGAGATAGAACGTGAAACTACTTTATTGTGTCAAGTTTCAAGAAGCTAGCACAAACCGTGTTGGATTTAGAGTTCCAAATACATCTATCAATATAGGAGAAAACAGAGTGAAACCTAAAAATTCAAACTGTTACTGGAAACGAACGCTTCAACATAGAAGAACGAAATTTGGGGAACCAAGTCGCCTTAGTGTACTTATCATTACCTGAAAGTATCATCCAGTTTGGGTGAAAAAATATTTGCTGAGATTTCTGGAGATTTGTAATTTTGGAAAACCTGGCAACCCCTTTCCATGAAAGTGTTTCTCGCCAGTCACTGCTTAGGGCTATATCAAGAGGAAACAAAACATAGAGATAGAACGTGAAACTACTTTATTGTGTCAAGTTTCAGGAAGCTAGCACAAACCGTGTTGGATTTAGAGTTCCAAATACATCTATCAATATAGGAGAAAACAGAGTGAAACCTAAAAATTCAAACTGTTACAGGAAACGAACGCTTCAACATAGAAGAAGGAAATTTGGGGAACCAAGTCGCCTTAGTGTACTGATCATTACCTGAAAGTATCATCCAGTTTGGGTGAAAAAATATTTGCTGAGATTTCTGGAGATTCGTAATTTTGGGCAGCCTGGCAACTCCTTTCCATGAAAGTGTTTCTCGCCAGTCCCTGCTTAGGGCTACATTAAGAGGAAAGAAAATGTAGAGATAGAACGTGAAACTACTTTATTGTGTCAAGTTTCAAGAAGCTAGCACAAACCGTGTTGGATTCAGAGTTCCAAATACATCTATCAATATAGGAGAAAACAGAGTGAAACCTAAAAATTCAAACTGTTACTGGAAACGAACGCTTCAACATAGAAGAACAAAATTTGGGGACCCTAGTCGCCTTAGTGTACTGATCATTACCTGAAAGTATCATCCAGTTTGGGTGAAAAAATATTTGTTGAGATTTCTGGAGATTTGTAATTTTGGGAAGCCTGTCAACCCCTTTCCATGAAAGTTTTTCTCACCAGTCACTGCTTAGGGCTACATCAAGAGGAAACAAAACATAGAGATAGAACGTGAAACTACTTTATTGTGTCAAGTTTCAAGAAGCTAGCACAAACCGTGTTGGATTTAGAGTTCCAAATACGTCTATCAATATAGGAGAAAACAGAGTGAAACCTAAAAATTCAAACTGTTACTGGAAACGAACGCTTCAACATAGAAGAACGAAATTTGGGGAACCAAGTCGCCTTAGTGTACTTATCATTACCTGAAAGTATCATCCAGTTTGGGTGAAAAAATATTTGCTGAGATTTCTGGAGATTTGTAATTTTGGGAAACCTGGCAACCCCTTTCCATGAAAGTGTTTCTTGCCAGTCACTGCTTAGGGCTATATCAAGAGGAAACAAAACATAGAGATAGAACGTGAAACTACTTTATTGTGTCAAGTTTCAAGAAGCTAGCACAAACCGTGTTGGATGTAGAGTTCCAAATACATCTATCAATATAGGAGAAAACAGAGTGAAACCTAAAAATTCAAACTGTTACTGGAAACGAACGCTTCAACATAGAAGAACGAAATTTGGGGAACCAAGTCGCCTGAGTGTACTTATCATTACCTGAAAGTATCATCCAGTTTGGGTGAAAAAATATTTGCTGAGATTTCTGGAGATTTGTAATTTTGGGAAACCGGGCAACCCCTTTCCATGAAAGTGTTTCTCGCCAGTCACTGCTTAGGGCTATATCAAGAGGAAACAAAACATAGAGACAGAACGTGAAACTACTTTATTGTGTCAAGTTTCAAGAAGCTAGCACAAACCGTGTTGGATTTAGAGTTCCAAATACGTCTATCAATATAGGAGAAAACAGAGTGAAACCTAAAAATTCAAACTGTTACTGGAAACGAACGCTTCAACATAGAAGAAGGAAATTTGGGGAACCAAGTCGCCTTAGTGTACTGATCATTACCTGAAAGTATCATCCAGTTTGGGTGAAAAAATATTTGCTGAGATTTCTGGAGATTCGTAATTTTGGGCAGCCTGGCAACCACTTTCCATGAAAGTGTTTCTCGCCAGTCACTGCTTAGGGCTACATCAAGAGGAAACAAAACATAGAGATAGAACATGAAACTACTTTATTGTGTCAAGTTTCAAGAAGCTAGCACAAACCGTGTTGGATGTAGAGTTCCAAATACATCTATCAATATAGGAGAAAACAGAGTGAAACCTAAAAATTCAAACTGTTACTGGAAACGAACGCTTCAACATAGAAGAACAAAATATGGGGAACCAAGTCGCCTTAGTGTACTTATCATTACCGGAAAGTATCATCCAGTTTGGGTGAAAAAATATTTGCTGAGATTTCTGGAGATTTGTAATTTTGGGAAACCTGGCAACCCCTTTCCATGAAAGTGTTTCTCGCCAGTCACTGCTTAGGGCTATATCAAGAGGAAACAAAACATAGAGATAGAACGTGAAACTACTTTATTGTATCAAGTTTCAAGAAGCTAGCACAAACCGTGTTGGATGTAGAGTTCCAAATACATCTATCAATATAGGAGAAACAGAGTGAAACCTAAAAATTCAAACTGTTACAGAAAAAGAACGCTTCAACATAGAAGAAGGAAATTTGGGGAACCAAGTTGCCTTAGTGTACTGATCATTACCTGAAAGTATCATCCAGTTTGGGTGAAAAAATATTTGCTGAGATTTCTGGAGATTCGTAATTTTGGGCAGCCTGGCAACCCCTTTCCATGAAAGTGTTTCTCGCCAGTCACTGCTTAGGGCTACATTAAGACGAACGAAAACGTAGAGATAGAACGTGAAACTACTTTATTGTGTCAAGTTTCAAGAAGCTAGCACAAACCGTGTTGGATTTAGAGTTCCAAATACATCTATCAATATAGGAGAAAACAGAGTGAAACCTAAAAATTCAAACTGTTACTGGAAACGAACGCTTCAACATAGAAGAACGAAATTTGGGGAACCAAGTCGCCTTAGTGTACTTATCATTACCTGAAAGTATCATCCAGTTTGGGTGAAAAAATATTTGCTGAGATTTCTGGAGATTTGTAATTTTGGGAAACCTGGCAACCCCTTTCCATGAAAGTGTTTCTCGCCAGTCACTGCTTAGGGCTATATCAAGAGGAAACAAAACATAGAGATAGAACGTGAAACTACTTTATTGTGTCAAGTTTCAGGAAGCTAGCACAAACCGTGTTGGATTTAGAGTTCCAAATACATCTATCAATATAGGAGAAAACAGAGTGAAACCTAAAAATTCAAACTGTTACAGGAAACGAACGCTTCAACATAGAAGAAGGAAATTTGGGGAACCAAGTCGACTTAGTGTACTGATCATTACCTGAAAGTATCATCCAGTTTGGGTGAAAAAATATTTGCTGAGATTTCTGGAGATTCGTAATTTTGGGCAGCCTGGCAACCCCTTTCCATGAAAGTGTTTCTCGCCAGTCACTGCTTAGGGCTACATTAAGAGGAAAGAAAACGTAGAGATAGAACGTGAAACTACTTTATTGTGTCAAGTTTCAAGAAGCTAGCACAAACCGTGTTGGATTCAGAGTTCCAAATACATCTATCAATATAGGAGAAAACAGAGTGAAACCTAAAAATTCAAACTGTTACTGGAAACGAACGCTTCAACATAGAAGAACAAAATCTGGGGAACCTAGTCGCCTTAGTGTACTGATCATTACCTGAAAGTATCATCCAGTTTGGGTGAAAAAATATTTGTTGAGATTTCTGGAGATTTGTAATTTTGGGAAGCCTGGCAACCCCTTTCCATGAAAGTTTTTCTCGCCAGTCACTGCTTAGGGCTACATCAAGAGGAAACAAAACATAGAGATAGAACGTGAAACTACTTTATTGTGTCAAGTTTCAAGAAGCTAGCACAAACCGTGTTGGATTTAGAGTTCCAAATACGTCTATCAATATAGGAGAAAACAGAGTGAAACCTAAAAATTCAAACTGTTACTGGAAACGAACGCTTCAACATAGAAGAACGAAATTTGGGGAACCAAGTCGCCTTAGTGTACTTATCATTACCTGAAAGTATCATCCAGTTTGGGTGAAAAAATATTTGCTGAGATTTCTGGAGATTTGTAATTTTGGGAAACCTGGCAACCCCTTTCCATGAAAGTGTTTCTTGCCAGTCACTGCCTAGGGCTATATCAAGAGGAAACAAAACATAGAGATAGAACGTGAAACTACTTTATTGTGTCAAGTTTCAAGAAGCTAGCACAAACCGTGTTGGATGTAGAGTTCCAAATACATCTATCAATATAGGAGAAAACAGAGTGAAACCTAAAAATTCAAACTGTTACTGGAAACGAACGCTTCAACATAGAAGAACGAAATTTGGGGAACCAAGTCGCCTTAGTGTACTTATCATTACCTGAAAGTATCATCCAGTTTGGGTGAAAAAATATTTGCTGAGATTTCTGGAGATTTGTAATTTTGGGAAACCGGGCAACCCCTTTCCATGAAAGTGTTTCTCGCCAGTCACTGCTTAGGGCTATATCAAGAGGAAACAAAACATAGAGATAGAACGTGAAACTACTTTATTTTGTCAAGTTTCAAGAAGCTAGCACAAACCGTGTTGGTTTTAGAGTTCCAAATACATCTATCAATATAGGAGAAAACAGAGTGAAACCTAAAAATTCAAACTGTTACAGGAAAAGAACGCTTCAACATAGAAGAAGGAAATTTTGGGAACCAAGTTGCCTTAGTGTACTGATCATTACCTGAAAGTATCATCCAGTTTGGGTGAAAAAATATTTGCTGAGATTTCTGGAGATTCGTAATTTTGGGCAGCCTGGCAACCCCTTTCCATGAAAGTGTTTCTCGCCAGTCACTGCTTAGGGCTACATTAAGAGGAAACAAAACGTAGAGATAGAACGTGAAACTACTTTATTGTGTCAAGTTTCAAGAAGCTAGCACAAACCGTGTTGGATTTAGAGTTCCAAATACATCTATCAATATAGGAGAAAACAGAGTGAAACCTAAAAATTCAAACTGTTACTGGAAACGAACGCTTCAACATAGAAGAACGAAATTTGGGGAACCAAGTCGCCTTAGTGTACGTATCATTACCTGAAAGTATCATCCAGTTTGGGTGAAAAAATATTTGCTGAGATTTCTGGAGATTCGTAATTTTGGGCAGCCGGGCAACCCCTTTCCATGAAAGTGTTTCTCGCCAGTCACTGCTTAGGGCTACATCAAGAGGAAAGAAAACATAGAGATAGAACGTGAAACTACTTTATTGTGTCAAGTTTCAAGAAGCTAGCACAAACCGTGTTGGATTTAGAGTTCCAAATACATCTATCAATATAGGAGAAAACAGAGTGAAACCTAAAAATTCAAACTGTTACTGGAAACGAACGCTTCAACATAGAAGAACGAAATTTGGGGAACCAAGTCGCCTTAGTGTACTTATCATTACCTGAAAGTATCATCCAGTTTGGGTGAAAAAATATTTGCTGAGATTTCTGGAGATTTGTAATTTTGGGAAACCGGGCAACCCCTTTCCATGAAAGTGTTTCTCGCCAGTCACTGCTTAGGGCTATATCAAGAGGAAACAAAACATAGAGATAGAACGTGAAACTACTTTATTGTGTCAAGTTTCAAGAAGCTAGCACAAACCGTGTTGGTTTTAGAGTTCCAAATACATCTATCAATATAGGAGAAAACAGAGTGAAACCTAAAAATTCAAACTGTTACAGGAAACGAACGCTTCAACATAGAAGAAGGAAATTTGGGGAACCAAGTCGCCTTAGTGTACTGATCATTACCTGAAAGTATCATCCAGTTAGGGTGAAAAAATATTTGCTGAGATTTCTGGAGATTCGTAATTTTGGGCAGCCTGGCAACCCCTTTCCATGAAAGTGTTTCTCGCCAGTCACTGCTTAGGGCTACATTAAGAGGAAAAAAAACGTAGAGATAGAACGTGATACTACTTTATTGTGTCAAGTTTCAAGAAGCTAGCACAAACCGTGTTGGATTTAGAGTTCCAAATACGTCTATCAATATAGGAGAAAACAGAGTGAAACCTAAAAATTCAAACTCTTACTGGAAACGAACGCTTCAACATAGAAGAAGGAAATTTGGGGAACCAAGTCGCCTTAGTGTACTGATCATTACCTGAAAGTATCATCCAGTTTGGGTGAAAAAATATTTGCTGAGATTTCTGGAGATTTGTAATTTTGGGAAACCTGGCAACCCCTTTCCATGAAAGTGTTTCTCGCCAGTCACTGCTTAGGGCTATATCAAGAGGAAACAAAACATAGAGATAGAACGTGAAACTACTTTATTGTGTCAAGTTTCAAGAAGCTAGCACAAACCGTGTTGGATTTAGAGTTCCAAATACATCTATCAATATAGGAGAAAACAGAGTGAAACCTAAAAATTCAAACTGTTACAGGAAACGAACGCTTCAACATAGAAGAAGGAAATTTGGGGAACCAAGTCGCCTTAGTGTACTGATCATTACCTGAAAGTATCATCCAGTTTGGGTGAAAAAATATTTGCTGAGATTTCTGGAGATTCGTAATTTTGGGCAGCCTGGCAACTCCTTTCCATGAAAGTGTTTCTCGCCAGTCACTGCTTAGGGCTACATTAAGAGGAAAGAAAACGTAGAGATAGAACGTGAAACTACTTTATTGTGTCAAGTTACAAGAAGCTAGCACAAACCGTGTTGGATTCAGAGTTCCAAATACATCTATCAATATAGGAGAAAACAGAGTGAAACCTAAAAATTCAAACTGTTACTGGAAACGAACGCTTCAACATACAAGAACAAAATTTGGGGAACCTAGTCGCCTTAGTGTACTGATCATTACCTGAAAGTATCATCCAGTTTGGGTGAAAAATATTTGTTGAGATTTCTGGAAATTTGTAATTTTTGGAAGCCTGGCAACCCCTTTCCATGAAAGTTTTTCTCGCCAGTCACTGCTTAGGGCTACATCAAGAGGAAACAAAACATAGAGATAGAACGTGAAACTACTTTATTGTGTCAAGTTTCAAGAAGCTAGCACAAACCGTGTTGGTTTTAGAGTTCCAAATACATCTATCAATATAGGAGAAAACAGAGTGAAACCTAAAAATTCAAACTGTTACAGGAAACGAACGCTTCAACATAGAAGAAGGAAATTTGGGGAACCAGTCGCCTAGTGTACTGATCATTACCTGAAAGTATCATCCAGTTAGGGTGAAAAAATATTTGCTGAGATTTCTGGAGATTCGTAATTTTGGGCAGCCTGGCAACCCCTTTCCATGAAAGTGTTTCTCGCCAGTCACTGCTTAGGGCTACATTAAGAGGAAAAAAAACGTAGAGATAGAAAGTGATACTACTTTATTGTGTCAAGTTTCAAGAAGCTAGCACAAACCGTGTTGGATTTAGAGTTCCAAATACATCTATCAATATAGGAGAAAACAGAGTGAAACCTAAAAATTCAAACTGTTACTGGAAACGAACGCTTCAACATAGAAGAACGAAATTTGGGGAACCAAGTCGCCTTAATGTACTGATCATTACCTTAAAGTATCATCCAGTTTGGGTGGAAAAATATTTGCTGAGATTTCTGGAGATTCGTAATTTTGGGCAGCCTGGCAACACCTTTCCATGAAAGTGTTTCTCGCCAGTCACTGCTTAGGGCTACATCAAGAGGAAACAAAACATAGAGATAGAACGTGAAACTACTTTATTGTGTCAAGTTTCAAGAAGCTAGCACAAACCGTGTTGGATTTAGAGTTCCAAATACATCTATCAATATAGGAGAAAACAGAGTGAAACCTAAAAATTCAAACTGTTACTGGAAACGAACGCTTCAACATAGAAGAACGAAATTTGGGGAACCAAGTCGCCTTAGTGTACTGATCATTACCTGAAAGTATCATCCAGTTTGGGTGGAAAAATATTTGCTGAGATTTCTGGAGATTCGTAATTTTGGGAAGCCTGGCAACCCCTTTCCATGAAAGTGTTTCTCGCCAGTCACTGCTTAGGGCTACATCAAGAGGAAACAAAACATAGAGATAGAACGTGAAACTACTTTATTGTGTCAAGTTTCAAGAAGCTAGCACAAACCGTGTTGGATTTAGAGTTCCAAATACATCTATCAATATAGGAGAAAACAGAGTGAAACCTAAAAATTCAAACTGTTACTGGAAACGAACGCTTCAACATAGAAGAACAAAATTTGGGGAACCAAGTCGCCTTAGTGTACTTATCATTACCTGAAAGTATCATCCAGTTTGGGTGAAAAAATATTTGCTGAGATTTCTGGAGATTTGTAATTTTGGGAAACCTGGCAACCCCTTTCCATGAAAGTGTTTCTCGCCAGTCACTGCTTAGGGCTATATCAAGAGGAAACAAAACATAGAGATAGAACGTGAAACTACTTTATTGTGTCAAGTTTCAGGAAGCTAGCACAAACCGTGTTGGATTTAGAGTTCCAAATACATCTATCAATATAGGAGAAAACAGAGTGAAACCTAAAAATTCAAACTGTTACAGGAAACGAACGCTTCAACATAGAAGAAGGAAATTTGGGGAACCAAGTCGCCTTAGTGTACTGATCATTACCTGAAAGTATCATCCAGTTTGGGTGAAAAAATATTTGCTGAGATTTCTGGAGATTCGTAATTTTGGGCAGCCTGGCAACTCCTTTCCATGAAAGTGTTTCTCGCCAGTCACTGCTTAGGGCTACATTAAGAGGAAAGAAAACGTAGAGATAGAACGTGAAACTACTTTATTGTGTCAAGTTTCAAGAAGCTAGCACAAACCGTGTTGGATTCAGAGTTCCAAATACATCTATCAATATAGGAGAAAACAGAGTGAAACCTAAAAATTCAAACTGTTACAGGAAACGAACGCTTCAACATAGAAGAACAAAATTTGGGGAACCAAGTCGCCTTAGTGTACTGATTATTACCTTAAAGTATCATCCAGTTTGGGTGGAAAAATATTTGCTGAGATTTCTGGAGATTCGTAATTTTGGGAAGCCTGGCAACCCCTTTCCATGAAAGTGTTTCTCGCCAGTCACTGCTTAGGGCTACATCAAGAGGAAACAAAACATAGAGATAGAACGTGAAACTACTTTATTGTGTCAAGTTTCAAGAAGCTAGCACAAACCGTGTTGGATTTAGAGTTCCAAATACATCTATCAATATAGGAGAAAACAGAGTGAAACCTAAAAATTCAAACTGTTACTGGAAACGAACGCTTCAACATAGAAGAACGAAATTTGGGGAACCAAGTCGCCTTAGTGTACTGATCATTACCTGAAAGTATCATCCAGTTTGGGTGGAAAAATATTTGCTGAGATTTCTGGAGATTCGTAATTTTGGGAAGCCTGGCAACCCCTTTCCATGAAAGTGTTTCTCGCCAGTCACTGCTTAGGGCTACATCAAGAGGAAACAAAACATAGAGATAGAACGTGAAACTACTTTATTGTGTCAAGTTTCAAGAAGCTAGCACAAACCGTGTTGGATTTAGAGTTCCAAATACATCTATCAATATAGGAGAAAACAGAGTGAAACCTAAAAATTCAAACTGTTACTGGAAACGAACGCTTCAACATAGAAGAAGGAAATTTGGGGAACCAAGTCGCCTTAGTGTACTTATCATTACCTGAAAGTATCATCCAGTTTGGGTGAAAAAATATTTGCTGAGATTTCTGGAGATTTGTAATTTTGGGAAACCTGGCAACCCCTTTCCATGAAAGTGTTTCTCGCCAGTCACTGCTTAGGGCTATATCAAGAGGAAACAAAACATAGAGATAGAACGTGAAACTACTTTATTGTGTCAAGTTTCAGGAAGCTAGCACAAACCGTGTTGGATTTAGAGTTCCAAATACATCTATCAATATAGGAGAAAACAGAGTGAAACCTAAAAATTCAAACTGTTACAGGAAACGAACGCTTCAACATAGAAGAAGGAAATTTGGGGAACCAAGTCGCCTTAGTGTACTGATCATTACCTGAAAGTATCATCCAGTTTGGGTGAAAAAATATTTGCTGAGATTTCTGGAGATTCGTAATTTTGGGCAGCCTGGCAACTCCTTTCCATGAAAGTGTTTCTCGCCAGTCACTGCTTAGGGCTACATTAAGAGGAAAGAAAACGTAGAGATAGAACGTGAAACTACTTTATTGTGTCAAGTTTCAAGAAGCTAGCACAAACCGTGTTGGATTCAGAGTTCCAAATACATCTATCAATATAGGAGAAAACAGAGTGAAACCTAAAAATTCAAACTGTTACTGGAAACGAACGCTTCAACATAGAAGAACAAAATTTGGGGAACCTAGTCGCCTTAGTGTACTGATCATTACCTGAAAGTATCATCCAGTTTGGGTGAAAAAATATTTGTTGAGATTTCTGGAGATTTGTAATTTTGGGAAGCCTGGCAACCCCTTTCCATGAAAGTTTTTCTCGCCAGTCACTGCTTAGGGCTACATCAAGAGGAAACAAAACATAGAGATAGAACGTGAAACTACTTTATTGTGTCAAGTTTCAAGAAGCTAGCACAAACCGTGTTGGATTTAGAGTTCCAAATACGTCCATCAATATAGGAGAAAACAGAGTGAAACCTAAAAATTCAAACTGTTACTGGAAACGAACGCTTCAACATAGAAGAACGAAATTTGGGGAACCAAGTCGCCTTAGTGTACTTATCATTACCTGAAAGTATCATCCAGTTTGGGTGAAAAAATATTTGCTGAGATTTCTGGAGATTTGTAATTTTGGGAAACCGGGCAACCCCTTTCCATGAAAGTGTTTCTCGCCAGTCACTGCTTAGGGCTATATCAAGAGGAAACAAAACATAGAGATAGAACGTGAAACTACTTTATTGTGTCAAGTTTCAAGAAGCTAGCACAAACCGTGTTGGTTTTAGAGTTCCAAATACATCTATCAATATAGGAGAAAACAGAGTGAAACCTGAAAATTCAAACTGTTACAGGAAACGAACGCTTCAACATAGAAGAAGGAAATTTGGGGAACCAAGTCGCCTTAGTGTACTGATCATTACCTGAAAGTATCATCCAGTTAGGGTGAAAAAATATTTGCTGAGATTTCTGGAGATTCGTAATTTTGGGCAGCCTGGCAACCCCTTTCCATGAAAGTGTTTCTCGCCAGTCACTGCTTAGGGCTACATTAAGAGGAAAAAAAACGTAGAGATAGAAAGTGATACTACTTTATTGTGTCAAGTTTCAAGAAGCTAGCACAAACCGTGTTGGATTTAGAGTTCCAAATACGTCTATCAATATAGGAGAAAACAGAGTGAAACCTAAAAATTCAAACTGTTACTGGAAACGAACGCTTCAACATAGAAGAACGAAATTTGGGGAACCAAGTCGCCTTAGTGTACTGATCATTACCTGAAAGTATCATCCAGTTTGGGTGGAAAAATATTTGCTGAGATTTCTAAAGATTCGTAATTTTGGGAAGCCTGGCAACCCCTTTCCATGAAAGTGTTTCTCGCCAGTCACTGCTTAGGGCTACATCAAGAGGAAACAAAACATAGAGATAGAACGTGAAACTACTTTATTGTGTCAAGTTTCAAGAAGCTAGCACAAACCGTGTTGGATTTAGAGTTCCAAATACATCTATCAATATAGGAGAAAACAGAGTGAAACCTAAAAATTCAAACTGTTACTGGAAACGAACGCTTCAACATAGAAGAACAAAATTTGGGGAACCAAGTCGCCTTAGTGTACTTATCATTACCTGAAAGTATCATCCAGTTTGGGTGAAAAAATATTTGCTGAGATTTCTGGAGATTTGTAATTTTGGGAAACCTGGCAACCCCTTTCCATGAAAGTGTTTCTCGCCAGTCACTGCTTAGGGCTATATCAAGAGGAAACAAAACATAGAGATAGAACGTGAAACTACTTTATTGTGTCAAGTTTCAGGAAGCTAGCACAAACCGTGTTGGATTTAGAGTTCCAAATACATCTATCAATATAGGAGAAAACAGAGTGAAACCTAAAAATTCAAACTGTTACAGGAAACGAACGCTTCAACATAGAAGAAGGAAATTTGGGGAACCAAGTCGCCTTAGTGTACTGATCATTACCTGAAAGTATCATCCAGTTTGGGTGAAAAAATATTTGCTGAGATTTCTGGAGATTCGTAATTTTGGGCAGCCTGGCAACTCCTTTCCATGAAAGTGTTTCTCGCCAGTCACTGCTTAGGGCTACATTAAGAGGAAAGAAAACGTAGAGATAGAACGTGAAACTACTTTATTGTGTCAAGTTTCAAGAAGCTAGCACAAACCGTGTTGGATTCAGAGTTCCAAATACATCTATCAATATAGGAGAAAACAGAGTGAAACCTAAAAATTCAAACTGTTACAGGAAACGAACGCTTCAACATAGAAGAACAAAATTTGGGGAACCAAGTCGCCTTAGTGTACTGATCATTACCTTAAAGTATCATCCAGTTTGGGTGGAAAAATATTTGCTGAGATTTCTGGAGATTCGTAATTTTGGGAAGCCTGGCAACCCCTTTCCATGAAAGTGTTTCTCGCCAGTCACTGCTTAGGGCTACATCAAGAGGAAACAAAACATAGAGATAGAACGTGAAACTACTTTATTGTGTCAAGTTTCAAGAAGCTAGCACAAACCGTGTTGGATTTAGAGTTCCAAATACATCTATCAATATAGGAGAAAACAGAGTGAAACCTAAAAATTCAAACTGTTACTGGAAACGAACGCTTCAACATAGAAGAACGAAATTTGGGGAACCAAGTCGCCTTAGTGTACTGATCATTACCTGAAAGTATCATCCAGTTTGGGTGGAAAAATATTTGCTGAGATTTCTGGAGATTCGTAATTTTGGGAAGCCTGGCAACCCCTTTCCATGAAAGTGTTTCTCGCCAGTCACTGCTTAGGGCTACATCAAGAGGAAACAAAACATAGAGATAGAACGTGAAACTACTTTATTGTGTCAAGTTTCAAGAAGCTAGCACAAACCGTGTTGGATTTAGAGTTCCAAATACATCTATCAATATAGGAGAAAACAGAGTGAAACCTAAAAATTCAAACTGTTACTGGAAACGAACGCTTCAACATAGAAGAAGGAAATTTGGGGAACCAAGTCGCCTTAGTGTACTTATCATTACCTGAAAGTATCATCCAGTTTGGGTGAAAAAATATTTGCTGAGATTTCTGGAGATTTGTAATTTTGGGAAACCTGGCAACCCCTTTCCATGAAAGTGTTTCTCGCCAGTCACTGCTTAGGGCTATATCAAGAGGAAACAAAACATAGAGATAGAACGTGAAACTACTTTATTGTGTCAAGTTTCAGGAAGCTAGCACAAACCGTGTTGGATTTAGAGTTCCAAATACATCTATCAATATAGGAGAAAACAGAGTGAAACCTAAAAATTCAAACTGTTACAGGAAACGAACGCTTCAACATAGAAGAAGGAAATTTGGGGAACCAAGTCGCCTTAGTGTACTGATCATTACCTGAAAGTATCATCCAGTTTGGGTGAAAAAATATTTGCTGAGATTTCTGGAGATTCGTAATTTTGGGCAGCCTGGCAACTCCTTTCCATGAAAGTGTTTCTCGCCAGTCACTGCTTAGGGCTACATTAAGAGGAAAGAAAACGTAGAGATAGAACGTGAAACTACTTTATTGTGTCAAGTTTCAAGAAGCTAGCACAAACCGTGTTGGATGTAGAGTTCCAAATACATCTATCAATATAGGAGAAACAGAGTGAAACCTAAAAATTCAAACTGTTACAGAAAAAGAACGCTTCAACATAGAAGAAGGAAATTTGGGGAACCAAGTTGCCTTAGTGTACTGATCATTACCTGAAAGTATCATCCAGTTTGCGTGAAAAAATATTTGCTGAGATTTCTGGAGATTCGTAATTTTGGGCAGCCTGGCAACCCCTTTCCATGAAAGTGTTTCTCGCCAGTCACTGCTTAGGGCTACATTAAGAGGAACGAAAACGTAGAGATAGAACGTGAAACTACTTTATTGTGTCAAGTTTCAAGAAGCTAGCACAAACCGTGTTGGATTTAGAGTTCCAAATACATCTATCAATATAGGAGAAAACAGAGTGAAACCTAAAAATTCAAACTGTTACTGGAAACGAACGCTTCAACATAGAAGAACGAAATTTGGGGAACCAAGTCGCCTTAGTGTACTTATCATTACCTGAAAGTATCATCCAGTTTGGGTGAAAAAATATTTGCTGAGATTTCTGGAGATTGTAATTTTGGGAAACCTGGCAACCCCTTTCCATGAAAGTGTTTCTCGCCAGTCACTGCTTAGGGCTATATCAAGAGGAAACAAAACATAGAGATAGAACGTGAAACTACTTTATTGTGTCAAGTTTCAGGAAGCTAGCACAAACCGTGTTGGATTTAGAGTTCCAAATACATCTATCAATATAGGAGAAAACAGAGTGAAACCTAAAAATTCAAACTGTTACAGGAAACGAACGCTTCAACATAGAAGAAGGAAATTTGGGGAACCAAGTCGACTTAGTGTACTGATCATTACCTGAAAGTATCATCCAGTTTGGGTGAAAAAATATTTGCTGAGATTTCTGGAGATTCGTAATTTTGGGCAGCCTGGCAACCCCTTTCCATGAAAGTGTTTCTCGCCAGTCACTGCTTAGGGCTACATTAAGAGGAAAGAAAACGTAGAGATAGAACGTGAAACTACTTTATTGTGTCAAGTTTCAAGAAGCTAGCACAAACCGTGTTGGATTCAGAGTTCCAAATACATCTATCAATATAGGAGAAAACAGAGTGAAACCTAAAAATTCAAACTGTTACTGGAAACGAACGCTTCAACATAGAAGAACAAAATCTGGGGAACCTAGTCGCCTTAGTGTACTGATCATTACCTGAAAGTATCATCCAGTTTGGGTGAAAAAATATTTGTTGAGATTTCTGGAGATTTGTAATTTTGGGAAGCCTGGCAACCCCTTTCCATGAAAGTTTTTCTCGCCAGTCACTGCTTAGGGCTACATCAAGAGGAAACAAAACATAGAGATAGAACGTGAAACTACTTTATTGTGTCAAGTTTCAAGAAGCTAGCACAAACCGTGTTGGATTTAGAGTTCCAAATACGTCTATCAATATAGGAGAAAACAGAGTGAAACCTAAAAATTCAAACTGTTACTGGAAACGAACGCTTCAACATAGAAGAACGAAATTTGGGGAACCAAGTCGCCTTAGTGTACTTATCATTACCTGAAAGTATCATCCAGTTTGCGTGAAAAAATATTTGCTGAGATTTCTGGAGATTTGTAATTTTGGGAAACCTGGCAACCCCTTTCCATGAAAGTGTTTCTTGCCAGTCACTGCCTAGGGCTATATCAAGAGGAAACAAAACATAGAGATAGAACGTGAAACTACTTTATTGTGTCAAGTTTCAAGAAGCTAGCACAAACCGTGTTGGATGTAGAGTTCCAAATACATCTATCAATATAGGAGAAAACAGAGTGAAACCTAAAAATTCAAACTGTTACTGGAAACGAACGCTTCAACATAGAAGAACGAAATTTGGGGAACCAAGTCGCCTTAGTGTACTTATCATTACCTGAAAGTATCATCCAGTTTGGGTGGAAAAATATTTGCTGAGATTTCTGGAGATTTGTAATTTTGGGAAACCGGGCAACCCCTTTCCATGAAAGTGTTTCTCGCCAGTCACTGCTTAGGGCTATATCAAGAGGAAACAAAACATAGAGATAGAACGTGAAACTACTTTATTGTGTCAAGTTTCAAGAAGCTAGCACAAACCGTGTTGGTTTTAGAGTTCCAAATACATCTATCAATATAGGAGAAAACAGAGTGAAACCTAAAAATTCAAACTGTTACAGGAAAAGAACGCTTCAACATAGAAGAAGGAAATTTTGGGAACCAAGTTGCCTTAGTGTACTGATCATTACTGAAAGTATCATCCAGTTTGGGTGAAAAAATATTTGCTGAGATTTCTGGAGATTCGTAATTTTGGGCAGCCTGGCAACCCCTTTCCATGAAAGTGTTTCTCGCCAGTCACTGCTTAGGGCTACATTAAGAGGAAACAAAACGTAGAGATAGAACGTGAAACTACTTTATTGTGTCAAGTTTCAAGAAGCTAGCACAAACCGTGTTGGATTTAGAGTTCCAAATACATCTATCAATATAGGAGAAAACAGAGTGAAACCTAAAAATTCAAACTGTTACTGGAAACGAACGCTTCAACATAGAAGAACGAAATTTGGGGAACCAAGTCGCCTTAGTGTACGTATCATTACCTGAAAGTATCATCCAGTTTGGGTGAAAAAATATTTGCTGAGATTTCTGGAGATTCGTAATTTTGGGCAGCCGGGCAACCCCTTTCCATGAAAGTGTTTCTCGCCAGTCACTGCTTAGGGCTACATCAAGAGGAAACAAAACATAGAGATAGAACGTGAAACTACTTTATTGTGTCAAGTTTCAAGAAGCTAGCACAAACCGTGTTGGATTTAGAGTTCCAAATACATCTATCAATATAGGAGAAAACAGAGTGAAACCTAAAAATTCAAACTGTTACTGGAAACGAACGCTTCAACATAGAAGAACGAAATTTGGGGAACCAAGTCGCCTTAGTGTACTTATCATTACCTGAAAGTATCATCCAGTTTGGGTGAAAAAATATTTGCTGAGATTTCTGGAGATTTGTAATTTTGGGAAACCGGGCAACCCCTTTCCATGAAAGTGTTTCTCGCCAGTCACTGCTTAGGGCTATATCAAGAGGAAACAAAACATAGAGATAGAACGTGAAACTACTTTATTGTGTCAAGTTTCAAGAAGCTAGCACAAACCGTGTTGGTTTTAGAGTTCCAAATACATCTATCAATATAGGAGAAAACAGAGTGAAACCTAAAAATTCAAACTGTTACAGGAAACGAACGCTTCAACATAGAAGAAGGAAATTTGGGGAACCAAGTCGCCTTAGTGTACTGATCATTACCTGAAAGTATCATCCAGTTAGGGTGAAAAAATATTTGCTGAGATTTCTGGAGATTCGTAATTTTGGGCAGCCTGGCAACCCCTTTCCATGAAAGTGTTTCTCGCCAGTCACTGCTTAGGGCTACATTAAGAGGAAAAAAAACGTAGAGATAGAACGTGATACTACTTTATTGTGTCAAGTTTCAAGAAGCTAGCACAAACCGTGTTGGATTTAGAGTTCCAAATACGTCTATCAATATAGGAGAAAACAGAGTGAAACCTAAAAATTCAAACTGTTACTGGAAACGAACGCTTCAACATAGAAGAAGGAAATTTGGGGAACCAAGTCGCCTTAGTGTACTGATCATTACCTGAAAGTATCATCCAGTTTGGGTGAAAAAATATTTGCTGAGATTTCTGGAGATTTGTAATTTTGGGAAACCTGGCAACCCCTTTCCATGAAAGTGTTTCTCGCCAGTCACTGCTTAGGGCTATATCAAGAGGAAACAAAACATAGAGATAGAACGTGAAACTACTTTATTGTGTCAAGTTTCAAGAAGCTAGCACAAACCGTGTTGGATTTAGAGTTCCAAATACATCTATCAATATAGGAGAAAACAGAGTGAAACCTAAAAATTCAAACTGTTACAGGAAACGAACGCTTCAACATAGAAGAAGGAAATTTGGGGAACCAAGTCGCCTTAGTGTACTGATCATTACCTGAAAGTATCATCCAGTTTGGGTGAAAAAATATTTGCTGAGATTTCTGGAGATTCGTAATTTTGGGCAGCCTGGCAACTCCTTTCCATGAAAGTGTTTCTCGCCAGTCACTGCTTAGGGCTACATTAAGAGGAAAGAAAACGTAGAGATAGAACGTGAAACTACTTTATTGTGTCAAGTTTCAAGAAGCTAGCACAAACCGTGTTGGATTCAGAGTTCCAAATACATCTATCAATATAGGAGAAAACAGAGTGAAACCTAAAAATTCAAACTGTTACTGGAAACGAACGCTTCAACATACAAGAACAAAATTTGGGGAACCTAGTCGCCTTAGTGTACTGATCATTACCTGAAAGTATCATCCAGTTTGGGTGAAAAATATTTGTTGAGATTTCTGGAAATTTGTAATTTTTGGAAGCCTGGCAACCCCTTTCCATGAAAGTTTTTCTCGCCAGTCACTGCTTAGGGCTACATCAAGAGGAAACAAAACATAGAGATAGAACGTGAAACTACTTTATTGTGTCAAGTTTCAAGAAGCTAGCACAAACCGTGTTGGATTTAGAGTTCCAAATACGTGTATCAATATAGGAGAAAACAGAGTGAAACCTAAAAATTCAAACTGTTACTGGAAACGAACGCTTCAACATAGAAGAACGAAATTTGGGGAACCAAGTCGCCTTAGTGTACTTATCATTACCTGAAAGTATCATCCAGTTTGGGTGAAAAAATATTTGCTGAGATTTCTGGAGATTTGTAATTTTGGGAAACCTGGCAACCCCTTTCCATGAAAGTGTTTCTTGCCAGTCATGCTTAGGGCTATATCAAGAGGAAACAAAACATAGAGATAGAACGTGAAACTACTTTATTGTGTCAAGTTTCAAGAAGCTAGCACAAACCATGTTGGATGTAGAGTTCCAAATACATCTATCAATATAGGAGAAAACAGAGTGAAACCTAAAAATTCAAACTGTTACTGGAAACGAACGCTTCAACATAGAAGAACGAAATTTGGGGAACCAAGTCGCCTTAGTGTACTTATCATTACCTGAAAGTATCATCCAGTTTGGGTGAAAAAATATTTGCTGAGATTTCTGGAGATTTGTAATTTTGGGAAACCGGGCAACCCCTTTCCATGAAAGTGTTTCTCGCCAGTCACTGCTTAGGGCTATATCAAGAGGAAACAAAACATAGAGATAGAACGTGAAACTACTTTATTGTGTCAAGTTTCAAGAAGCTAGCACAAACCGTGTTGGTTTTAGAGTTCCAAATACATCTATCAATATAGGAGAAAACAGAGTGAAACCTAAAAATTCAAACTGTTACAGGAAACGAACGCTTCAACATAGAAGAAGGAAATTTGGGGAACCAGTCGCCTAGTGTACTGATCATTACCTGAAAGTATCATCCAGTTAGGGTGAAAAAATATTTGCTGAGATTTCTGGAGAATCGTAATTTTGGGCAGCCTGGCAACCCCTTTCCATGAAAGTGTTTCTCGCCAGTCACTGCTTAGGGCTACATTAAGAGGAAAAAAAACGTAGAGATAGAAAGTGATACTACTTTATTGTGTCAAGTTTCAAGAAGCTAGCACAAACCGTGTTGGATTTAGAGTTCCAAATACGTCTATCAATATAGGAGAAAACAGAGTGAAACCTAAAAATTCAAACTGTTACTGGAAACGAACGCTTCAACATAGAAGAACGAAATTTGGGGAACCAAGTCGCCTTATTGTACTGATCATTACCTTAAAGTATCATCCAGTTTGGGTGGAAAAATATTTGCTGAGATTTCTGGAGATTCGTAATTTTGGGCAGCCTGGCAACACCTATCCATGAAAGTGTTTCTCGCCAGTCACTGCTTAGGGCTACATCAAGAGGAAACAAAACATAGAGATAGAACGTGAAACTACTTTATTGTGTCAAGTTTCAAGAAGCTAGCACAAACCGTGTTGGATTTAGAGTTCCAAATACATCTATCAATATAGGAGAAAACAGAGTGAAACCTAAAAATTCAAACTGTTACTGGAAACGAACGCTTCAACATAGAAGAACGAAATTTGGGGAACCAAGTCGCCTTAGTGTACTGATCATTACCTGAAAGTATCATCCAGTTTGGGTGGAAAAATATTTGCTGAGATTTCTGGAGATTCGTAATTTTGGGAAGCCTGGCAACCCCTTTCCATGAAAGTGTTTCTCGCCAGTCACTGCTTAGGGCTACATCAAGAGGAAACAAAACATAGAGATAGAACGTGAAACTACTTTATTGTGTCAAGTTTCAAGAAGCTAGCACAAACCGTGTTGGATTTAGAGTTCCAAATACATCTATCAATATAGGAGAAAACAGAGTGAAACCTAAAAATTCAAACTGTTACTGGAAACGAACGCTTCAACATAGAAGAACAAAATTTGGGGAACCAAGTCGCCTTAGTGTACTTATCATTACCTGAAAGTATCATCCAGTTTGGGTGAAAAAATATTTGCTGAGATTTCTGGAGATTTGTAATTTTGGGAAACCTGGCAACCCCTTTCCATGAAAGTGTTTCTCGCCAGTCACTGCTTAGGGCTATATCAAGAGGAAACAAAACATAGAGATAGAACGTGAAACTACTTTATTGTGTCAAGTTTCAGGAAGCTAGCACAAACCGTGTTGGATTTAGAGTTCCAAATACATCTATCAATATAGGAGAAAACAGAGTGAAACCTAAAAATTCAAACTGTTACAGGAAACGAACGCTTCAACATAGAAGAAGGAAATTTGGGGAACCAAGTCGCCTTAGTGTACTGATCATTACCTGAAAGTATCATCCAGTTTGGGTGAAAAAATATTTGCTGAGATTTCTGGAGATTCGTAATTTTGTGCAGCCTGGCAACTCCTTTCCATGAAAGTGTTTCTCGCCAGTCACTGCTTAGGGCTACATTAAGAGGAAAGAAAACGTAGAGATAGAACGTGAAACTACTTTATTGTGTCAAGTTTCAAGAAGCTAGCACAAACCGTGTTGGATTCAGAGTTCCAAATACATCTATCAATATAGGAGAAAACAGAGTGAAACCTAAAAATTCAAACTGTTACAGGAAACGAACGCTTCAACATAGAAGAACAAAATTTGGGGAACCAAGTCGCCTTAGTGTACTGATCATTACCTTAAAGTATCATCCAGTTTGGGTGGAAAAATATTTGCTGAGATTTCTGGAGATTCGTAATTTTGGGAAGCCTGGCAACCCCTTTCCATGAAAGTGTTTCTCGCCAGTCACTGCTTAGGGCTACATCAAGAGGAAACAAAACATAGAGATAGAACGTGAAACTACTTTATTGTGTCAAGTTTCAAGAAGCTAGCACAAACCGTGTTGGATTTAGAGTTCCAAATACATCTATCAATATAGGAGAAAACAGAGTGAAACCTAAAAATTCAAACTGTTACTGGAAACGAACGCTTCAACATAGAAGAACGAAATTTGGGGAACCAAGTCGCCTTAGTGTACTGATCATTACCTGAAAGTATCATCCAGTTTGGGTGGAAAAATATTTGCTGAGATTTCTGGAGATTCGTAATTTTGGGAAGCCTGGCAACCCCTTTCCATGAAAGTGTTTCTCGCCAGTCACTGCTTAGGGCTACATCAAGAGGAAACAAAACATAGAGATAGAACGTGAAACTACTTTATTGTGTCAAGTTTCAAGAAGCTAGCACAAACCGTGTTGGATTTAGAGTTCCAAATACATCTATCAATATAGGAGAAAACAGAGTGAAACCTAAAAATTCAAACTGTTACTGGAAACGAACGCTTCAACATAGAAGAAGGAAATTTGGGGAACCAAGTCGCCTTAGTGTACTTATCATTACCTGAAAGTATCATCCAGTTTGGGTGAAAAAATATTTGCTGAGATTTCTGGAGATTTGTAATTTTGGGAAACCTGGCAACCCCTTTCCATGAAAGTGTTTCTCGCCAGTCACTGCTTAGGGCTATATCAAGAGGAAACAAAACATAGAGATAGAACGTGAAACTACTTTATTGTGTCAAGTTTCAGGAAGCTAGCACAAACCGTGTTGGATTTAGAGTTCCAAATACATCTATCAATATAGGAGAAAACAGAGTGAAACCTAAAAATTCAAACTGTTACAGGAAACGAACGCTTCAACATAGAAGAAGGAAATTTGGGGAACCAAGTCGCCTTAGTGTACTGATCATTACCTGAAAGTATCATCCAGTTTGGGTGAAAAAATATTTGCTGAGATTTCTGGAGATTCGTAATTTTGGGCAGCCTGGCAACTCCTTTCCATGAAAGTGTTTCTCGCCAGTCACTGCTTAGGGCTACATTAAGAGGAAAGAAAACGTAGAGATAGAACGTGAAACTACTTTATTGTGTCAAGTTTCAAGAAGCTAGCACAAACCGTGTTGGATTCAGAGTTCCAAATACATCTATCAATATAGGAGAAAACAGAGTGAAACCTAAAAATTCAAACTGTTACTGGAAACGAACGCTTCAACATAGAAGAACAAAATTTGGGGAACCTAGTCGCCTTAGTGTACTGATCATTACCTGAAAGTATCATCCAGTTTGGGTGAAAAAATATTTGTTGAGATTTCTGGAGATTTGTAATTTTGGGAAGCCTGGCAACCCCTTTCCATGAAAGTTTTTCTCGCCAGTCACTGCTTAGGGCTACATCAAGAGGAAACAAAACATAGAGATAGAACGTGAAACTACTTTATTGTGTCAAGTTTCAAGAAGCTAGCACAAACCGTGTTGGATTTAGAGTTCCAAATACGTCCATCAATATAGGAGAAAACAGAGTGAAACCTAAAAATTCAAACTGTTACTGGAAACGAACGCTTCAACATAGAAGAACGAAATTTGGGGAACCAAGTCGCCTTAGTGTACTTATCATTACCTGAAAGTATCATCCAGTTTGGGTGAAAAAATATTTGCTGAGATTTCTGGAGATTTGTAATTTTGGGAAACCGGGCAACCCCTTTCCATGAAAGTGTTTCTCGCCAGTCACTGCTTAGGGCTATATCAAGAGGAAACAAAACATAGAGATAGAACGTGAAACTACTTTATTGTGTCAAGTTTCAAGAAGCTAGCACAAACCATGTTGGTTTTAGAGTTCCAAATACATCTATCAATATAGGAGAAAACAGAGTGAAACCTGAAAATTCAAACTGTTACAGGAAATGAACGCTTCAACATAGAAGAAGGAAATTTGGGGAACCAAGTCGCCTTAGTGTACTGATCATTACCTGAAAGTATCATCCAGTTAGGGTGAAAAAATATTTGCTGAGATTTCTGGAGATTCGTAATTTTGGGCAGCCTGGCAACCCCTTTCCATGAAAGTGTTTCTCGCCAGTCACTGCTTAGGGCTACATTAAGAGGAAAAAAAACGTAGAGATAGAAAGTGATACTACTTTATTGTGTCAAGTTTCAAGAAGCTAGCACAAACCGTGTTGGATTTAGAGTTCCAAATACGTCTATCAATATAGGAGAAAACAGAGTGAAACCTAAAAATTCAAACTGTTACTGGAAACGAACGCTTCAACATAGAAGAACGAAATTTGGGGAACCAAGTCGCCTTAGTGTACTGATCATTACCTTAAAGTATCATCCAGTTTGGGTGGAAAAATATTTGCTGAGATTTCTGGAGATTCGTAATTTTGGGCAGCCTGGCAACCCCTTTCCATGAAAGTGTTTCTCGCCAGTCACTGCTTAGGGCTACATCAAGAGGAAACAAAACATAGAGATAGAACGTGAAACTACTTTATTGTGTCAAGTTTCAAGAAGCTAGCACAAACCGTGTTGGATTTAGAGTTCCAAATACATCTATCAATATAGGAGAAAACAGAGTGAAACCTAAAAATTCAAACTGTTACTGGAAACGAACGCTTCAACATAGAAGAACGAAATTTGGGGAACCAAGTCGCCTTAGTGTACTGATCATTACCTGAAAGTATCATCCAGTTTGGGTGGAAAAATATTTGCTGAGATTTCTGGAGATTCGTAATTTTGGGAAGCCTGGCAACCCCTTTCCATGAAAGTGTTTCTCGCCAGTCACTGCTTAGGGCTACATCAAGAGGAAACAAAACATAGAGATACAACGTGAAACTACTTTATTGTGTCAAGTTTCAAGAAGCTAGCACAAACCGTGTTGGATTTAGAGTTCCAAATACATCTATCAATATAGGAGAAAACAGAGTGAAACCTAAAAATTCAAACTGTTACTGGAAACGAACGCTTCAACATAGAAGAACAAAATTTGGGGAACCAAGTCGCCTTAGTGTACTTATCATTACCTGAAAGTATCATCCAGTTTGGGTGAAAAAATATTTGCTGAGATTTCTGGAGATTTGTAATTTTGGGAAACCTGGCAACCCCTTTCCATGAAAGTGTTTCTCGCCAGTCACTGCTTAGGGCTATATCAAGAGGAAACAAAACATAGAGATAGAACGTGAAACTACTTTATTGTGTCAAGTTTCAGGAAGCTAGCACAAACCGTGTTGGATTTAGAGTTCCAAATACATCTATCAATATAGGAGAAAACAGAGTGAAACCTAAAAATTCAAACTGTTACAGGAAACGAACGCTTCAACATAGAAGAAGGAAATTTGGGGAACCAAGTCGCCTTAGTGTACTGATCATTACCTGAAAGTATCATCCAGTTTGGGTGAAAAAATATTTGCTGAGATTTCTGGAGATTCGTAATTTTGGGCAGCCTGGCAACTCCTTTCCATGAAAGTGTTTCTCGCCAGTCACTGCTTAGGGCTACATTAAGAGGAAAGAAAACGTAGAGATAGAACGTGAAACTACTTTATTGTGTCAAGTTTCAAGAAGCTAGCACAAACCGTGTTGGATTCAGAGTTCCAAATACATCTATCAATATAGGAGAAAACAGAGTGAAACCTAAAAATTCAAACTGTTACAGGAAACGAACGCTTCAACATAGAAGAACAAAATTTGGGGAACCAAGTCGCCTTAGTGTACTGATCATTACCTTAAAGTATCATCCAGTTTGGGTGGAAAAATATTTGCTGAGATTTCTGGAGATTCGTAATTTTGGGAAGCCTGGCAACCCCTTTCCATGAAAGTGTTTCTCGCCAGTCACTGCTTAGGGCTACATCAAGAGGAAACAAAACATAGAGATAGAACGTGAAACTACTTTATTGTGTCAAGTTTCAAGAAGCTAGCACAAACCGTGTTGGATTTAGAGTTCCAAATACATCTATCAATATAGGAGAAAACAGAGTGAAACCTAAAAATTCAAACTGTTACTGGAAACGAACGCTTCAACATAGAAGAACGAAATTTGGGGAACCAAGTCGCCTTAGTGTACTGATCATTACCTGAAAGTATCATCCAGTTTGGGTGGAAAAATATTTGCTGAGATTTCTGGAGATTCGTAATTTTGGGAAGCCTGGCAACCCCTTTCCATGAAAGTGTTTCTCGCCAGTCACTGCTTAGGGCTACATCAAGAGGAAACAAAACATAGAGATAGAACGTGAAACTACTTTATTGTGTCAAGTTTCAAGAAGCTAGCACAAACCGTGTTGGATTTAGAGTTCCAAATACATCTATCAATATAGGAGAAAACAGAGTGAAACATAAAAATTCAAACTGTTACTGGAAACGAACGCTTCAACATAGAAGAAGGAAATTTGGGGAACCAAGTCGCCTTAGTGTACTTATCATTACCTGAAAGTATCATCCAGTTTGGGTGAAAAAATATTTGCTGAGATTTCTGGAGATTTGTAATTTTGGGAAACCTGGCAACCCCTTTCCATGAAAGTGTTTCTCGCCAGTCACTGCTTAGGGCTATATCAAGAGGAAACAAAACATAGAGATAGAACGTGAAACTACTTTATTGTGTCAAGTTTCAGGAAGCTAGCACAAACCGTGTTGGATTTAGAGTTCCAAATACATCTATCAATATAGGAGAAAACAGAGTGAAACCTAAAAATTCAAACTGTTACAGGAAACGAACGCTTCAACATAGAAGAAGGAAATTTGGGGAACCAAGTCGCCTTAGTGTACTGATCATTACCTGAAAGTATCATCCAGTTTGGGTGAAAAAATATTTGCTGAGATTTCTGGAGATTCGTAATTTTGGGCAGCCTGGCAACTCCTTTCCATGAAAGTGTTTCTCGCCAGTCACTGCTTAGGGCTACATTAAGAGGAAAGAAAACGTAGAGATAGAACGTGAAACTACTTTATTGTGTCAAGTTTCAAGAAGCTAGCACAAACCGTGTTGGATTCAGAGTTCCAAATACATCTATCAATATAGGAGAAAACAGAGTGAAACCTAAAAATTAAAACTGTTACTGGAAACGAACGCTTCAACATAGAAGAACAAAATTTGGGGAACCTAGTCGCCTTAGTGTACTGATCATTACCTGAAAGTATCATCCAGTTTGGGTGAAAAAATATTTGTTGAGATTTCTGGAGATTCGTAATTTTGGGCAGCCTGGCAACCCCTTTCCATGAAAGTTTTTCTCGCCAGTCACTGCTTAGGGCTACATCAAGAGGAAACAAAACATAGAGATAGAACGTGAAACTACTTTATTGTGTCAAGTTTCAAGAAGCTAGCACAAACCGTGTTGGATTTAGAGTTCCAAATACGTCCATCAATATAGGAGAAAACAGAGTGAAACCTAAAAATTCAAACTGTTACTGGAAACGAACGCTTCAACATAGAAGAACGAAATTTGGGGAACCAAGTCGCCTTAGTGTACTTATCATTACCTGAAAGTATCATCCAGTTTGGGTGAAAAAATATTTGCTGAGATTTCTGGAGATTTGTAATTTTGGGAAACCGGGCAACCCCTTTCCATGAAAGTGTTTCTCGCCAGTCACTGCTTAGGGCTATATCAAGAGGAAACAAAACATAGAGATAGAACGTGAAACTACTTTATTGTGTCAAGTTTCAAGAAGCTAGCACAAACCGTGTTGGTTTTAGAGTTCCAAATACATCTATCAATATAGGAGAAAACAGAGTGAAACCTGAAAATTCAAACTGTTACAGGAAACGAACGCTTCAACATAGAAGAAGGAAATTTGGGGAACCAAGTCGCCTTAGTGTACTGATCATTACCTGAAAGTATCATCCAGTTAGGGTGAAAAAATATTTGCTGAGATTTCTGGAGATTCGTAATTTTGGGCAGCCTGGCAACCCCTTTCCATGAAAGTGTTTCTCGCCAGTCACTGCTTAGGGCTACATTAAGAGGAAAAAAAACGTAGAGATAGAAAGTGATACTACTTTATTGTGTCAAGTTTCAAGAAGCTAGCACAAACCGTGTTGGATTTAGAGTTCCAAATACGTCTATCAATATAGGAGAAAACAGAGTGAAACCTAAAAATTCAAACTGTTACTGGAAACGAACGCTTCAACATAGAAGAACGAAATTTGGGGAACCAAGTCGCCTTAGTGTACTGATCATTACCTTAAAGTATCATCCAGTTTGGGTGGAAAAATATTTGCTGAGATTTCTGGAGATTCGTAATTTTGGGCAGCCTGGCAACCCCTTTCCATGAAAGTGTTTCTCGCCAGTCACTGCTTAGGGCTACATCAAGAGGAAACAAAACATAGAGATAGAACGTGAAACTACTTTATTGTGTCAAGTTTCAAGAAGCTAGCACAAACCGTGTTGGATTTAGAGTTCCAAATACATCTATCAATATAGGAGAAAACAGAGTGAAACCTAAAAATTCAAACTGTTACTGGAAACGAACGCTTCAACATAGAAGAACGAAATTTGGGGAACCAAGTCGCCTTAGTGTACTGATCATTACCTGAAAGTATCATCCAGTTTCGGTGGAAAAATATTTGCTGAGATTTCTGGAGATTCGTAATTTTGGGAAGCCTGGCAACCCCTTTCCATGAAAGTGTTTCTCGCCAGTCACTGCTTAGGGCTACATCAAGAGGAAACAAAACATAGAGATAGAACGTGAAACTACTTTATTGTGTCAAGTTTCAAGAAGCTAGCACAAACCGTGTTGGATTTAGAGTTCCAAATACATCTATCAATATAGGAGAAAACAGAGTGAAACCTAAAAATTCAAACTGTTACTGGAAACAAACGCTTCAACATAGAAGAACAAAATTTGGGGAACCAAGTCGCCTTAGTGTACTTATCATTACCTGAAAGTATCATCCAGTTTGGGTGAAAAAATATTTGCTGAGATTTCTGGAGATTTGTAATTTTGGGAAACCTGGCAACCCCTTTCCATGAAAGTGTTTCTCGCCAGTCACTGCTTAGGGCTATATCAAGAGGAAACAAAACATAGAGATAGAACGTGAAACTACTTTATTGTGTCAAGTTTCAGGAAGCTAGCACAAACCGTGTTGGATTTAGAGTTCCAAATACATCTATCAATATAGGAGAAAACAGAGTGAAACCTAAAAATTCAAACTGTTACAGGAAATGAACGCTTCAACATAGAAGAAGGAAATTTGGGGAACCAAGTCGCCTTAGTGTACTGATCATTACCTGAAAGTATCATCCAGTTTGGGTGAAAAAATATTTGCTGAGATTTCTGGAGATTCGTAATTTTGGGCAGCCTGGCAACTCCTTTCCATGAAAGTGTTTCTCGCCAGTCACTGCTTAGGGCTACATTAAGAGGAAAGAAAACGTAGAGATAGAACGTGAAACTACTTTATTGTGTCAAGTTTCAAGAAGCTAGCACAAACCGTGTTGGATTCAGAGTTCCAAATACATCTATCAATATAGGCGAAAACAGAGTGAAACCTAAAAATTCAAACTGTTACTGGAAACGAACGCTTCAACATAGAAGAACAAAATTTGGGGAACCTAGTCGCCTTAGTGTACTGATCATTACCTGAAAGTATCATCCAGTTTGGGTGAAAAAATATTTGTTGAGATTTCTGGAGATTTGTAATTTTGGGAAGCCTGGCAACCCCTTTCCATGAAAGTTTTTCTCGCCAGTCACTGCTTAGGGCTACATCAAGAGGAAACAAAACATAGAGATAGAACGTGAAACTACTTTATTGTGTCAAGTTTCAAGAAGCTAGCACAAACCGTGTTGGATTTAGAGTTCCAAATACGTCCATCAATATAGGAGAAAACAGAGTGAAACCTAAAAATTCAAACTGTTACTGGAAACGAACGCTTCAACATAGAAGAACGAAATTTGGGGAACCAAGTCGCCTTAGTGTACTTATCATTACCTGAAAGTATCATCCAGTTTGGGTGAAAAAATATTTGCTGAGATTTCTGGAGATTTGTAATTTTGGGAAACCGGGCAACCCCTTTCCATGAAAGTGTTTCTCGCCAGTCACTGCTTAGGGCTATATCAAGAGGAAACAAAACAAAGAGATAGAACGTGAAACTACTCTATTGTGTCAAGTTTCAAGAAGCTAGCACAAACCGTGTTGGTTTTAGAGTTCCAAATACATCTATCAATATAGGAGAAAACAGAGTGAAACCTAAAAATTCAAACTGTTACAGGAAACGAACGCTTCAACATAGAAGAAGGAAATTTGGGGAACCAAGTCGCCTTAGTGTACTGATCATTACCTGAAAGTATCATCCAGTTAGGGTGAAAAAATATTTGCTGAGATTTCTGGAGATTCGTAATTTTGGGCAGCCTGGCAACCCCTTTCCATGAAAGTGTTTCTCGCCAGTCACTGCTTAGGGCTACATTAAGAGGAAAAAAAACGTAGAGATAGAAAGTGATACTACTTTATTGTGTCAAGTTTCAAGAAGCTAGCACAAACCGTGTTGGATTTAGAGTTCCAAATACGTCTATCAATATAGGAGAAAACAGAGTGAAACCTAAAAATTCAAACTGTTACTGGAAACGAACGCTTCAACATAGAAGAACGAAATTTGGGGAACCAAGTCGCCTTAGTGTACTGATCATTACCTTAAAGTATCAGCCAGTTTGGGTGGAAAAATATTTGCTGAGATTTCTGGAGATTCGTAATTTTGGGAAGCCTGGCAACCCCTTTCCATGAAAGTGTTTCTCGCCAGTCACTGCTTAGGGCTACATCAAGAGGAAACAAAACACAGAGATAGAACGTGAAACTACTTTATTGTGTCAAGTTTCAAGAAGCTAGCACAAACCGTGTTGGATTTAGAGTTCCAAATACATCTATCAATATAGGAGAAAACAGAGTGAAACCTAAAAATTCAAACTGTTACTGGAAACGAACGCTTCAACATAGAAGAACGAAATTTGGGGAACCAAGTCGCCTTAGTGTACTTATCATTACCTGAAAGTATCATCCAGTTTGGGTGGAAAAATATTTGCTGAGATTTCTGGAGATTCGTAATTTTGGGAAGCCTGGCAACCCCTTTCCATGAAAGTGTTTCTCGCCAGTCACTGCTTAGGGCTACATCAAGAGGAAACAAAACATAGAGATAGAACGTGAAACTACTTTATTGTGTCAAGTTTCAAGAAGCTAGCACAAACCGTGTTGGATTTAGAGTTCCAAATACATCTATCAATATAGGAGAAAACAGAGTGAAACCTAAAAATTCAAACTGTTACTGGAAACGAACGCTTCAACATAGAAGAACGAAATTTGGGGAACCAAGTCGCCTTAGTGTACTGATCATTACCTGAAAGTATCATCCAGTTTGGGTGGAAAAATATTTGCTGAGATTTCTGGAGATTCGTAATTTTGGGAAGCCTGGCAACCCCTTTCCATGAAAGTGTTTCTCGCCAGTCACTGCTTAGGGCTACATCAAGAGGAAACAAAACATAGAGATAGAACGTGAAACTACTTTATTGTGTCAAGTTTCAAGAAGCTAGCACAAACCGTGTTGGATTTAGAGTTCCAAATACATCTATCAATATAGGAGAAAACAGAGTGAAACCTAAAAATTCAAACTGTTACTGGAAACGAACGCTTCAACATAGAAGAACAAAATTTGGGGAACCAAGTCGCCTTAGTGTACTTATCATTACCTGAAAGTATCATCCAGTTTGGGTGAAAAAATATTTGCTGAGATTTCTGGAGATTTGTAATTTTGGGAAACCTGGCAACCCCTTTCCATGAAAGTGTTTCTCGCCAGTCACTGCTTAGGGCTATATCAAGAGGAAACAAAACATAGAGATAGAACGTGAAACTACTTTATTGTGTCAAGTTTCAGGAAGCTAGCACAAACCGTGTTGGATTTAGAGTTCCAAATACATCTATCAATATAGGAGAAAACAGAGTGAAACCTAAAAATTCAAACTGTTACAGGAAACGAACGCTTCAACATAGAAGAAGGAAATTTGGGGAACCAAGTCGCCTTAGTGTACTGATCATTACCTGAAAGTATCATCCAGTTTGGGTGAAAAAATATTTGCTGAGATTTCTGGAGATTCGTAATTTTGGGCAGCCTGGCAACTCCTTTCCATGAAAGTGTTTCTCGCCAGTCACTGCTTAGGGCTACATTAAGAGGAAAGAAAACGTAGAGATAGAACGTGAAACTACTTTATTGTGTCAAGTTTCAAGAAGCTAGCACAAACCGTGTTGGATTCAGAGTTCCAAATACATCTATCAATATAGGAGAAAACAGAGTGAAACCTAAAAATTCAAACTGTTACAGGAAACGAACGCTTCAACATAGAAGAACAAAATTTGGGGAACCAAGTCGCCTTAGTGTACTGATCATTACCTTAAAGTATCATCCAGTTTGGGTGGAAAAATATTTGCTGAGATTTCTGGAGATTCGTAATTTTGGGAAGCCTGGCAACCCCTTTCCATGAAAGTGTTTCTCGCCAGTCACTGCTTAGGGCTACATCAAGAGGAAACAAAACATAGAGATAGAACGTGAAACTACTTTATTGTGTCAAGTTTCAAGAAGCTAGCACAAACCGTGTTGGATTTAGAGTTCCAAATACATCTATCAATATAGGAGAAAACAGAGTGAAACCTAAAAATTCAAACTGTTACTGGAAACGAACGCTTCAACATAGAAGAACGAAATTTGGGGAACCAAGTCGCCTTAGTGTACTGATCATTACCTGAAAGTATCATCCAGTTTGGGTGGAAAAATATTTGCTGAGATTTCTGGAAATTCGTAATTTTGGGAAGCCTGGCAACCCCTTTCCATGAAAGTGTTTCTCGCCAGTCACTGCTTAGGGCTACATCAAGAGGAAACAAAACATAGAGATAGAACGTGAAACTACTTTATTGTGTCAAGTTTCAAGAAGCTAGCACAAACCGTGTTGGATTTAGAGTTCCAAATACATCTATCAATATAGGAGAAAACAGAGTGAAACCTAAAAATTCAAACTGTTACTGGAAACGAACGCTTCAACATAGAAGAAGGAAATTTGGGGAACCAAGTCGCCTTAGTGTACTTATCATTACCTGAAAGTATCATCCAGTTTGGGTGAAAAAATATTTGCTGAGATTTCTGGAGATTTGTAATTTTGGGAAACCTGGCAACCCCTTTCCATGAAAGTGTTTCTCGCCAGTCACTGCTTAGGGCTATATCAAGAGGAAACAAAACATAGAGATAGAACGTGAAACTACTTTATTGTGTCAAGTTTCAGGAAGCTAGCACAAACCGTGTTGGATTTAGAGTTCCAAATACATCTATCAATATAGGAGAAAACAGAGTGAAACCTAAAAATTCAAACTGTTACAGGAAACGAACGCTTCAACATAGAAGAAGGAAATTTGGGGAACCAAGTCGCCTTAGTGTACTGATCATTACCTGAAAGTATCATCCAGTTTGGGTGAAAAAATATTTGCTGAGATTTCTGGAGATTCGTAATTTTGGGCAGCCTGGCAACTCCTTTCCATGAAAGTGTTTCTCGCCAGTCACTGCTTAGGGCTACATTAAGAGGAAAGAAAACGTAGAGATAGAACGTGAAACTACTTTATTGTGTCAAGTTTCAAGAAGCTAGCACAAACCGTGTTGGATTCAGAGTTCCAAATACATCTATCAATATAGGAGAAAACAGAGTGAAACCTAAAAATTCAAACTGTTACTGGAAACGAACGCTTCAACATAGAAGAACAAAATTTGGGGAACCTAGTCGCCTTAGTGTACTGATCATTACCTGAAAGTATCATCCAGTTTGGGTGAAAAAATATTTGTTGAGATTTCTGGAGATTTGTAATTTTGGGAAGCCTGGCAACCCCTTTCCATGAAAGTTTTTCTCGCCAGTCACTGCTTAGGGCTACATCAAGAGGAAACAAAACATAGAGATAGAACATGAAACTACTTTATTGTGTCAAGTTTCAAGAAGCTAGCACAAACCGTGTTGGATTTAGAGTTCCAAATACGTCCATCAATATAGGAGAAAACAGAGTGAAACCTAAAAATTCAAACTGTTACTGGAAACGAACGCTTCAACATAGAAGAACGAAATTTGGGGAACCAAGTCGCCTTAGTGTACTTATCATTACCTGAAAGTATCATCCAGTTTGGGTGAAAAAATATTTGCTGAGATTTCTGGAGATTTGTAATTTTGGGAAACCGGGCAACCCCTTTCCATGAAAGTGTTTCTCGCCAGTCACTGCTTAGGGCTATATCAAGAGGAAACAAAACATAGAGATAGAACGTGAAACTACTTTATTGTGTCAAGTTTCAAGAAGCTAGCACAAACCGTGTTGGTTTTAGAGTTCCAAATACATCTATCAATATAGGAGAAAACAGAGTGAAACCTGAAAATTCAAACTGTTACAGGAAACGAACGCTTCAACATAGAAGAAGGAAATTTGGGGAACCAAGTCGCCTTAGTGTACTGATCATTACCTGAAAGTATCATCCAGTTAGGGTGAAAAAATATTTGCTGAGATTTCTGGAGATTCGTAATTTTGGGCAGCCTGGCAACCCCTTTCCATGAAAGTGTTTCTCGCCAGTCACTGCTTAGGGCTACATTAAGAGGAAAAAAAACGTAGAGATAGAAAGTGATACTACTTTATTGTGTCAAGTTTCAAGAAGCTAGCACAAACCGTGTTGGATTTAGAGTTCCAAATACGTCTATCAATATAGGAGAAAACAGAGTGAAACCTAAAAATTCAAACTGTTACTGGAAACGAACGCTTCAACATAGAAGAACGAAATTTGGGGAACCAAGTCGCCTTAGTGTACTGATCATTACCTTAAAGTATCATCCAGTTTGGGTGGAAAAATATTTGCTGAGATTTCTGGAGATTCGTAATTTTGGGCAGCCTGGCAACCCCTTTCCATGAAAGTGTTTCTCGCCAGTCACTGCTTAGGGCTACATCAAGAGGAAACAAAACATAGAGATAGAACGTGAAACTACTTTATTGTGTCAAGTTTCAAGAAGCTAGCACAAACCGTGTTGGATTTAGAGTTCCAAATACATCTATCAATATAGGAGAAAACAGAGTGAAACCTAAAAATTCAAACTGTTACTGGAAACGAACGCTTCAACATAGAAGAACGAAATTTGGGGAACCAAGTCGCCTTAGTGTACTGATCATTACCTGAAAGTATCATCCAGTTTGGGTGGAAAAATATTTGCTGAGATTTCTGGAGATTCGTAATTTTGGGAAGCCTGGCAACCCCTTTCCATGAAAGTGTTTCTCGCCAGTCACTGCTTAGGGCTACATCAAGAGGAAACAAAACATAGAGATAGAACGTGAAACTACTTTATTGTGTCAAGTTTCAAGAAGCTAGCACAAACCGTGTTGGATTTAGAGTTCCAAATACATCTATCAATATAGGAGAAAACAGAGTGAAACCTAAAAATTCAAACTGTTACTGGAAACAAACGCTTCAACATAGAAGAACAAAATTTGGGGAACCAAGTCGCCTTAGTGTACTTATCATTACCTGAAAGTATCATCCAGTTTGGGTGAAAAAATATTTGCTGAGATTTCTGGAGATTTGTAATTTTGGGAAACCTGGCAACCCCTTTCCATGAAAGTGTTTCTCGCCAGTCACTGCTTAGGGCTATATCAAGAGGAAACAAAACATAGAGATAGAACGTGAAACTACTTTATTGTGTCAAGTTTCAGGAAGCTAGCACAAACCGTGTTGGATTTAGAGTTCCAAATACATCTATCAATATAGGAGAAAACAGAGTGAAACCTAAAAATTCAAACTGTTACAGGAAATGAACGCTTCAACATAGAAGAAGGAAATTTGGGGAACCAAGTCGCCTTAGTGTACTGATCATTACCTGAAAGTATCATCCAGTTTGGGTGAAAAAATATTTGCTGAGATTTCTGGAGATTCGTAATTTTGGGCAGCCTGGCAACTCCTTTCCATGAAAGTGTTTCTCGCCAGTCACTGCTTAGGGCTACATTAAGAGGAAAGAAAACGTAGAGATAGAACGTGAAACTACTTTATTGTGTCAAGTTTCAAGAAGCTAGCACAAACCGTGTTGGATTCAGAGTTCCAAATACATCTATCAATATAGGAGAAAACAGAGTGAAACCTAAAAATTCAAACTGTTACTGGAAACGAACGCTTCAACATAGAAGAACAAAATTTGGGGAACCTAGTCGCCTTAGTGTACTGATCATTACCTGAAAGTATCATCCAGTTTGGGTGAAAAAATATTTGTTGAGATTTCTGGAGATTTGTAATTTTGGGAAGCCTGGCAACCCCTTTCCATGAAAGTTTTTCTCGCCAGTCACTGCTTAGGGCTACATCAAGAGGAAACAAAACATAGAGATAGAACGTGAAACTACTTTATTGTGTCAAGTTTCAAGAAGCTAGCACAAACCGTGTTGGTTTTAGAGTTCCAAATACATCTATCAATATAGGAGAAAACAGAGTGAAACCTAAAAATTCAAACTGTTACAGGAAACGAACGCTTCAACATAGAAGAAGGAAATTTGGGGAACCAAGTCGCCTTAGTGTACTGATCATTACCTGAAAGTATCATCCAGTTAGGGTGAAAAAATATTTGCTGAGATTTCTGGAGATTCGTAATTTTGGGCAGCCTGGCAACCCCTTTCCATGAAAGTGTTTCTCGCCAGTCACTGCTTAGGGCTACATTAAGAGGAAAAAAAACGTAGAGATAGAAAGTGATACTACTTTATTGTGTCAAGTTTCAAGAAGCTAGCACAAACCGTGTTGGATTTAGAGTTCCAAATACGTCTATCAATATAGGAGAAAACAGAGTGAAACCTAAAAATTCAAACTGTTACTGGAAACGAACGCTTCAACATAGAAGAACGAAATTTGGGGAACCAAGTCGCCTTAGTGTACTGATCATTACCTTAAAGTATCATCCAGTTTGGGTGGAAAAATATTTGCTGAGATTTCTGGAGATTCGTAATTTTGGGAAGCCTGGCAACCCCTTTCCATGAAAGTGTTTCTCGCCAGTCACTGCTTAGGGCTACATCAAGAGGAAACAAAACATAGAGATAGAACGTGAAACTACTTTATTGTGTCAAGTTTCAAGAAGCTAGCACAAACCGTGTTGGATTTAGAGTTCCAAATACATCTATCAATATAGGAGAAAACAGAGTGAAACCTAAAAATTCAAACTGTTACTGGAAACGAACGCTTCAACATAGAAGAACGAAATTTGGGGAACCAAGTCGCCTTAGTGTACTTATCATTACCTGAAAGTATCATCCAGTTTGGGTGGAAAAATATTTGCTGAGATTTCTGGAGATTCGTAATTTTGGGAAGCCTGGCAACCCCTTTCCATGAAAGTGTTTCTCGCCAGTCACTGCTTAGGGCTACATCAAGAGGAAACAAAACATAGAGATAGAACGTGAAACTACTTTATTGTGTCAAGTTTCAAGAAGCTAGCACAAACCGTGTTGGATTTAGAGTTCCAAATACATCTATCAATATAGGAGAAAACAGAGTGAAACCTAAAAATTCAAACTGTTACTGGAAACGAACGCTTCAACATAGAAGAACAAAATTTGGGGAACCAAGTCGCCTTAGTGTACTGATCATTACCTGAAAGTATCATCCAGTTTGGGTGAAAAAATATTTGCTGAGATTTCTGGAGATTTGTAATTTTGGGAAACCTGGCAACCCCTTTCCATGAAAGTGTTTCTCGCCAGTCACTGCTTAGGGCTATATCAAGAGGAAACAAAACATAGAGATAGAACGTGAAACTACTTTATTGTGTCAAGTTTCAAGAAGCTAGCACAAACCGTGTTGGATTTAGAGTTCCAAATACATCTATCAATATAGGAGAAAACAGAGTGAAACCTAAAAATTCAAACTGTTACAGGAAACGAACGCTTCAACATAGAAGAAGGAAATTTGGGGAACCAAGTTGCCTTAGTGTACTGATCATTACCTGAAAGTATCATCCTGTTTGGGTGAAAAAATATTTGCTGAGATTTCTGGAGATTCGTAATTTTGGGAAGCCTGGCAACTCCTTTCCATGAAAGTGTTTCTCGCCAGTCACTGCTTAGGGCTACATTAAGAGGAACGAAAACGTAGAGATAGAACGTGAAACTACTTTATTGTGTCAAGTTTCAAGAAGCTAGCACAAAC
This sequence comes from Spermophilus citellus, assembly GCF_964194105.1. Lineage (NCBI taxonomy): Eukaryota > Metazoa > Chordata > Mammalia > Rodentia > Sciuridae > Spermophilus > Spermophilus citellus. The sequence goes on from NC_138195.1 coordinate 7,480,731, forward strand.
CGTGTTGGATGTAGAGTTCCAAATACATCTATCAATATAGGAGAAAACAGAGTGAAACCTAAAAATTCAAACTGTTACTGGAAACGAACGCTTCAACATAGTAGAACGAAATTTGGGGAACCAAGTCGCCTTAGTGTACTTATCATTACCTGAAAGTATCATCCAGTTTGGGTGAAAAAATATTTGCTGAGATTTCTGGAGATTTGTAATTTTGGGAAACCGGGCAACCCCTTTCCATGAAAGTGTTTCTCGCCAGTCACTGCCTAGGGCTATATCAAGAGGAAACAAAACATAGAGATAGAACGTGAAACTACTTTATTGTGTCAAGTTTCAAGAAGCTAGCACAAACCGTGTTGGTTTTAGAGTTCCAAATACATCTATCAATACAGGAGAAAACAGAGTGAAACCTAAAAATTCAAACTGTTACAGGAAACGAACGCTTCAACATAGAAGAAGGAAATTTGGGGAACCAAGTCGCCTTAGTGTACTGATCATTACCTGAAAGTATCATCCAGTTTGGGTGAAAAAATATTTGCTGAGATTTCTGGAGATTCGTAATTTTGGGCAGCCTGGCAACCCCTTTCGATGAAAGTGTTTCTCGCCAGTCACTGCTTAGGGCTACATTAAGAGGAAACAAAACGTAGAGATAGAACGTGAAACTACTTTATTGTGTCAAGTTTCAAGAAGCTAGCACAAACCGTGTTGGATTTAGAGTTCCAAATACATCTATCAATATAGGAGAAAACAGAGTGAAACCTAAAAATTCAAACTGTTACTGGAAACGAACGCTTCAACATAGAAGAACGAAATTTGGGGAACCAAGTCGCCTTAGTGTGCGTATCATTACCTGAAAGTATCATCCAGTTTGGGTGAAAAAATATTTGCTGAGATTTCTGGAGATTCGTAATTTTGGGCAGCCTGGCAACCCCTTTCCATGAAAGTGTTTCTCGCCAGTCACTGCTTAGGGCTACATCAAGAGGAAACAAAACATAGAGATAGAACGTGAAACTACTTTATTGTGTCAAGTTTCAAGAAGCTAGCACAAACTGTGTTGGATGTAGAGTTCCAAATACATCTATCAATATAGGAGAAAACAGAGTGAAACCTAAAAATTCAAACTGTTACTGGAAACGAACGCTTCAACATAGAAGAACGAAATTTGGGGAACCAAGTCGCCTTAGTGTACTTATCATTACCTGAAAGTATCATCCAGTTTGGGTGAAAAAATATTTGCTGAGATTTCTGGAGATTTGTAATTTTGGGAAACCTGGCAACCCCTTTCCATGAAAGTGTTTCTTGCCAGTCACTGCTTAGGGCTATATCAAGAGGAAACAAAACATAGAGATAGAACGTGAAACTACTTTATTGTGTCAAGTTTCAAAAAGCTAGCACAAACCGTGTTGGATTTAGAGTTCCAAATACATCTATCAATATAGGAGAAACAGAGTGAAACCTAAAAATTCAAACTGTTAAAGGAAAAGAACGCTTCAACATAGAAGAAGGAAATTTGGGGAACCAAGTTGCCTTAGTGTACTGATCATTACCTGAAAGTATCATACAGTTTGGGTGAAAAAATATTTGCTGAGATTTCTGGAGATTCGTAATTTTGGGAAGCCTGGCAACCCCTTTCCATGAAAGTGTTTCTCGCCAGTCACTGCTTAGGGCTACATCAAGAGGAAACAAAACATAGAGATAGAACGTGAAACTACTTTATTGTGTCAAGTTTCAAGAAGCTAGCACAAACCGTGTTGGATTTAGAGTTCCAAATACATCTATCAATATAGGAGAAAACAGAGTGAAACCTAAAAATTCAAACTGTTACTGGAAACGAACGCTTCAACATAGAAGAACGAAATTTGGGGAACCAAGTCGCCTTAGTGTACTTATCATTACCTGAAAGTATCATCCAGTTTGGGTGGAAAAATATTTGCTGAGATTTCTGGAGATTCGTAATTTTGGGAAGCCTGGCAACCCCTTTCCATGAAAGTGTTTCTCGCCAGTCACTGCTTAGGGCTACATCAAGAGGAAACAAAACATAGAGATAGAACGTGAAACTACTTTATTGTGTCAAGTTTCAAGAAGCTAGCACAAACCGTGTTGGATTTAGAGTTCCAAATACATCTATCAATATAGGAGAAAACAGAGTGAAACCTAAAAATTCAAACTGTTACTGGAAACGAACGCTTCAACATAGAAGAACAAAATTTGGGGAACCAAGTCGCCTTAGTGTACTGATCATTACCTGAAAGTATCATCCAGTTTGGGTGAAAAAATATTTGCTGAGATTTCTGGAGATTTGTAATTTTGGGAAACCTGGCAACCCCTTTCCATGAAAGTGTTTCTCGCCAGTCACTGCTTAGGGCTATATCAAGAGGAAACAAAACATAGAGATAGAACGTGAAACTACTTTATTGTGTCAAGTTTCAAGAAGCTAGCACAAACCGTGTTGGATTTAGAGTTCCAAATACATCTATCAATATAGGAGAAAACAGAGTGAAACCTAAAAATTCAAACTGTTACAGGAAACGAACGCTTCAACATAGAAGAAGGAAATTTGGGGAACCAAGTTGCCTTAGTGTACTGATCATTACCTGAAAGTATCATCCAGTTTGGGTGAAAAAATATTTGCTGAGATTTCTGGAGATTCGTAATTTTGGGAAGCCTGGCAACTCCTTTCCATGAAAGTGTTTCTCGCCAGTCACTGCTTAGGGCTACATTAAGAGGAACGAAAACGTAGAGATAGAACGTGAAACTACTTTATTGTGTCAAGTTTCAAGAAGCTAGCACAAACCGTGTTGGATGTAGAGTTCCAAATACATCTATCAATATAGGAGAAAACAGAGTGAAACCTAAAAATTCAAACTGTTACTGGAAACGAACGCTTCAACATAGTAGAACGAAATTTGGGGAACCAAGTCGCCTTAGTGTACTTATCATTACCTGAAAGTATCATCCAGTTTGGGTGAAAAAATATTTGCTGAGATTTCTGGAGATTTGTAATTTTGGGAAACCGGGCAACCCCTTTCCATGAAAGTGTTTCTCGCCAGTCACTGCCTAGGGCTATATCAAGAGGAAACAAAACATAGAGATAGAACGTGAAACTACTTTATTGTGTCAAGTTTCAAGAAGCTAGCACAAACCGTGTTGGTTTTAGAGTTCCAAATACATCTATCAATACAGGAGAAAACAGAGTGAAACCTAAAAATTCAAACTGTTACAGGAAACGAACGCTTCAACATAGAAGAAGGAAATTTGGGGAACCAAGTCGCCTTAGTGTACTGATCATTACCTGAAAGTATCATCCAGTTTGGGTGAAAAAATATTTGCTGAGATTTCTGGAGATTCGTAATTTTGGGCAGCCTGGCAACCCCTTTCGATGAAAGTGTTTCTCGCCAGTCACTGCTTAGGGCTACATTAAGAGGAAACAAAACGTAGAGATAGAACGTGAAACTACTTTATTGTGTCAAGTTTCAAGAAGCTAGCACAAACCGTGTTGGATTTAGAGTTCCAAATACATCTATCAATATAGGAGAAAACAGAGTGAAACCTAAAAATTCAAACTGTTACTGGAAACGAACGCTTCAACATAGAAGAACGAAATTTGGGGAACCAAGTCACCTTAGTGTGCGTATCATTACCTGAAAGTATCATCCAGTTTGGGTGAAAAAATATTTGCTGAGATTTCTGGAGATTCGTAATTTTGGGCAGCCTGGCAACCCCTTTCCATGAAAGTGTTTCTCGCCAGTCACTGCTTAGGGCTACATCAAGAGGAAACAAAACATAGAGATAGAACGTGAAACTACTTTATTGTGTCAAGTTTCAAGAAGCTAGCACAAACTGTGTTGGATGTAGAGTTCCAAATACATCTATCAATATAGGAGAAAACAGAGTGAAACCTAAAAATTCAAACTGTTACTGGAAACGAACGCTTCAACATAGAAGAACGAAATTTGGGGAACCAAGTCGCCTTAGTGTACTTATCATTACCTGAAAGTATCATCCAGTTTGGGTGAAAAAATATTTGCTGAGATTTCTGGAGATTTGTAATTTTGGGAAACCTGGCAACCCCTTTCCATGAAAGTGTTTCTTGCCAGTCACTGCTTAGGGCTATATCAAGAGGAAACAAAACATAGAGATAGAACGTGAAACTACTTTATTGTGTCAAGTTTCAAAAAGCTAGCACAAACCGTGTTGGATTTAGAGTTCCAAATACATCTATCAATATAGGAGAAACAGAGTGAAACCTAAAAATTCAAACTGTTAAAGGAAAAGAACGCTTCAACATAGAAGAAGGAAATTTGGGGAACCAAGTTGCCTTAGTGTACTGATCATTACCTGAAAGTATCATACAGTTTGGGTGAAAAAATATTTGCTGAGATTTCTGGAGATTCGTAATTTTGGGAAGCCTGGCAACCCCTTTCCATGAAAGTGTTTCTCGCCAGTCACTGCTTAGGGCTACATCAAGAGGAAACAAAACATAGAGATAGAACGTGAAACTACTTTATTGTGTCAAGTTTCAAGAAGCTAGCACAAACCGTGTTGGATTTAGAGTTCCAAATACATCTATCAATATAGGAGAAAACAGAGTGAAACCTAAAAATTCAAACTGTTACTGGAAACGAACGCTTCAACATAGAAGAACGAAATTTGGGGAACCAAGTCGCCTTAGTGTACTTATCATTACCTGAAAGTATCATCCAGTTTGGGTGGAAAAATATTTGCTGAGATTTCTGGAGATTCGTAATTTTGGGAAGCCTGGCAACCCCTTTCCATGAAAGTGTTTCTCGCCAGTCACTGCTTAGGGCTACATCAAGAGGAAACAAAACATAGAGATAGAACGTGAAACTACTTTATTGTGTCAAGTTTCAAGAAGCTAGCACAAACCGTGTTGGATTTAGAGTTCCAAATACATCTATCAATATAGGAGAAAACAGAGTGAAACCTAAAAATTCAAACTGTTACTGGAAACGAACGCTTCAACATAGAAGAACAAAATTTGGGGAACCAAGTCGCCTTAGTGTACTGATCATTACCTGAAAGTATCATCCAGTTTGGGTGAAAAAATATTTGCTGAGATTTCTGGAGATTTGTAATTTTGGGAAACCTGGCAACCCCTTTCCATGAAAGTGTTTCTCGCCAGTCACTGCTTAGGGCTATATCAAGAGGAAACAAAACATAGAGATAGAACGTGAAACTACTTTATTGTGTCAAGTTTCAAGAAGCTAGCACAAACCGTGTTGGATTTAGAGTTCCAAATACATCTATCAATATAGGAGAAAACAGAGTGAAACCTAAAAATTCAAACTGTTACAGGAAACGAACGCTTCAACATAGAAGAAGGAAATTTGGGGAACCAAGTTGCCTTAGTGTACTGATCATTACCTGAAAGTATCATCCAGTTTGGGTGAAAAAATATTTGCTGAGATTTCTGGAGATTCGTAATTTTGGGAAGCCTGGCAACCCCTTTCCATGAAAGTGTTTCTCGCCAGTCACTGCTTAGGGCTACATTAAGAGGAACGAAAACGTAGAGATAGAACGTGAAACTACTTTATTGTGTCAAGTTTCAAGAAGCTAGCACAAACCGTGTTGGATGTAGAGTTCCAAATACATCTATCAATATAGGAGAAAACAGAGTGAAACCTAAAAATTCAAACTGTTACAGGAAACGAACGCTTCAACATAGAAGAAGGAAATTTGGGGAACCAAGTCGCCTTAGTGTACTGATCATTACCTGAAAGTATCATCCAGTTTGGGTGAAAAAATATTTGCTGAGATTTCTGGAGATTCGTAATTTTGGGCAGCCTGGCAACCCCTTTCGATGAAAGTGTTTCTCGCCAGTCACTGCTTAGGGCTACATTAAGAGGAAACAAAACGTAGAGATAGAACGTGAAACTACTTTATTGTGTCAAGTTTCAAGAAGCTAGCACAAACCGTGTTGGATTTAGAGTTCCAAATACATCTATCAATATAGGAGAAAACAGAGTGAAACCTAAAAATTCAAACTGTTACTGGAAACGAACGCTTCAACATAGAAGAACGAAATTTGGGGAACCAAGTCGCCTTAGTGTGCGTATCATTACCTGAAAGTATCATCCAGTTTGGGTGAAAAAATATTTGCTGAGATTTCTGGAGATTCGTAATTTTGGGCAGCCTGGCAACCCCTTTCCATGAAAGTGTTTCTTGCCAGTCACTGCTTAGGGCTATATCAAGAGGAAACAAAACATAGAGATAGAACGTGAAACTACTTTATTGTGTCAAGTTTCAAAAAGCTAGCACAAACCGTGTTGGATTTAGAGTTCCAAATACATCTATCAATATAGGAGAAACAGAGTGAAACCTAAAAATTCAAACTGTTAAAGGAAAAGAACGCTTCAACATAGAAGAAGGAAATTTGGGGAACCAAGTTGCCTTAGTGTACTGATCATTACCTGAAAGTATCATACAGTTTGGGTGAAAAAATATTTGCTGAGATTTCTGGAGATTCGTAATTTTGGGCAGCCTGGCAACCCCTTTCCATGAAAGTGTTTCTCGCCAGTCACTGCTTAGGGCTACATCAAGAGGAAACAAAACATAGAGATAGAACGTGAAACTACTTTATTGTGTCAAGTTTCAAGAAGCTAGCACAAACCGTGTTGGATTTAGAGTTCAAATACATCTATCAATATAGGAGAAAACAGAGTGAAACCTAAAAATTCAAACTGTTACTGGAAACGAACGCTTCAACATAGAAGAACGAAATTTGGGGAACCAAGTCGCCTTAGTGTACTTATCATTACCTGAAAGTATCATCCAGTTTGGGTGAAAAAATATTTGCTGAGATTTCTGGAGATTTGTAATTTTGGGAAACCGGGCAACCCCTTTCCATGAAAGTTTTTCTCGCCAGTCACTGCTTAGGGCTATATCAAGAGGAAACAAAACATAGAGATAGAACGTGAAACTACTTTATTGTGTCAAGTTGCAAGAAGCTAGCACAAACCGTGTTGGTTTTAGAGTTCCAAATACATCTATCAATATAGGAGAAAACAGAGTGAAACCTAAAAATTCAAACTGTTACAGGAAACGAACGCTTCAACATAGAAGAAGGAAATTTGGGGAACCAAGTCGCCTTAGTGTACTGATCATTACCTGAAAGTATCATCCAGTTTGGGTGAAAAAATATTTGCTGAGATTTCTGGAGATTCGTAATTTTGGGCAGCCTGGCAACCCCTTTCCATGAAAGTGTTTCTCGCCAGTCACTGCTTAGGGCTACATTAAGAGGAAAGAAAACGTAGAGATAGAACGTGAAACTACTTTATTGTGTCAAGTTTCAAGAAGCTAGCACAAACCGTGTTGGATTCAGAGTTCCAAATACATCTATCAATATAGGAGAAAACAGAGTGAAACCTAAAAATTCAAACTGTTACTGGAAACGAACGCTTCAACATAGAAGAACAAAATTTGGGGAACCTAGTCGCCTTAGTGTACTGATCATTACCTGAAAGTATCATCCAGTTTGGGTGAAAAAATATTTGTTGAGATTTCTGGAGATTTGTAATTTTGGGAAGCCTGGCAACCCCTTTCCATGAAAGTTTTTCTCGCCAGTCACTGCTTAGGGCTACATCAAGAGGAAACAAAACATAGAGATAGAACGTGAAACTACTTTATTGTGTCAAGTTTCAAGAAGCTAGCACAAACCGTGTTGGATTTAGAGTTCCAAATACGTCTATCAATATAGGAGAAAACAGAGTGAAACCTAAAAATTCAAACTGTTACTGGAAACGAACGCTTCAACATAGAAGAAGGAAATTTGGGGAACCAAGTCGCCTTAGTGTACTGATCATTACCTGAAAGTATCATCCAGTTTGGGTGAAAAAATATTTGCTGAGATTTCTGGAGATTCGTAATTTTGGGCAGCCTGGCAACCCCTTTCCATGAAAGTGTTTCTCGCCAGTCACTGCTTAGGGCTACATCAAGAGGAAACAAAACATAGAGATAGAACGTGAAACTACTTTATTGTGTCAAGTTTCAAGAAGCTAGCACAAACCGTGTTGGATTTAGAGTTCCAAATACATCTATCAATATAGGAGAAAACAGAGTGAAACCTAAAAATTCAAACTGTTACTGGAAACGAACGCTTCAACATAGAAGAACGAAATTTGGGGAACCAAGTCGCCTTAGTGTACTGATCATTACCTGAAAGTATCATCCAGTTTGGGTGGAAAAATATTTGCTGAGATTTCTGGAGATTCGTAATTTTGGGAAGCCTGGCAACCCCTTTCCATTAAAGTGTTTCTCGCCAGTCACTGCTTAGGGCTACATCAAGAGGAAACAAAACATAGAGATAGAACGTGAAACTACTTTATTGTGTCAAGTTTCAAGAAGCTAGCACAAACCGTGTTGGATTTAGAGTTCCAAATACATCTATCAATATAGGAGAAAACAGAGTGAAACCTAAAAATTCAAACTGTTACTGGAAACGAACGCTTCAACATAGAAGAACGAAATTTGGGGAACCAAGTCGCCTTAGTGTACTTATCATTACCTGAAAGTATCATCCAGTTTGGGTGAAAAAATATTTGCTGAGATTTCTGGAGATTTGTAATTTTGGGAAACCTGGCAACCCTTTCCATGAAAGTGTTTCTCGCCAGTCACTGCTTAGGGCTATATCAAGAGGAAACAAAACATAGAGATAGAACGTGAAACTACTTTATTGTGTCAAGTTTCAAGAAGCTAGCACAAACCGTGTTGGATTTAGAGTTCCAAATACATCTATCAATATAGGAGAAAACAGAGTGAAACCTAAAAATTCAAACTGTTACAGGAAACGAACGCTTCAACATAGAAGAAGGAAATTTGGGGAACCAAGTCGCCTTAGTGTACTGATCATTACCTGAAAGTATCATCCAGTTTGGGTGAAAAAATATTTGCTGAGATTTCTGGAGATTCGTAATTTTGGGCAGCCTGGCAACTCCTTTCCATGAAAGTGTTTCTCGCCAGTCACTGCTTAGGGCTACATTAAGAGGAAAGAAAACGTAGAGATAGAACGTGAAACTACTTTATTGTGTCAAGTTTCAAGAAGCTAGCACAAACCGTGTTGGATTCAGAGTTCCAAATACATCTATCAATATAGGAGAAAACAGAGTGAAACCTAAAAATTCAAACTGTTACTGGAAACGAACGCTTCAACATAGAAGAACAAAATTTGGGGACCCTAGTCGCCTTAGTGTACTGATCATTACCTGAAAGTATCATCCAGTTTGGGTGAAAAAATATTTGTTGAGATTTCTGGAGATTTGTAATTTTGGGAAGCCTGGCAACCCCTTTCCATGAAAGTTTTTCTCGCCAGTCACTGCTTAGGGCTACATCAAGAGGAAACAAAACATAGAGATAGAACGTGAAACTACTTTATTGTGTCAAGTTTCAAGAAGCTAGCACAAACCGTGTTGGATTTAGAGTTCCAAATACGTCTATCAATATAGGAGAAAACAGAGTGAAACCTAAAAATTCAAACTGTTACTGGAAACGAACGCTTCAACATCGAAGAAGGAAATTTGGGGAACCAAGTCGCCTTAGTGTACTGATCATTACCTGAAAGTATCATCCAGTTTGGGTGAAAAAATATTTGCTGAGATTTCTGGAGATTCGTAATTTTGGGCAGCCTGGCAACCCCTTTCCATGAAAGTGTTTCTCGCCAGTCACTGCTTAGGGCTACATCAAGAGGAAACAAAACATAGAGATAGAACGTGAAACTACATTATTGTGTCAAGTTTCAAGAAGCTAGCACAAACCGTGTTGGATGTAGACTTCCAAATACATCTATCAATATAGGAGAAAACAGAGTGAAACCTAAAAATTCAAACTGTTACTGGAAACGAATGCTTCAACATAGAAGATCGAAATTTGGGGAACCAAGTCGCCTTAGTGTACTTATCATTACCTGAAAGTATCATCCAGTTTGGGTGAAAAAATATTTGCTGAGATTTCTGGAGATTTGTAATTTTGGGAAACCTGGCAACCCCTTTCCATGAAAGTGTTTCTCGCCAGTCACTGCTTAGGGCTATATCAAGAGGAAACAAAACATAGAGATAGAATGTGAAACTACTTTATTGTGTCAAGTTTCAAGAAGTTAGCACAAACCGTGTTGGATTTAGAGTTCCAAATACATCTATCAATATAGGAGAAACAGAGTGAAACCTAAAAATTCAAACTGTTACAGGAAAAGAACGCTTCAACATAGAAGAAGGAAATTTTGGGAACCAAGTTGCCTTAGTGTACTGATCATTACCTGAAAGTATCATCCAGTTTGGGTGAAAAAATATTTGCTGAGATTTCTGGAGATTCGTAATTTTGGGCAGCCTGGCAACCCCTTTCCATGAAAGTGTTTCTCGCCAGTCACTGCTTAGGGCTACATTAAGAGGAAACAAAACGTAGAGATAGAACCTGAAACTACTTTATTGTGTCAAGTTTCAAGAAGCTAGCACAAACCGTGTTGGATTTAGAGTTCCAAATACATCTATCAATATAGGAGAAAACAGAGTGAAACCTAAAAATTCAAACTGTTACTGGAAACGAACGCTTCAACATAGAAGAACGAAATTTGGGGAACCAAGTCGCCTTAGTGTACGTATCATTACCTGAAAGTATCATCCAGTTTGGGTGAAAAAATATTTGCTGAGATTTCTGGAGATTCGTAATTTTGGGCAGCCTGGGAACCCCTTTCCATGAAAGTGGTTCTCGCCAGTCACTGCTTAGGGCTACATCAAGAGGAAACAAAACATAGAGATAGAACGTGAAACTACTTTATTGTGTCAAGTTTCAAGAAGCTAGCACAAACCGTGTTGGATTTAGAGTTCCAAATACATCTATCAATATAGGAGAAAACAGAGTGAAACCTAAAAATTCAAACTGTTACTGGAAACGAACGCTTCAACATAGAAGAACGAAATTTGGGGAACCAATTCGCCTAGGTGTACTTATCATTACCTGAAAGTATCATCCAGTTTGGGTGAAAAAATATTTGCTGAGATTTCTGGAGATTTGTAATTTTGGGAAACTGGGCAACCCCTTTCCATGAAAGTGTTTCTCGCCAGTCACTGCTTAGGGCTATATCAAGAGGAAACAAAACATAGAGATAGAACGTGAAACTACTTTATTGTGTCAAGTTTCAAGAAGCTAGCACAAACCGTGTTGGTTTTAGAGTTCCAAATACATCTATCAATATAGGAGAAAACAGAGTGAAACCTAAAAATTCAAACTGTTACAGGAAACGAACGCTTCAACATAGAAGAAGGAAATTTGGGGAACCAAGTCGCCTTAGCGTACTGATCATTACCTGAAAGTATCATCCAGTTTGGGTGAAAAAATATTTGCTGAGATTTCTGGAGATTCGTAATTTTGGGCAGCCTGGCAACCCCTTTCCATGAAAGTGTTTCTCGCCAGTCACTGCTTAGGGCTACATTAAGAGGAAAGAAAACGTAGAGATAGAACGTGAAACTACTTTATTGTGTCAAGTTTCAAGAAGCTAGCACAAACCGTGTTGGATTCAGAGTTCCAAATACATCTATCAATATAGGAGAAAACAGAGTGAAACCTAAAAATTCAAACTGTTACTGGAAACGAACGCTTCAACATAGAAGAACAAAATTTGGGGAACCTAGTCGCCTTAGTGTACTGATCATCACCTGAAAGTATCATCCAGTTTGGGTGAAAAAATATTTGCTGAGATTTCTGGAGATTCGTAATTTTGGGAAGCCTGGTAACCCCTTTCCATGAAAGTGTTTCTCGCCAGTCACTGCTTAGGGCTACATCAAGAGGAAACAAAACATAGAGATAGAACGTGAAACTACTTTATTGTGTCAAGTTTCAAGAAGCTAGCACAAACCGTGTTGGATTTAGAGTTCCAAATACATCTATCAATATAGGAGAAAACAGAGTGAAACCTAAAAATTCAAACTGTTACAGGAAACGAACGCTTCAACATAGAAGAAGGAAATTTGGGGAACCAAGTCGCCTTAGTGTACTGATCATTACCTGAAAGTATCATCCAGTTTGGGTGAAAAAATATTTGCTGAGATTTCTGGAGATTCGTAATTTTGGGCAGCCTGGCAACTCCTTTCCATGAAAGTGTTTCTCGCCAGTCACTGCTTAGGGCTACATTAAGAGGAAAGAAAACGTAGAGATAGAACGTGAAACTACTTTATTGTGTCAAGTTTCAAGAAGCTAGCACAAACCGTGTTGGATTCAGAGTTCCAAATACATCTATCAATATAGGAGAAAACAGAGTGAAACCTAAAAATTCAAACTGTTACTGGAAACGAACGCTTCAACATAGAAGAACAAAATTTGGGGACCCTAGTCGCCTTAGTGTACTGATCATTACCTGAAAGTATCATCCAGTTTGGGTGAAAAAATATTTGTTGAGATTTCTGGAGATTTGTAATTTTGGGAAGCCTGGCAACCCCTTTCCATGAAAGTTTTTCTCGCCAGTCACTGCTTAGGGCTACATCAAGAGGAAACAAAACATAGAGATAGAACGTGAAACTACTTTATTGTGTCAAGTTTCAAGAAGCTAGCACAAACCGTGTTGGATTTAGAGTTCCAAATACGTCTATCAATATAGGAGAAAACAGAGTGAAACCTAAAAATTCAAACTGTTACTGGAAACGAACGCTTCAACATAGAAGAAGGAAATTTGGGGAACCAAGTCGCCTTAGTGTACTGATCATTACCTGAAAGTATCATCCAGTTTGGGTGAAAAAATATTTGCTGAGATTTCTGGAGATTCGTAATTTTGGGCAGCCTGGCAACCCCTTTCCATGAAAGTGTTTCTCGCCAGTCACTGCTTAGGGCTACATCAAGAGGAAACAAAACATAGAGATAGAACGTGAAACTACTTTATTGTGTCAAGTTTCAAGAAGCTAGCACAAACCGTGTTGGATTTAGAGTTCCAAATACATCTATCAATATAGGAGAAAACAGAGTGAAACCTAAAAATTCAAACTATTACTGGAAACGAACGCTTCAACATAGAAGATCGAAATTTGGGGAACCAAGTCGCCTTAGTGTACTTATCATTACCTGAAAGTATCATCCAGTTTGGGTGAAAAAATATTTGCTGAGATTTCTGGAGATTTGTAATTTTGGGAAACCGGGCAACCCCTTTCCATGAAAGTGTTTCTCGCCAGTCACTGCTTAGGGCTATATCAAGAGGAAACAAAACATAGAGATAGAATGTGAAACTACTTTATTGTGTCAAGTTTCAAGAAGCTAGCACAAACCGTGTTGGATTTAGAGTTCCAAATACATCTATCAATATAGGAGAAACAGAGTGAAACCTTAAAATTCAAACTGTTACAGGAAAAGAACGCTTCAACATAGAAGAAGGAAATTTTGGGAACCAAGTTGCCTTAGTGTACTGATCATTACCTGAAAGTATCATCCAGTTTGGGTGAAAAAATATTTGCTGAGATTTCTGGAGATTCGTAATTTTGGGCAGCCTGGCAACCCCTTTCCATGAAAGTGTTTCTCGCCAGTCACTGCTTAGGGCTACATTAAGAGGAAACAAAACGTAGAGATAGAACCTGAAACTACTTTATTGTGTCAAGTTTCAAGAAGCTAGCACAAACCGTGTTGGATTTAGAGTTCCAAATACATCTATCAATATAGGAGAAAACAGAGTGAAACCTAAAAATTCAAACTGTTACTGGAAACGAACGCTTCAACATAGAAGAACGAAATTTGGGGAACCAAGTCGCCTTAGTGTACGTATCATTACCTGAAAGTATCATCCAGTTTGGGTGAAAAAATATTTGCTGAGATTTCTGGAGATTCGTAATTTTGGGCAGCCTGGCAACCCCTTTCCATGAAAGTGTTTCTCGACAGTCACTGCTTAGGGCTACATCAAGAGGAAACAAAACATAGAGATAGAACGTGAAACTACTTTATTGTGTCAAGTTTCAAGAAGCTAGCACAAACCGTGTTGGATTTAGAGTTCCAAATACATCTATCAATATAGGAGAAAACAGAGTGAAACCTAAAAATTCAAACTGTTACTGGAAACGAACGCTTCAACATAGAAGAACGAAATTTGGGGAACCAAGTCGCCTTAGTGTACTTATCATTACCTGAAAGTATCATCCAGTTTGGGTGAAAAAATATTTGCTGAGATTTCTGGAGATTTGTAATTTTGGGAAACCGGGCAACCCCTTTCCATGAAAGTGTTTCTCGCCAGTCACTGCTTAGGGCTATATCAAGAGGAAACAAAACATAGAGAGAGAACGTGAAACTACTTTATTGTGTCAAGTTTCAAGAAGCTAGCACAAACCGTGTTGGTTTTAGAGTTCCAAATACATCTATCAATATAGGAGAAAACAGAGTGAAACCTAAAAATTCAAACTGTTACTGGAAACGAACGCTTCAACATAGAAGAACAAAATTTGGGGAACCTAGTCGCCTTAGTGTACTGATCATTACCTGAAAGTATCATCCAGTTTGGGTGAAAAAATATTTGTTGAGATTTCTGGAGATTTGTAATTTTGGGAAGCCTGGCAACCCCTTTCCATGAAAGTTTTTCTCGCCAGTCACTGCTTAGGGCTACATCAAGAGGAAACAAAACATAGAGATAGAACGTGAAACTACTTTATTGTGTCAAGTTTCAAGAAGCTAGCACAAACCGTGTTGGATTTAGAGTTCCAAATACGTCTATCAATATAGGAGAAAACAGAGTGAAACCTAAAAATTCAAACTGTTACTGGAAACGAACGCTTCAACATAGAAGAACGAAATTTGGGGAACCAAGTCGCCTTAGTGTACTGATCATTACCTGAAAGTATCATCCAGTTTGGGTGAAAAAAATATTTGCTGAGATTTCTGGAGATTTGTAATTTTGGGAAACCGGGCAACCCCTTTCCATGAAAGTGTTTCTCGCCAGTCACTGCTTTGGGCTATATCAAGAGGAAACAAAACATAGAGATAGAACGTGAAACTACTTTATTGTGTCAAGTTTCAAGAAGCTAGCACAAACCGTGTTGGATTTAGAGTTCCAAATACATCTATCAATATAGGAGAAAACAGAGTGAAACCTAAAAATTCAAACTGTTACAGGAAACGAACGCTTCAACATAGAAGAAGGAAATTTGGGGAACCAAGTCGCCTTAGTGTACTGATCATTACCTGAAAGTATCATCCAGTTTGGGTGAAAAAATATTTGCTGAGATTTCTGGAGATTCGTAATTTTGGGCAGCCTGGCAACTCCTTTCCATGAAAGTGTTTCTCGCCAGTCACTGCTTAGGGCTACATTAAGAGGAAAGAAAACGTAGAGATAGAACGTGAAACTACTTTATTGTGTCAAGTTTCAAGAAGCTAGCACAAACCGTGTTGGATTCAGAGTTCCAAATACATCTATCAATATAGGAGAAAACAGAGTGAAACCTAAAAATTCAAACTGTTACTGGAAACGAACGCTTCAACATAGAAGAAAAAAATTTGGGGAACCTAGTCGCCTTAGTGTACTGATCATTACCTGAAAGTATCATCCAGTTTGGGTGAAAAAATATTTGTTGAGATTTCTGGAGATTTGTAATTTTGGGAAGCCTGGCAACCCCTTTCCATGAAAGTTTTTCTCGCCAGTCACTGCTTAGGGCTACATCAAGAGGAAACAAAACATAGAGATAGAACGTGAAACTTCTTTATTGTGTCAAGTTTCAAGAAGCTAGCACAAACCGTGTTGGATTTAGAGTTCCAAATACGTGTATCAATATAGGAGAAAACAGAGTGAAACCTAAAAATTCAAACTGTTACTGGAAACGAACGCTTCAACATAGAAGAAGGAAATTTGGGGAACCAAGTCGCCTTAGTGTACTGATCATTACCTGAAAGTATCATCCAGTTTGGGTGAAAAAATATTTGCTGAGATTTCTGGAGATTCGTAATTTTGGGCAGCCTGGCAACCCCTTTCCATGAAAGTGTTTCTCGCCAGTCACTGCTTAGGGCTACATCAAGAGGAAACAAAACATAGAGATAGAACGTGAAACTACTTTATTGTGTCAAGTTTCAAGAAGCTAGCACAAACCGTGTTGGATGTAGAGTTCCAAATACATCTATCAATATAGGAGAAAACAGAGTGAAACCTAAAAATTCAAACTGTTACTGGAAACGAACGCTTCAACATAGAAGAACGAAATTTGGGGAACCAAGTCGCCTTAGTGTACTTATCATTACCTGAAAGTATCATCCAGTTTGGGTGAAAAAATATTTGCTGAGATTTCTGGAGATTTGTAATTTTGGGA
The DNA here is from genome assembly GCF_964194105.1 of Spermophilus citellus. NCBI lineage: Eukaryota > Metazoa > Chordata > Mammalia > Rodentia > Sciuridae > Spermophilus > Spermophilus citellus. The sequence goes on from NC_138195.1 coordinate 7,496,996, forward strand.
AACCTGGCAACCCCTTTCCATGAAAGTGTTTCTCGCCAGTCACTGCTTAGGGCTATATCAAGAGGAAACAAAACATAGAGATAGAATGTGAAACTACTTTATTGTGTCAAGTTTCAAGAAGCTAGCACAAACCGTGTTGGATTTAGAGTTCCAAATACATCTATCAATATAGGAGAAACAGAGTGAAACCTAAAAATTCAAACTGTTACAGGAAAAGAACGCTTCAACATAGAAGAAGGAAATTTTGGGAACCAAGTTGCCTTAGTGTACTGATCATTACCTGAAAGTATCATCCAGTTTGGGTGAAAAAATATTTGCTGAGATTTCTGGAGATTCGTAATTTTGGGCAGCCTGGCAACCCCTTTCCATGAAAGTGTTTCTCGCCAGTCACTGCTTAGGGCTACATTAAGAGGAAACAAAACGTAGAGATAGAACGTGAAACTACTTTATTGTGTCAAGTTTCAAGAAGCTAGCACAAACCGTGTTGGATTTAGAGTTCCAAATACATCTATCAATATAGGAGAAAACAGAGTGAAACCTAAAAATTCAAACTGTTACTGGAAACGAACGCTTCAACATAGAAGAACGAAATTTGGGGAACCAAGTCGCCTTAGTGTACGTATCATTACCTGAAAGTATCATCCAGTTTGGGTGAAAAAATATTTGCTGAGATTTCTGGAGATTCGTAATTTTGGGCAGCCTGGCAACCCCTTTCCATGAAAGTGTTTCTCGCCAGTCACTGCTTAGGGCTACATCAAGAGGAAACAAAACATAGAGATAGAACGTGAAACTACTTTATTGTGTCAACTTTCAAGAAGCTAGCACAAACCGTGTTGGATTTAGAGTTCCAAATACATCTATCAATATAGGAGAAAACAGAGTGAAACCTAAAAATTCAAACTGTTACTGGAAACGAACGCTTCAACATAGAAGAACGAAATTTGGGGAACCAAGTCGCCTTAGTGTACTTATCATTACCTGAAAGTATCATCCAGTTTGGGTGAAAAAATATTTGCTGAGATTTCTGGAGATTTGTAATTTCGGGAAACCTGGCAACCCCTTTCCATGAAAGTGTTTCTTGCCAGTCACTGCTTAGGGCTATATCAAGAGGAAACAAAACATAGAGATAGAACGTGAAACTACTTTATTGTGTCAAGTTTCAAGAAGCTAGCACAAACCGTGTTGGATGTAGAGTTCCAAATACATCTATCAATATAGGAGAAAACAGAGTGAAACCTAAAAATTCAAACTGTTACTGGAAACGAACGCTTCAACATAGAAGAACGAAATTTGGGGAACCAAGTCGCCTTAGTGTACTTATCATTACCTGAAAGTATCATCCAGTTTGGGTGAAAAAATATTTGCTGAGATTTCTGGAGATTTGTAATTTTGGGAAACCTGGCAACCCCTTTCCATGAAAGTGTTTCTCGCCAGTCACTGCTTAGGGCTATATCAAGAGGAAACAAAACATAGAGATAGAACGTGAAACTACTTTATTGTGTCAAGTTTCAAGAAGCTAGCACAAACCGTGTTGGTTTTAGAGTTCCAAATACATCTATCAATATAGGAGAAAACAGAGTGAAACCTAAAAATTCAAACTGTTACAGGAAACGAACGCTTCAACATAGAAGAAGGAAATTTGGGGAACCAAGTCGCCTTAGTGTACTGATCATTACCTGAAAGTATCATACAGTTAGGGTGAAAAAATATTTGCTGAGGTTTCTGGAGATTCGTAATTTTGGGCAGCCTGGCAACCCCTTTCCATAAAAGTGTTTCTCGCCAGTCACTGCTTAGGGCTACATTAAGAGGAAAAAAAACGTAGAGATAGAACGTGATACTACTTTATTGTGTCAAGTTTCAAGAAGCTAGCACAAACCGTGTTGGATTTAGAGTTCCAAATACGTCTATCAATATAGGAGAAAACAGAGTGAAACCTAAAAATTCAAACTGTTACTGGAAACGAACGCTTCAACATAGAAGAACGAAATTTGGGGAACCAAGTCGCCTTAGTGTACTGATCATTACCTGAAAGTATCATCCAGTTTGGGTGAAAAAATATTTGCTGAGATTTCTGGAGATTTGTAATTTTGGGAAACCTGGCAACCCCTTTCCATGAAAGTGTTTCTCGCCAGTCACTGCTTAGGGCTATATCAAGAGGAAACAAAACATAGAGATAGAACGTGAAACTACTTTATTGTGTCAAGTTTCAAGAAGCTAGCACAAACCGTGTTGGATTTAGAGTTCCAAATACATCTATCAATATAGGAGAAAACAGAGTGAAACCTAAAAATTCAAACTGTTACTGGAAACGAACGCTTCAACATAGAAGAAGGAAATTTGGGGAACCAAGTCGCCTTAGTGTACTGATCATTACCAGAAAGTATCATCCAGTTTGGGTGAAAAAATATTTGCTGAGATTTCTGGATATTCGTAATTTTGGGCAGCCTGGCAACTCCTTTCCATGAAAGTGTTTCTCGCCAGTCACTGCTTAGGGATACATTAAGAGGAAAGAAAACGTAGAGATAGAACGTGAAACTACTTTATTGTGTCAAGTTTCAAGAAGCTAGCACAAACCGTGTTGGATTCAGAGTTCCAAATACATCTATCAATATAGGAGAAAACAGAGTGAAACCTAAAAATTCAAACTGTTACTGGAAACGAACGCTTCAACATAGAAGAACAAAATTTGGGGAACCTAGTCGCCTTAGTGTACTGATCATTACCTGAAAGTATCATCCAGTTTGGGTGAAAAAATATTTGTTGAGATTTCTGGAGATTTGTAATTTTGGGAAGCCTGGCAACCCCTTTCCATGAAAGTTTTTCTCGCCAGTCACTGCTTAGGGCTACATCAAGAGGAAACAAAACATAGAGATAGAACGTGAAACTACTTTATTGTGTCAAGTTTCAAGAAGCTAGCACAAACCGTGTTGGATTTAGAGTTCCAAATACGTCTATCAATATAGGAGAAAACAGAGTGAAACCTAAAAATTCAAACTGTTACTGGAAACGAACGCTTCAACATAGAAGAATGAAATTTGGGGAACCAAGTCGCCTTAGTGTACTTATCATTACCTGAAAGTATCATCCAGTTTGGGTGAAAAAATATTTGCTGAGATTTCTGGAGATTTGTAATTTTGGGAAACCTGGCAACCCCTTTCCATGAAAGTGTTTCTTGCCAGTCACTGCTTAGGGCTATATCAAGAGGAAACAAAACATAGAGATAGAACGTGAAACTACTTTATTGTGTCAAGTTTCAAGAAGCTAGCACAAACCATGTTGGATGTAGAGTTCCAAATACATCTATCAATATAGGAGAAAACAGAGTGAAACCTAAAAATTCAAACTGTTACTGGAAACGAACGCTTCAACATAGAAGAACGAAATTTGGGGAACCAAGTCGCCTTAGTGTACTTATCATTACCTGAAAGTATCATCCAGTTTGGGTGAAAAAATATTTGCTGAGATTTCTGGAGATTTGTAATTTTGGGAAACCGGGCAACCCCTTTCCATGAAAGTGTTTCTCGCCAGTCACTGCTTAGGGCTATATCAAGAGGAAACAAAACATAGAGATAGAACGTGAAACTACTTTATTGTGTCAAGTTTCAAGAAGCTAGCACAAACCGTGTTGGTTTTAGAGTTCCAAATACATCTATCAATATAGGAGAAAACAGAGTGAAACCTAAAAATTCAAACTGTTACAGGAAACGAACGCTTCAACATAGAAGAAGGAAATTTGGGGAACCAAGTCGCCTTAGTGTACTGATCATTACCTGAAAGTATCATCCAGTTAGGGTGAAAAAATATTTGCTGAGATTTCTGGAGATTCGTAATTTTGGGCAGCCTGGCAACCCCTTTCCATGAAAGTGTTTCTCGCCAGTCACTGCTTAGGGCTACATCAAGAGGAAACAAAACATAGAGATAGAACGTGAAACTACTTTATTGTGTCAAGTTTCAAGAAGCTAGCACAAACCGTGTTGGATTTAGAGTTCCAAATACATCTATCAATATAGGAGAAAACAGAGTGAAACCTAAAAATTCAAACTGTTACTGGAAACGAACGCTTCAACATAGAAGAACGAAATTTGGGGAACCAAGTCGCCTTAGTGTACTGATCATTACCTGAAAGTATCATCCAGTTTGGGTGGAAAAATATTTGCTGAGATTTCTGGAGATTCGTAATTTTGGGAAGCCTGGCAACCCCTTTCCATGAAAGTGTTTCTCGCCAGTCACTGCTTAGGGCTACATCAAGAGGAAACAAAACATAGAGATAGAACGTGAAACTACTTTATTGTGTCAAGTTTCAAGAAGCTAGCACAAACCGTGTTGGATTTAGAGTTCCAAATACATCTATCAATATAGGAGAAAACAGAGTGAAACCTAAAAATTCAAACTGTTACTGGAAACGAACGCTTCAACATAGAAGAACGAAATTTGGGGAACCAAGTCGCCTTAGTGTACTTATCATTACCTGAAAGTATCATCCAGTTTGGGTGAAAAAATATTTGCTGAGATTTCTGGAGATTTGTAATTTTGGGAAACCTGGCAACCCCTTTCCATGAAAGTGTTTCTCGCCAGTCACTGCTTAGGGCTATATCAAGAGGAAACAAAACATAGAGATAGAACGTGAAACTACTTTATTGTGTCAAGTTTCAGGAAGCTAGCACAAACCGTGTTGGATTTAGAGTTCCAAATACATCTATCAATATAGGAGAAAACAGAGTGAAACCTAAAAATTCAAACTGTTACAGGAAACGAACGCTTCAACATAGAAGAAGGAAATTTGGGGAACCAAGTCGCCTTAGTGTACTGATCATTACCTGAAAGTATCATCCAGTTTGGGTGAAAAAATATTTGCTGAGATTTCTGGAGATTCGTAATTTTGGGCAGCCTGGCAACTCCTTTCCATGAAAGAGTTTCTCGCCAGTCACTGCTTAGGGCTACATTAAGAGAAAAGAAAACGTAGAGATAGAACGTGAAACTACTTTATTGTGTCAAGTTTCAAGAAGCTAGCACAAACCGTGTTGGATTCAGAGTTCCAAATACATCTATCAATATAGGAGAAAACAGAGTGAAACCTAAAAATTCAAACTGTTACTGGAAACGAACGCTTCAACATAGAAGAACAAAATTTGGGGACCCTAGTCGCCTTAGTGTACTGATCATTACCTGAAAGTATCATCCAGTTTGGGTGAAAAAATATTTGTTGAGATTTCTGGAGATTTGTAATTTTGGGCAGCCTGGCAACCCCTTTCCATGAAAGTTTTTCTCGCCAGTCACTGCTTAGGGCTACATCAAGAGGAAACAAAACATAGAGATAGAACGTGAAACTACTTTATTGTGTCAAGTTTCAAGAAGCTAGCACAAACCGTGTTGGATTTAGAGTTCCAAATACGTCTATCAATATAGGAGAAAACAGAGTGAAACCTAAAAATTCAAACTGTTACTGGAAACGAACGCTTCAACATAGAAGAACGAAATTTGGGGAACCAAGTCGCCTTAGTGTACTGATCATTACCTGAAAGTATCATCCAGTTTGGGTGAAAAAATATTTGCTGAGATTTCTGGAGATTTGTAATTTTGGGAAACCTGGCAACCCCTTTCCATGAAAGTGTTTCTCGCCAGTCACTGCTTAGGGCTACATCAAGAGGAAACAAAACATAGAGATAGAACGTGAAACTACTTTATTGTGTCAAGTTTCAAGAAGCTAGCACAAACCGTGTTGGATTTAGAGTTCCAAATACATCTATCAATATAGGAGAAAACAGAGTGAAACCTAAAAATTCAAACTGTTACTGGAAACGAACGCTTCAACATAGAAGAAGGAAATTTGGGGAACCAAGTCGCCTTAGTGTACTGATCATTACCAGAAAGTATCATCCAGTTTGGGTGAAAAAATATTTGCTGAGATTTCTGGATATTCGTAATTTTGGGCAGCCTGGCAACTCCTTTCCATGAAAGTGTTTCTCGCCAGTCACTGCTTAGGGATACTTTAAGAGGAAAGAAAACGTAGAGATAGAACGTGAAACTACTTTATTGTGTCAAGTTTCAAGAAGCTAGCACAAACCGTGTTGGATTCAGAGTTCCAAATACATCTATCAATATAGGAGAAAACAGAGTGAAACCTAAAAATTCAAACTGTTACTGGAAACGAACGCTTCAACATAGAAGAACAAAATTTGGGGAACCTAGTCGCCTTAGTGTACTGATCATTACCTGAAAGTATCATCCAGTTTGGGTGAAAAAATATTTGTTGAGATTTCTGGAGATTTGTAATTTTGGGAAGCCTGGCAACCCCTTTCCATGAAAGTTTTTCTCGCCAGTCACTGCTTAGGGCTACATCAAGAGGAAACAAAACATAGAGATAGAACGTGAAACTACTTTATTGTGTCAAGTTTCAAGAAGCTAGCACAAACCGTGTTGGATTTAGAGTTCCAAATACGTCTATCAATATAGGAGAAAACAGAGTGAAACCTAAAAATTCAAACTGTTACTGGAAACGAACGCTTCAACATAGAAGAATGAAATTTGGGGAACCAAGTCGCCTTAGTGTACTTATCATTACCTGAAAGTATCATCCAGTTTGGGTGAAAAAATATTTGCTGAGATTTCTGGAGATTTGTAATTTTGGGAAACCTGGCAACCCCTTTCCATGAAAGTGTTTCTTGCCAGTCACTGCTTAGGGCTATATCAAGAGGAAACAAAACATAGAGATAGAACGTGAAACTACTTTATTGTGTCAAGTTTCAAGAAGCTAGCACAAACCATGTTGGATGTAGAGTTCCAAATACATCTATCAATATAGGAGAAAACAGAGTGAAACCTAAAAATTCAAACTGTTACTGGAAACGAACGCTTCAACATAGAAGAACGAAATTTGGGGAAACAAGTCGCCTTAGTGTACTTATCATTACCTGAAAGTATCATCCAGTTTGGGTGAAAAAATATTTGCTGAGATTTCTGGAGATTTGTAATTTTGGGAAACCGGGCAACCCCTTTCCATGAAAGTGTTTCTCGCCAGTCACTGCTTAGGGCTATATCAAGAGGAAACAAAACATAGAGATAGAACGTGAAACTACTTTATTGTGTCAAGTTTCAAGAAGCTAGCACAAACCGTGTTGGTTTTAGAGTTCCAAATACATCTATCAATATAGGAGAAAACAGAGTGAAACCTAAAAATTCAAACTGTTACAGGAAACGAACGCTTCAACATAGAAGAAGGAAATTTGGGGAACCAAGTCGCCTTAGTGTACTGATCATTACCTGAAAGTATCATCCAGTTAGGGTGAAAAAATATTTGCTGAGATTTCTGGAGATTCGTAATTTTGGGCAGCCTGGCAACCCCTTTCCATGAAAGTGTTTCTCGCCAGTCACTGCTTAGGGCTACATCAAGAGGAAACAAAACATAGAGATAGAACGTGAAACTACTTTATTGTGTCAAGTTTCAAGAAGCTAGCACAAACCGTGTTGGATTTAGAGTTCCAAATACATCTATCAATATAGGAGAAAACAGAGTGAAACCTAAAAATTCAAACTGTTACTGGAAACGAACGCTTCAACATAGAAGAACAAAATTTGGGGAACCTAGTCGCCTTAGTGTACTGATCATTACCTGAAAGTATCATCCAGTTTGGGTGAAAAAATATTTGTTGAGATTTCTGGAGATTTGTAATTTTGGGAAGCCTGGCAACCCCTTTCCATGATAGTTTTTCTCGCCAGTCACTGCTTAGGGCTACATCAAGAGGAAACAAAACATAGAGATAGAACGTGAAACTACTTTATTGTGTCAAGTTTCAAGAAGCTAGCACAAACCGTGTTGGATTTAGAGTTCCAAATACGTCTATCAATATAGGAGAAAACAGAGTGAAACCTAAAAATTCAAACTGTTACTGGAAACGAACGCTTCAACATAGAAGAATGAAATTTGGGGAACCAAGTCGCCTTAGTGTACTTATCATTACCTGAAAGTATCATCCAGTTTGGGTGAAAAAATATTTGCTGAGATTTCTGGAGATTTGTAATTTTGGGAAACCTGGCAACCCCTTTCCATGAAAGTGTTTCTTGCCAGTCACTGCTTAGGGCTATATCAAGAGGAAACAAAACATAGAGATAGAACGTGAAACTACTTTATTGTGTCAAGTTTCAAGAAGCTAGCACAAACCATGTTGGATGTAGAGTTCCAAATACATCTATCAATATAGGAGAAAACAGAGTGAAACCTAAAAATTCAAACTGTTACTGGAAACGAACGCTTCAACATAGAAGAACGAAATTTGGGGAACCAAGTCGCCTTAGTGTACTTATCATTACCTGAAAGTATCATCCAGTTTGGGTGAAAAAATATTTGCTGAGATTTCTGGAGATTTGTAATTTTGGGAAACCGGGCAACCCCTTTCCATGAAAGTGTTTCTCGCCAGTCACTGCTTAGGGCTATATCAAGAGGAAACAAAACATAGAGATAGAACGTGAAACTACTTTATTGTGTCAAGTTTCAAGAAGCTAGCACAAACCGTGTTGGTTTTAGAGTTCCAAATACATCTATCAATATAGGAGAAAACAGAGTGAAACCTAAAAATTCAAACTGTTACAGGAAACGAACGCTTCAACATAGAAGAAGGAAATTTGGGGAACCAAGTCGCCTTAGTGTACTGATCATTACCTGAAAGTATCATCCAGTTAGGGTGAAAAAATATTTGCTGAGATTTCTGGAGATTCGTAATTTTGGGCAGCCTGGCAACCCCTTTCCATGAAAGTGTTTCTCGCCAGTCACTGCTTAGGGCTACATCAAGAGGAAACAAAACATAGAGATAGAACGTGAAACTACTTTATTGTGTCAAGTTTCAAGAAGCTAGCACAAACCGTGTTGGATTTAGAGTTCCAAATACATCTATCAATATAGGAGAAAACAGAGTGAAACCTAAAAATTCAAACTGTTACTGGAAACGAACGCTTCAACATAGAAGAACGAAATTTGGGGAACCAAGTCGCCTTAGTGTACTGATCATTACCTGAAAGTATCATCCAGTTTGGGTGGAAAAATATTTGCTGAGATTTCTGGAGATTCGTAATTTTGGGAAGCCTGGCAACCCCTTTCCATGAAAGTGTTTCTCGCCAGTCACTGCTTAGGGCTACATCAAGAGGAAACAAAACATAGAGATAGAACGTGAAACTACTTTATTGTGTCAAGTTTCAAGAAGCTAGCACAAACCGTGTTGGATTTAGAGTTCCAAATACATCTATCAATATAGGAGAAAACAGAGTGAAACCTAAAAATTCAAACTGTTACTGGAAACGAACGCTTCAACATAGAAGAACGAAATTTGGGGAACCAAGTCGCCTTAGTGTACTTATCATTACCTGAAAGTATCATCCAGTTTGGGTGAAAAAATATTTGCTGAGATTTCTGGAGATTTGTAATTTTGGGAAACCTGGCAACCCCTTTCCATGAAAGTGTTTCTCGCCAGTCACTGCTTAGGGCTATATCAAGAGGAAACAAAACATAGAGATAGAACGTGAAACTACTTTATTGTGTCAAGTTTCAGGAAGCTAGCACAAACCGTGTTGGATTTAGAGTTCCAAATACATCTATCAATATAGGAGAAAACAGAGTGAAACCTAAAAATTCAAACTGTTACAGTAAACGAACGCTTCAACATAGAAGAAGGAAATTTGGGGAACCAAGTCGCCTTAGTGTACTGATCATTACCTGAAAGTATCATCCAGTTTGGGTGAAAAAATATTTGCTGAGATTTCTGGAGATTCGTAATTTTGGGCAGCCTGGCAACTCCTTTCCATGAAAGAGTTTCTCGCCAGTCACTGCTTAGGGCTACATTAAGAGAAAAGAAAACGTAGAGATAGAACGTGAAACTACTTTATTGTGTCAAGTTTCAAGAAGCTAGCACAAACCGTGTTGGATTCAGAGTTCCAAATACATCTATCAATATAGGAGAAAACAGAGTGAAACCTAAAAATTCAAACTGTTACTGGAAACGAACGCTTCAACATAGAAGAACAAAATTTGGGGACCCTAGTCGCCTTAGTGTACTGATCATTACCTGAAAGTATCATCCAGTTTGGGTGAAAAAATATTTGTTGAGATTTCTGGAGATTTGTAATTTTGGGCAGCCTGGCAACCCCTTTCCATGAAAGTTTTTCTCGCCAGTCACTGCTTAGGGCTACATCAAGAGGAAACAAAACATAGAGATAGAACGTGAAACTACTTTATTGTGTCAAGTTTCAAGAAGCTAGCACAAACCGTGTTGGATTTAGAGTTCCAAATACGTCTATCAATATAGGAGAAAACAGAGTGAAACCTAAAAATTCAAACTGTTACTGGAAACGAACGCTTCAACATAGAAGAACGAAATTTGGGGAACCAAGTCGCCTTAGTGTACTTATCATTACCTGAAAGTATCATCCAGTTTGGGTGAAAAAATATTTGCTGAGATTTCTGGAGATTTGTAATTTTGGGAAACCTGGCAACCCCTTTCCATGAAAGTGTTTCTTGCCAGTCACTGCTTAGGGCTATATCAAGAGGAAACAAAACATAGAGATAGAACGTGAAACTACTTTATTGTGTCAAGTTTCAAGAAGCTAGCACAAACCGTGTTGGATGTAGAGTTCCAAATACATCTATCAATATAGGAGAAAACAGAGTGAAACCTAAAAATTCAAACTGTTACTGGAAACGAACGCTTCAACATAGAAGAACGAAATTTGGGGAACCAAGTCGCCTTAGTGTACTTATCATTACCTGAAAGTATCATCCATTTTGGGTGAAAAAATATTTGCTGAGATTTCTGGAGATTTGTAATTTTGGGAAACCGGGCAACCCCTTTCCATGAAAGTGTTTCTCGCCAGTCACTGCTTAGGGCTATATCAAGAGGAAACAAAACATAGAGATAGAACGTGAAACTACTTTATTGTGTCAAGTTTCTTGAAGCTAGCACAAACCGTGTTGGTTTTAGAGTTCCAAATACATCTATCAATATAGGAGAAAACAGAGTGAAACCTAAAATCAAACTGTTACAGGAAACGAACGCTTCAACATAGAAGAAGGAAATTTGGGGAACCAAGTCGCCTTAGTGTACTGATCATTACCTGAAAGTATCATCCAGTTAGGGTGAAAAAATATTTGCTGAGATTTCTGGAGATTCGTAATTTTGGGCAGCCTGGCAACCCCTTTCCATGAAAGTGTTTCTCGCCAGTCACTGCTTAGGGCTACATTAAGAGGAAAAAAAACGTAGAGATAGAACGTGATACTACTTTATTGTGTCAAGTTTCAAGAAGCTAGCACAAACCGTGTTGGATTTAGAGTTCCAAATACGTCTATCAATATAGGAGAAAACAGAGTGAAACCTAAAAATTCAAACTGTTACTGGAAACGAACGCTTCAACATAGAAGAACGAAATTTGGGGAACCAAGTCGCCTTAGTGTACTGATCATTACCTGAAAGTATCATCCAGTTTTTGTGGAAAAAAATTTGCTGAGATTTCTGGAGATTCGTAATTTTGGGAAGCCTGGCAACCCCTTTCCATGAAAGTGTTTCTCGCCAGTCACTGCTTAGGGCTACATCAAGAGGAAACAAAACATAGAGATAGAACGTGAAACTACTTTATTGTGTCAAGTTTCAAGAAGCTAGCACAAACCGTGTTGGATTTAGAGTTCCAAATACATCTATCAATATAGGAGAAAACAGAGTGAAACCTAAAAATTCAAACTGTTACTGGAAACGAACGCTTCAACATAGAAGAACGAAATTTGGGGAACCAAGTCGCCTTAGTGTACTTATCATTACCTGAAAGTATCATCCAGTTTGGGTGAAAAAATATTTGCTGAGATTTCTGGAGATTTGTAATTTTGGGAAACCTGGCAACCCCTTTCCATGAAAGTGTTTCTCGCCAGTCACTGCTTAGGGCTATATCAAGAGGAAACAAAACATAGAGATAGAACGTGAAACTACTTTATTGTGTCAAGTTTCAAGAAGCTAGCACAAACCGTGTTGGATTTAGAGTTCCAAATACATCTATCAATATAGGAGAAAACAGAGTGAAACCTAAAAATTCAAACTGTTACAGGAAACGAACGCTTCAACATAGAAGAAGGAAATTTGGGGAACCAAGTCGCCTTAGTGTACTGATCATTACCTGAAAGTATCATCGAGTTTGGGTGGAAAAATATTTGCTGAGATTTCTGGAGATTCGTAATTTTGGGCAGCCTGGCAACTCCTTTCCATGAAAGTGTTTCTCGCCAGTCACTGCTTAGGGCTACATTAAGAGGAAAGAAAACGTAGAGATAGAACGTGAAACTACTTTATTGTGTCAAGTTTCAAGAAGCTAGCACAAACCGTGTTGGATTCAGAGTTCCAAATACATCTATCAATATAGGAGAAAACAGAGTGAAACCTAAAAATTCAAACTGTTACTGGAAACGAACGCTTCAACATAGAAGAACAAAATTTGGGGTACCTAGTCGCCTTAGTGTACTGATCATTACCTGAAAGTATCATCCAGTTTGGGTGAAAAAATATTTGTTGAGATTTCTGGAGATTTGTAATTTTGGGAAGCCTGGCAACCCCTTTCCATGAAAGTTTTTCTCGCCAGTCACTGCTTAGGGCTACATCAAGAGGAAACAAAACATAGAGATAGAACGTGAAACTACTTTATTGTGTCAAGTTTCAAGAAGCTAGCACAAACCGTGTTGGATTTAGAGTTCCAAATACGTCTATCAATATAGGAGAAAACAGAGTGAAATCTAAAAATGCAAACTGTTACTGGAAACGAACGCTTCAACATAGAAGAAGGAAATTTGGGGAACCAAGTCGCCTTAGTGTACTGATCATTACCTGAAAGTATCATCCAGTTTGGGTGAAAAAATATTTGCTGAGATTTCTGGAGATTCGTAATTTTGGGAAACCTGGCAACCCCTTTCCATGAAAGTGTTTCTCGCCAGTCACTGCTTAGGGCTACATCAAGAGGAAACAAAACATAGAGATAGAACATGAAACTACTTTATTGTGTCAAGTTTCAAGAAGCTAGCACAAACCGTGTTGGATGTAGAGTTCCAAATACATCTATCAATATAGGAGAAAACAGAGTGAAACCTAAAAATTCAAACTGTTACTGGAAACGAACGCTTCAACATAGAAGAACAAAATTTGGGGAACCAAGTTGCCTTAGTGTACTTATCATTACCTGAAAGTATCATCCAGTTTGGGTGAAAAAATATTTGCTGAGATTTCTGGAGATTTGTAATTTTGGGAAACCTGGCAACCCCTTTCCATGAAAGTGTTTCTCGCCAGTCACTGCTTACGGCTATATCAAGCGGAAACAAAACATAGAGATAGAACGTGAAACTACTTTATTGTGTCAAGTTTCAAGAAGCTAGCACAAACCGTGTTGGATTTAGAGTTCCAAATACATCTATCAATATAGGAGAAACAGAGTGAAACCTAAAAATTCAAACTGTTACAGAAAAAGAACGCTTCAACATAGAAGAAGGAAATTTGGGGAACCAAGTTGCCTTAGTGAACTGATCATTACCTGAAAGTATCATCCAGTTTGGGTGAAAAAATATTTGCTGAAATTTCTGGAGATTCGTAATTTTGGGCAGCCTGGCAACCCCTTTCCATGAAAGTGTTTCTCGCCAGTCACTGCTTAGGGCTACATTAAGAGGAACGAAAACGTATAGATAGAACGTGAAACTACTTTATTGTGTCAAGTTTCAAAAAGCTAGCACAAACCGTGTTGGATTTAGAGTTCCAAATACATCTATCAATATAGGAGAAAAGAGAGTGAAACCTAAAAATTCAAACTGTTACTGGAAACGAACGCTTCAACATAGAAGAACGAAATTTGGGGAACCAAGTCACCTTAGTGTACGTATCATTACCTGAAAGTATCATCCAGTTTGGGTGAAAAAATATTTGCTGAGATTTCTGGAGATTTGTAATTTTGGGCAGCCTGGCAACCCCTTTCCATGAAAGTGTTTCTCGCCAGTCACTGCTTAGGGCTACATCAAGAGGAAACAAAACATAGAGATAGAACGTGAAACTACTTTATTGTGTCAAGTTTCAAGAAGCTAGCACAAACCGTGTTGGATGTAGAGTTCCAAATACATCTATCAATATAGGAGAAAACAGAGTGAAACCTAAAAATTCAAACTGTTACTGGAAACGAACGCTTCAACATAGAAGAACAAAATTTGGGGAACCAAGTCGCCTTAGTGTACGTATCATTACCTGAAAGTATCATCCAGTTTGGGTGAAAAAATATTTGCTGAGATTTCTGGAGATTTGTAATTTTGGGAAACCGGGCAACCCCTTTCCATGAAAGTGTTTCTCGCCAGTCACTGCTTAGGGCTATATCAAGAGGAAACAAAACATAGAGATAGAACGTGAAACTACTTTATTGTGTCAAGTTTCAAGAAGCTAGCACAAACCGTGTTGGATGTAGAGTTCCAAATACATCTATCAATATAGGAGAAAAGAGTGAAACCTAAAAATTCAAACTGTTACTGGAAATGAACGCTTCAACATAGAAGAACGAAATTTGGGGAACCAAGTCGCCTTAGTGTACTTATCATTACCTGAAAGTATCATCCAGTTTGGGTGAAAAAATATTTGCTGAGATTTCTGGAGATTTGTAATTTTGGGAAACCGGGCAACCCCTTTCCATGAAAGTGTTTCTCGCCAGTCACTGCTTAGGGCTATATCAAGAGGAAACAAAACATAGAGATAGAACGTGAAACTACTTTAATGTGTCAAGTTTCAAGAAGCTAGCACAAACCGTGTTGGTTTTAGAGTTCCAAATACATCTATCAATACAGGAGAAAACAGAGTGAAACCTAAAAATTCAAACTGTTACAGGAAACGAACGCTTCAACATAGAAGAAGGAAATTTGGGGAACCAAGTCGCCTTAGTGTACTGATCATTACCTGAAAGTATCATCCAGTTTGGGTGAAAAAATATTTGCTGAGATTTCTGGAGATTCGTAATTTTGGGCAGCCTGGCAACCCCTTTTCATGAAAGTTTTTCTCGCCAGTCACTGCTTAGGGCTACATCAAGAGGAAACAAAACATAGAGATAGAACGTGAAACTACTTTATTGTGTCAAGTTTCAAGAAGCTAGCACAAACCGTGTTGGATGTAGAGTTCCAAATACATCTATCAATATAGGAGAAAACAGAGTGAAACCTAAAAATTCAAACTGTTACTGGAAACGAACGCTTCAACATAGAAGAACGAAATTTGGGGAACCAAGTCGCCTTAGTGTACTGATCATTACCTGAAAGTATCATCCAGTTTGGGTGAAAAAATATTTGCTGAGATTTCTGGAGATTTGTAATTTTGGGAAACCTGGCAACCCCTTTCCATGAAAGTGTTTCTCGCCAGTCACTGCTTAGGGCTATATCAAGAGGAAACAAAACATAGAGATAGAACGTGAAACTACTTTATTGTGTCAAGTTTCAAGAAGCTAGCACAAACCGTGTTGGATTTAGAGTTCCAAATACATCTATCAATATAGGAGAAAACAGAGTGAAACCTAAAAATTCAAACTGTTACAGGAAACGAACGCTTCAACATAGAAGAAGGAAATTTGGGGAACCAAGTCGCCTTAGTGTACTGATCATTACCTGAAAGTATCATCCAGTTAGGGTGAAAAAATATTTGCTGAGATTTCTGGAGATTCGTAATTTTGGGCAGCCTGGCAACCCCTTTCCATGAAAGTGTTTCTCGCCAGTCACTGCTTAGGGCTACATTAAGAGGAAAAAAAACGTAGAGATAGAACGTGATACTACTTTATTGTGTCAAGTTTCAAGAAGCTAGCACAAACCGTGTTGGATTTAGAGTTCCAAATACGTCTATCAATATAGGAGAAAACAGAGTGAAACCTAAAAATTCAAACTGTTACTGGAAACGAACGCTTCAACATAGAAGAACGAAATTTGGGGAACCAAGTAGCCTTAGTGTACTGATCATTACCTGAAAGTATCATCCAGTTTTTGTGGAAAAATATTTGCTGAGATTTCTGGAGATTCGTAATTTTGGGAAGCCTGGCAACCCCTTTCCATGAAAGTATTTCTCGCCAGTCACTGCTTAGGGCTACATCAAGAGGAAACAAAACATAGAGATAGAACGTGAAACTACTTTATTGTGTCAAGTTTCAAGAAGCTAGCACAAACCGTGTTGGATGTAGAGTTCCAAATACATCTATCAATATAGGAGAAAACAGAGTGAAACCTAAAAATTCAAACTGTTACTGGAAACGAACGCTTCAACATAGAAGAACGAAATTTGGGGAACCAAGTCGCCTTAGTGTACTGATCATTACCTGAAAGTATCATCCAGTTTTTGTGGAAAAATATTTGCTGAGATTTCTGGAGATTCGTAACTTTGGGCAGCCTGGCAACTCCTTTCCATGAAAGTGTTTCTCGCCAGTCACTGCTTAGGGCTACATTAAGAGGAAAGAAAACGTAGAGATAGAACGTGAAACTACTTTATTGTGTCAAGTTTCAAGAAGCTAGCACAAACCGTGTTGGATTCAGAGTTCCAAATACATCTATCAATATAGGAGAAAACAGAGTGAAACCTAAAAATTCAAACTGTTACTGGAAACGAACGCTTCAACATAGAAGAACAAAATTTGGGGAACCTAGTCGCCTTAGTGTACTTATCATTACCTGAAAGTATCATCCAGTTTGGGTGAAAAAATATTTGTTGAGATTTCTGGAGATTTGTAATTTTGGGCAGCCTGGCAACCCCTTTCCATGAAAGTTTTTCTCGCCAGTCACTGCTTAGGGCTACATCAAGAGGAAACAAAACATAGAGATAGAACGTGAAACTACTTTATTGTGTCAAGTTTCAAGAAGCTAGCACAAACCGTGTTGGATTTAGAGTTCCAAATACGTCTATCAATATAGGAGAAAACAGAGTGAAACCTAAAAATTCAAACTGTTACTGGAAACGAACGCTTCAACATAGAAGAACGAAATTTGGGGAACCAAGTCGCCTTAGTGTACTTATCATTACCTGAAAGTATCATCCAGTTTGGGTGAAAAAATATTTGCTGAGATTTCTGGAGATTTGTAATTTTGGGAAACCTGGCAACCCCTTTCCATGAAAGTGTTTCTTGCCAGTCACTGCTTAGGGCTATATCAAGAGGAAACAAAACATAGAGATAGAACGTGAAACTACTTTATTGTGTCAAGTTTCAAGAAGCTAGCACAAACCGTGTTGGATGTAGAGTTCCAAATACATCTATCAATATAGGAGAAAACAGAGTGAAACCTAAAAATTCAAACTGTTACTGGAAACGAACGCTTCAACATAGAAGAACGAAATTTGGGGAACCAAGTCGCCTTAGTGTACTTATCATTACCTGAAAGTATCATCCATTTTGGGTGAAAAAATATTTGCTGAGATTTCTGGAGATTTGTAATTTTGGGAAACCGGGCAACCCCTTTCCATGAAAGTGTTTCTCGCCAGTCACTGCTTAGGGCTATATCAAGAGGAAACAAAACATAGAGATAGAACGTGAAACTACTTTATTGTGTCAAGTTTCTTGAAGCTAGCACAAACCGTGTTGGTTTTAGAGTTCCAAATACATCTATCAATATAGGAGAAAACAGAGTGAAACCTAAAATCAAACTGTTACAGGAAACGAACGCTTCAACATAGAAGAAGGAAATTTGGGGAACCAAGTCGCCTTAGTGTACTGATCATTACCTGAAAGTATCATCCAGTTAGGGTGAAAAAATATTTGCTGAGATTTCTGGAGATTCGTA
This sequence comes from Spermophilus citellus, assembly GCF_964194105.1. NCBI lineage: Eukaryota > Metazoa > Chordata > Mammalia > Rodentia > Sciuridae > Spermophilus > Spermophilus citellus. The sequence goes on from NC_138195.1 coordinate 7,514,778, forward strand.
ATTTTGGGCAGCCTGGCAACCCCTTTCCATGAAAGTGTTTCTCGCCAGTCACTGCTTAGGGCTACATTAAGAGGAAAAAAAACGTAGAGATAGAACGTGATACTACTTTATTGTGTCAAGTTTCAAGAAGCTAGCACAAACCGTGTTGGATTTAGAGTTCCAAATACGTCTATCAATATAGGAGAAAACAGAGTGAAACCTAAAAATTCAAACTGTTACTGGAAACGAACGCTTCAACATAGAAGAACGAAATTTGGGGAACCAAGTCGCCTTAGTGTACTGATCATTACCTGAAAGTATCATCCAGTTTTTGTGGAAAAAAATTTGCTGAGATTTCTGGAGATTCGTAATTTTGGGAAGCCTGGCAACCCCTTTCCATGAAAGTGTTTCTCGCCAGTCACTGCTTAGGGCTACATCAAGAGGAAACAAAACATAGAGATAGAACGTGAAACTACTTTATTGTGTCAAGTTTCAAGAAGCTAGCACAAACCGTGTTGGATTTAGAGTTCCAAATACATCTATCAATATAGGAGAAAACAGAGTGAAACCTAAAAATTCAAACTGTTACTGGAAACGAACGCTTCAACATAGAAGAACGAAATTTGGGGAACCAAGTCGCCTTAGTGTACTTATCATTACCTGAAAGTATCATCCAGTTTGGGTGAAAAAATATTTGCTGAGATTTCTGGAGATTTGTAATTTTGGGAAACCTGGCAACCCCTTTCCATGAAAGTGTTTCTCGCCAGTCACTGCTTAGGGCTATATCAAGAGGAAACAAAACATAGAGATAGAACGTGAAACTACTTTATTGTGTCAAGTTTCAAGAAGCTAGCACAAACCGTGTTGGATTTAGAGTTCCAAATACATCTATCAATATAGGAGAAAACAGAGTGAAACCTAAAAATTCAAACTGTTACAGGAAACGAACGCTTCAACATAGAAGAAGGAAATTTGGGGAACCAAGTCGCCTTAGTGTACTGATCATTACCTGAAAGTATCATCGAGTTTGGGTGGAAAAATATTTGCTGAGATTTCTGGAGATTCGTAATTTTGGGCAGCCTGGCAACTCCTTTCCATGAAAGTGTTTCTCGCCAGTCACTGCTTAGGGCTACATTAAGAGGAAAGAAAACGTAGAGATAGAACGTGAAACTACTTTATTGTGTCAAGTTTCAAGAAGCTAGCACAAACCGTGTTGGATTCAGAGTTCCAAATACATCTATCAATATAGGAGAAAACAGAGTGAAACCTAAAAATTCAAACTGTTACTGGAAACGAACGCTTCAACATAGAAGAACAAAATTTGGGGTACCTAGTCGCCTTAGTGTACTGATCATTACCTGAAAGTATCATCCAGTTTGGGTGAAAAAATATTTGTTGAGATTTCTGGAGATTTGTAATTTTGGGAAGCCTGGCAACCCCTTTCCATGAAAGTTTTTCTCGCCAGTCACTGCTTAGGGCTACATCAAGAGGAAACAAAACATAGAGATAGAACGTGAAACTACTTTATTGTGTCAAGTTTCAAGAAGCTAGCACAAACCGTGTTGGATTTAGAGTTCCAAATACGTCTATCAATATAGGAGAAAACAGAGTGAAATCTAAAAATGCAAACTGTTACTGGAAACGAACGCTTCAACATAGAAGAAGGAAATTTGGGGAACCAAGTCGCCTTAGTGTACTGATCATTACCTGAAAGTATCATCCAGTTTGGGTGAAAAAATATTTGCTGAGATTTCTGGAGATTCGTAATTTTGGGAAACCTGGCAACCCCTTTCCATGAAAGTGTTTCTCGCCAGTCACTGCTTAGGGCTACATCAAGAGGAAACAAAACATAGAGATAGAACATGAAACTACTTTATTGTGTCAAGTTTCAAGAAGCTAGCACAAACCGTGTTGGATGTAGAGTTCCAAATACATCTATCAATATAGGAGAAAACAGAGTGAAACCTAAAAATTCAAACTGTTACTGGAAACGAACGCTTCAACATAGAAGAACAAAATTTGGGGAACCAAGTTGCCTTAGTGTACTTATCATTACCTGAAAGTATCATCCAGTTTGGGTGAAAAAATATTTGCTGAGATTTCTGGAGATTTGTAATTTTGGGAAACCTGGCAACCCCTTTCCATGAAAGTGTTTCTCGCCAGTCACTGCTTACGGCTATATCAAGCGGAAACAAAACATAGAGATAGAACGTGAAACTACTTTATTGTGTCAAGTTTCAAGAAGCTAGCACAAACCGTGTTGGATTTAGAGTTCCAAATACATCTATCAATATAGGAGAAACAGAGTGAAACCTAAAAATTCAAACTGTTACAGAAAAAGAACGCTTCAACATAGAAGAAGGAAATTTGGGGAACCAAGTTGCCTTAGTGAACTGATCATTACCTGAAAGTATCATCCAGTTTGGGTGAAAAAATATTTGCTGAAATTTCTGGAGATTCGTAATTTTGGGCAGCCTGGCAACCCCTTTCCATGAAAGTGTTTCTCGCCAGTCACTGCTTAGGGCTACATTAAGAGGAACGAAAACGTATAGATAGAACGTGAAACTACTTTATTGTGTCAAGTTTCAAAAAGCTAGCACAAACCGTGTTGGATTTAGAGTTCCAAATACATCTATCAATATAGGAGAAAAGAGAGTGAAACCTAAAAATTCAAACTGTTACTGGAAACGAACGCTTCAACATAGAAGAACGAAATTTGGGGAACCAAGTCACCTTAGTGTACGTATCATTACCTGAAAGTATCATCCAGTTTGGGTGAAAAAATATTTGCTGAGATTTCTGGAGATTTGTAATTTTGGGCAGCCTGGCAACCCCTTTCCATGAAAGTGTTTCTCGCCAGTCACTGCTTAGGGCTACATCAAGAGGAAACAAAACATAGAGATAGAACGTGAAACTACTTTATTGTGTCAAGTTTCAAGAAGCTAGCACAAACCGTGTTGGATGTAGAGTTCCAAATACATCTATCAATATAGGAGAAAACAGAGTGAAACCTAAAAATTCAAACTGTTACTGGAAACGAACGCTTCAACATAGAAGAACAAAATTTGGGGAACCAAGTCGCCTTAGTGTACGTATCATTACCTGAAAGTATCATCCAGTTTGGGTGAAAAAATATTTGCTGAGATTTCTGGAGATTTGTAATTTTGGGAAACCGGGCAACCCCTTTCCATGAAAGTGTTTCTCGCCAGTCACTGCTTAGGGCTATATCAAGAGGAAACAAAACATAGAGATAGAACGTGAAACTACTTTATTGTGTCAAGTTTCAAGAAGCTAGCACAAACCGTGTTGGATGTAGAGTTCCAAATACATCTATCAATATAGGAGAAAAGAGTGAAACCTAAAAATTCAAACTGTTACTGGAAATGAACGCTTCAACATAGAAGAACGAAATTTGGGGAACCAAGTCGCCTTAGTGTACTTATCATTACCTGAAAGTATCATCCAGTTTGGGTGAAAAAATATTTGCTGAGATTTCTGGAGATTTGTAATTTTGGGAAACCGGGCAACCCCTTTCCATGAAAGTGTTTCTCGCCAGTCACTGCTTAGGGCTATATCAAGAGGAAACAAAACATAGAGATAGAACGTGAAACTACTTTAATGTGTCAAGTTTCAAGAAGCTAGCACAAACCGTGTTGGTTTTAGAGTTCCAAATACATCTATCAATACAGGAGAAAACAGAGTGAAACCTAAAAATTCAAACTGTTACAGGAAACGAACGCTTCAACATAGAAGAAGGAAATTTGGGGAACCAAGTCGCCTTAGTGTACTGATCATTACCTGAAAGTATCATCCAGTTTGGGTGAAAAAATATTTGCTGAGATTTCTGGAGATTCGTAATTTTGGGCAGCCTGGCAACCCCTTTTCATGAAAGTTTTTCTCGCCAGTCACTGCTTAGGGCTACATCAAGAGGAAACAAAACATAGAGATAGAACGTGAAACTACTTTATTGTGTCAAGTTTCAAGAAGCTAGCACAAACCGTGTTGGATGTAGAGTTCCAAATACATCTATCAATATAGGAGAAAACAGAGTGAAACCTAAAAATTCAAACTGTTACTGGAAACGAACGCTTCAACATAGAAGAACGAAATTTGGGGAACCAAGTCGCCTTAGTGTACGTATCATTACCTGAAAGTATCATCCAGTTTGGGTGAAAAAATATTTGCTGAGATTTCTGGAGATTTGTAATTTTGGGAAACCTGGCAACCCCTTTCCATGAAAGTGTTTCTCGCCAGTCACTGCTTAGGGCTATATCAAGAGGAAACAAAACATAGAGATAGAACGTGAAACTACTTTATTGTGTCAAGTTTCAAGAAGCTAGCACAAACCGTGTTGGATTTAGAGTTCCAAATACATCTATCAATATAGGAGAAAACAGAGTGAAACCTAAAAATTCAAACTGTTACAGGAAACGAACGCTTCAACATAGAAGAAGGAAATTTGGGGAACCAAGTCGCCTTAGTGTACTGATCATTACCTGAAAGTATCATCCAGTTAGGGTGAAAAAATATTTGCTGAGATTTCTGGAGATTCGTAATTTTGGGCAGCCTGGCAACCCCTTTCCATGAAAGTGTTTCTCGCCAGTCACTGCTTAGGGCTACATTAAGAGGAAAAAAAACGTAGAGATAGAACGTGATACTACTTTATTGTGTCAAGTTTCAAGAAGCTAGCACAAACCGTGTTGGATTTAGAGTTCCAAATACGTCTATCAATATAGGAGAAAACAGAGTGAAACCTAAAAATTCAAACTGTTACTGGAAACGAACGCTTCAACATAGAAGAACGAAATTTGGGGAACCAAGTAGCCTTAGTGTACTGATCATTACCTGAAAGTATCATCCAGTTTTTGTGGAAAAATATTTGCTGAGATTTCTGGAGATTCGTAATTTTGGGAAGCCTGGCAACCCCTTTCCATGAAAGTATTTCTCGCCAGTCACTGCTTAGGGCTACATCAAGAGGAAACAAAACATAGAGATAGAACGTGAAACTACTTTATTGTGTCAAGTTTCAAGAAGCTAGCACAAACCGTGTTGGATGTAGAGTTCCAAATACATCTATCAATATAGGAGAAAACAGAGTGAAACCTAAAAATTCAAACTGTTACTGGAAACGAACGCTTCAACATAGAAGAACGAAATTTGGGGAACCAAGTCGCCTTAGTGTACTGATCATTACCTGAAAGTATCATCCAGTTTTTGTGGAAAAATATTTGCTGAGATTTCTGGAGATTCGTAACTTTGGGCAGCCTGGCAACTCCTTTCCATGAAAGTGTTTCTCGCCAGTCACTGCTTAGGGCTACATTAAGAGGAAAGAAAACGTAGAGATAGAACGTGAAACTACTTTATTGTGTCAAGTTTCAAGAAGCTAGCACAAACCGTGTTGGATTCAGAGTTCCAAATACATCTATCAATATAGGAGAAAACAGAGTGAAACCTAAAAATTCAAACTGTTACTGGAAACGAACGCTTCAACATAGAAGAACAAAATTTGGGGAACCTAGTCGCCTTAGTGTACTGATCATTACCTGAAAGTATCATCCAGGTTGGGTGAAAAAATATTTGTTGAGATTTCTGGAGATTTGTAATTTTGGGAAGCCTGGCAACCCCTTTCCATGAAAGTTTTTCTCGCCAGTCACTGCTTAGGGCTATATCAAGAGGAAACAAAACATAGAGATAGAACGTGAAACTACTTTATTGTGTCAAGTTTCAAGAAGCTAGCACAAACCGTGTTGGATTTAGAGTTCCAAATACGTCTATCAATATAGGAGAAAACAGAGTGAAACCTAAAAATTCAAACTGTTACTGGAAACGAACGCTTCAACATAGAAGAAGGAAATTTGGGGAACCAAGTCGCCTTAGTGTACTGATCATTACCTGAAAGTATCATCCAGTTTGGGTGAAAAAATATTTGCTGAGATTTCTGGAGATTCGTAATTTTGGGAAACCTGGCAACCCCTTTCCATGAAAGTGTTTCTCGCCAGTCACTGCTTAGGGCTACATCAAGAGGAAACAAAACATAGAGATAGAACATGAAACTACTTTATTGTGTCAAGTTTCAAGAAGCTAGCACAAACCGTGTTGGATGTAGAGTTCCAAATACATCTATCAATATAGGAGAAAACAGAGTGAAACCTAAAAATTCAAAGTGTTACTGGAAACGAACGCTTCAACATAGAAGAACAAAATTTGGGGAACCAAGTCGCCTTAGTGTACTTATCATTACCTGAAAGTATCATCCAGTTTGGGTGAAAAAATATTTGCTGAGATTTCTGGAGATTTGTAATTTTGGGAAACCTGGCAACCCCTTTCCATGAAAGTGTTTCTCGCCAGTCACTGCTTAGGGCTATATCAAAGGAAACAAAACATAGAGATAGAACGTGAAACTACTTTATTGTGTCAAGTTTCAAGAAGCTAGCACAAACCGTGTTGGATTTAGAGTTCCAAATACATCTATCAATATAGGAGAAACAGAGTGAAACCTAAAAATTCAAACTGTTACAGAAAAAGAACGCTTCAACATAGAAGAAGGAAATTTGGGGAACCAAGTTGCCTTAGTGTACTGATCATTACCTGAAAGTATCATCCAGTTTGGGTGAAAAAATATTTGCTGAGATTTCTGGAGATTCGTAATTTTGGGCAGCCTGGCAACCCCTTTCCATGAAAGTGTTTCTCGCCAGTCACTGCTTAGGGCTACATTAAGAGGAACGAAAACGTATAGATAGAACGTGAAACTACTTTATTGTGTCAAGTTTCAAAAAGCTAGCACAAACCGTGTTGGATTTAGAGTTCCAAATACATCTATCAATATAGGAGAAAAGAGAGTGAAACCTAAAAATTCAAACTGTTACTGGAAACGAACGCTTCAACATAGAAGAACGAAATTTGGGGAACCAAGTCGCCTTAGTGTACGTATCATTACCTGAAAGTATCATCCAGTTTGGGTGAAAAAATATTTGCTGAGATTTCTGGAGATTTGTAATTTTGGGCAGCCTGGCAACCCCTTTCCATGAAAGTGTTTCTCGCCAGTCACTGCTTAGGGCTACATTAAGAGGAAAAAAAACGTAGAGATAGAACGTGATACTACTTTATTGTGTCAAGTTTCAAGAAGCTAGCACAAACCGTGTTGGATTTAGAGTTCCAAATACGTCTATCAATATAGGAGAAAACAGAGTGAAACCTAAAAATTCAAACTGTTACTGGAAACGAACGCTTCAACATAGAAGAACGAAATTTGGGGAACCAAGTAGCCTTAGTGTACTGATCATTACCTGAAAGTATCATCCAGTTTTTGTGGAAAAATATTTGCTGAGATTTCTGGAGATTCGTAATTTTGGGAAGCCTGGCAACCCCTTTCCATGAAAGTATTTCTCGCCAGTCACTGCTTAGGGCTACATCAAGAGGAAACAAAACATAGAGATAGAACGTGAAACTACTTTATTGTGTCAAGTTTCAAGAAGCTAGCACAAACCGTGTTGGATGTAGAGTTCCAAATACATCTATCAATATAGGAGAAAACAGAGTGAAACCTAAAAATTCAAACTGTTACTGGAAACGAACGCTTCAACATAGAAGAACGAAATTTGGGGAACCAAGTTGCCTTAGTGTACTGATCATTACCTGAAAGTATCATCCAGTTTTTGTGGAAAAATATTTGCTGAGATTTCTGGAGATTCGTAACTTTGGGCAGCCTGGCAACTCCTTTCCATGAAAGTGTTTCTCGCCAGTCACTGCTTAGGGCTACATTAAGAGGAAAGAAAACGTAGAGATAGAACGTGAAACTACTTTATTGTGTCAAGTTTCAAGAAGCTAGCACAAACCGTGTTGGATTCAGAGTTCCAAATACATCTATCAATATAGGAGAAAACAGAGTGAAACCTAAAAATTCAAACTGTTACTGGAAACGAACGCTTCAACATAGAAGAACAAAATTTGGGGAACCTAGTCGCCTTAGTGTACTGATCATTACCTGAAAGTATCATCCAGGTTGGGTGAAAAAATATTTGTTGAGATTTCTGGAGATTTGTAATTTTGGGAAGCCTGGCAACCCCTTTCCATGAAAGTGTTTCTCGCCAGTCACTGCTTAGGGCTACATCAAGAGGAAACAAAACATAGAGATAGAACGTGAAACTACTTTATTGTGTCAAGTTTCAAGAAGCTAGCACAAACCGTGTTGGATTTAGAGTTCCAAATACGTCTATCAATATAGGAGAAAACAGAGTGAAACCTAAAAATTCAAACTGTTACTGGAAACGAACGCTTCAACATAGAAGAAGGAAATTTGGGGAACCAAGTCGCCTTAGTGTACTGATCATTACCTGAAAGTATCATCCAGTTTGGGTGAAAAAATATTTGCTGAGATTTCTGGAGATTCGTAATTTTGGGAAACCTGGCAACCCCTTTCCATGAAAGTGTTTCTCGCCAGTCACTGCTTAGGGCTACATCAAGAGGAAACAAAACATAGAGATAGAACATGAAACTACTTTATTGTGTCAAGTTTCAAGAAGCTAGCACAAACCGTGTTGGATGTAGAGTTCCAAATACATCTATCAATATAGGAGAAAACAGAGTGAAACCTAAAAATTCAAACTGTTACTGGAAACGAACGCTTCAACATAGAAGAACAAAATTTGGGGAACCAAGTCGCCTTAGTGTACTTATCATTACCTGAAATTATCATCCAGTTTGGGTGAAAAAATATTTGCTGAGATTTCTGGAGATTTGTAATTTTGGGAAACCTGGCAACCCCTTTCCATGAAAGTGTTTCTCGCCAGTCACTGCTTAGGGCTATATCAAGAGGAAACAAAACATAGAGATAGAACGTGAAACTACTTTATTGTGTCAAGTTTCAAGAAGCTAGCACAAACCGTGTTGGATTTAGAGTTCCAAATACATCTATCAATATAGGAGAAACAGAGTGAAACCTAAAAATTCAAACTGTTACAGAAAAAGAACGCTTCAACATAGAAGAAGGAAATTTGGGGAACCAAGTTGCCTTAGTGTACTGATCATTACCTGAAAGTATCATCCAGTTTGGGTGAAAAAATATTTGCTGAGATTTCTGGAGATTCGTAATTTTGGGCAGCCTGGCAACCCCTTTCCATGAAAGTGTTTCTCGCCAGTCACTGCTTAGGGCTACATTAAGAGGAACGAAAACGTATAGATAGAACGTGAAACTACTTTATTGTGTCAAGTTTCAAAAAGCTAGCACAAACCGTGTTGGATTTAGAGTTCCAAATACATCTATCAATATAGGAGAAAAGAGAGTGAAACCTAAAAATTCAAACTGTTACTGGAAACGAACGCTTCAACATAGAAGAACGAAATTTGGGGAACCAAGTCGCCTTAGTGTACGTATCATTACCTGAAAGTATCATCCAGTTTGGGTGAAAAAATATTTGCTGAGATTTCTGGAGATTTGTAATTTTGGGCAGCCTGGCAACCCCTTTCCATGAAAGTGTTTCTCGCCAGTCACTGCTTAGGGCTACATCAAGAGGAAACAAAACATAGAGATAGAACGTGAAACTACTTTATTGTGTCAAGTTTCAAGAAGCTAGCACAAACCGTGTTGGATGTAGAGTTCCAAATACATCTATCAATATAGGAGAAAACAGAGTGAAACCTAAAAATTCAAACTGTTACTGGAAACGAACGCTTCAACATAGAAGAACGAAATTTGGGTAACCAAGTCGCCTTAGTGTACGTATCATTACCTGAAAGTATCATCCAGTTTGGGTGAAAAAATATTTGCTGAGATTTCTGGAGATTCGTAATTTTGGGAAGCCTGGCAACCCCTTTCCATGAAAGTGTTTCTCGCCAGTCACTGCTTAGGGCTACATCAAGAGGAAACAAAACATAGAGATAGAACGTGAAACTACTTTATTGTGTCAAGTTTCAAGAAGCTAGCACAAACCGTGTTGGATGTAGAGTTCCAAATACGTCTATCAATATAGGAGAAAACAGAGTGAAACCTAAAAATTCAAACTGTTACTGGAAACGAACGCTTCAACATAGAAGAACGAAATTTGGGGAACCAAGTCGCCTTAGTGTACTGATCATTACCTGAAAGTATCATCCAGTTTGGGTGAAAAAATATTTGCTGAGATTTCTGGAGATTTGTAATTTTGGGAAACCTGGCAACCCCTTTCCATGAAAGTGTTTCTCGCCAGTCACTGCTTAGGGCTACATCAAGAGGAAACAAAACATAGAGATAGAACGTGAAACTACTTTATTGTGTCAAGTTTCAAGAAGCTAGCACAAACCGTGTTGGATTTAGAGTTCCAAATACGTCTATCAATATAGGAGAAAACAGAGTGAAACCTAAAAATTCAAACTGTTACAGGAAACGAACGCTTCAACATAGAAGAAGGAAATTTGGGGAACCAAGTCGCCTTAGTGTACTGATCATTACCTGAAAGTATCATCCAGTTTGGGTGAAAAAATATTTGTTGAGATTTCTGGAGATTTGTAATTTTGGGAGGCCTGGCAACCCCTTTCCATGAAAGTTTTTCTCGCCAGTCACTGCTTAGGGCTACATCAAGAGGAAACAAAACATAGAGATAGAACGTGAAACTACTTTATTGTGTCAAGTTTCAAGAAGCTAGCACAAACCGTGTTGGATTTAGAGTTCCAAATACGTCTATCAATATAGGAGAAAACAGAGTGAAACCTAAAAATTCAAACTGTTACTGGAAACGAACGCTTCAACATAGAAGAACGAAATTTGGGGAACCAAGTCGCCTTAGTGTACTTATCATTACCTGAAAGTATCATCCAGTTTGGGTGAAAAAATATTTGCTGAGATTTCTGGAGATTTGTAATTTTGGGAAACCTGGCAAACCGTTTCCATGAAAGTGTTTCTTGCCAGTCACTGCTTAGGGCTATATCAAGAGGAAACAAAACATAGAGATAGAACGTGAAACTACTTTATTGTGTCAAGTTTCAAGAAGCTAGCACAAACCATGTTGGATGTAGAGTTCCAAATACATCTATCAATATAGGAGAAAACAGAGTGAAACCTAAAAATTCAAACTGTTACTGGAAACGAACACTTCAACATAGAAGAACGAAATTTGGGGAACCAAGTCGCCTTAGTGTACTTATCATTACCTAAAAGTATCATCCAGTTTGGGTGAAAAAATATTTGCTGAGATTTCTGGAGATTTGTAATTTTGGGAAACCGGGCAACCCCTTTCCATGAAAGTGTTTCTCGCCAGTCACTGCTTAGGGCTATATCAAGAGGAAACAAAACATAGAGATAGAACGTGAAACTACTTTATTGTGTCAAGTTTCAAGAAGCTAGCACAAACCGTGTTGGTTTTAGAGTTCCAAATACATCTATCAATATAGGAGAAAACAGAGTGAAACCTAAAAATTCAAACTGTTACAGGAAACGAACGCTTCAACATAGAAGAAGGAAATTTGGGGAACCAAGTCGCCTTAGTGTACTGATCATTACCTGAAAGTATCATCCAGTTAGGGTGAAAAAATATTTGCTGAGATTTCTGGAGATTCGTAATTTTGGGCAGCCTGGCAACCCCTTTCCATGAAAGTGTTTCTCGCCAGTCACTGCTTAGGGCTACATTAAGAGGAAAACAAACGTAGAGATAGAAAGTGATACTACTTTATTGTGTCAAGTTTCAAGAAGCTAGCACAAACCGTGTTGGATTTAGAGTTCCAAATACGTCTATCAATATAGGAGAAAACAGAGTGAAACCTGAAAATTCAAACTGTTACTGGAAACGAACGCTTCAACATAGAAGAACGAAATTTGGGGAACCAAGTCGCCTTAGTGTACTGATCATTACCTGAAAGTATCATCCAGTTTGGGTGGAAAAAAATTTGCTGAGATTTCTGGAGATTCGTAATTTTGGGAAACCTGGCAACCCCTTTCCATGAAAGTGTTTCTCGCCAGTCACTGCTTAGGGCTACATCAAGAGGAAACAAAACATAGAGATAGAACGTGAAACTACTTTATTGTGTCAAGTTTCAAGAAGCTAGCACAAACCGTGTTGGATTTAGAGTTCCAAATACATCTATCAATATAGGAGAAAACAGAGTGAAACCTAAAAATTCAAACTGTTACTGGAAACGAACGCTTCAACATAGAAGAACGAAATTTGGGGAACCAAGTCGCCTTAGTGTACTGATCATTACCTGAAAGTATCATCCAGTTTGGGTGGAAAAATATTTGCTGAGATTTCTGGAGACTCGTAATTTTGGGAAGCCTGGCAACCCCTTTCCATGAAAGTGTTTCTCGCCAGTCACTGCTTAGGGCTACATCAAGAGGAAACAAAACATAGAGACAGAATGTGAAACTACTTTATTGTGTCAAGTTTCAAGAAGCTAGCACAAACCGTGTTGGATTTAGAGTTCCAAATACATCTATCAATATAGGAGAAAACAGAGTGAAACCTAAAAATTCAAACTGTTACTGGAAACGAACGCTTCAACATAGAAGAACGAAATTTGGGGAACCAAGTCGCCTTAGTGTACTTATCATTACCTGAAAGTATCATCCAGTTTGGGTGAAAAAATATTTGCTGAGATTTCTGGAGATTTGTAATTTTGGGAAACCGGGCAACCCCTTTCCATGAAAGTGTTTCTCGCCAGTCACTGCCTAGGGCTATATCAAGAGGAAACAAAACATAGAGATAGAACGTGAAACTACTTTATTGTGTCAAGTTTCAAGAAGCTAGCACAAACCGTGTTGGTTTTAGAGTTCCAAATACATCTATCAATATAGGAGAAAACAGAGTGAAACCTAAAAATTCAAACTGTTACAGGAAACGAACGCTTCAACATAGAAGAAGGAAATTTGGGGAAACAAGTCGCCTTACTGTACTGATCATTACCTGAAAGTATCATCCAGTTAGGGTGAAAAAATATTTGCTGAGATTTCTGGAGATTCGTAATTTTGGGCAGCCTGGCAACCCCTTTCCATGAAAGTGTTTCTCGCCAGTCACTGCTTAGGGCTACATTAAGAGGAAAAAAAACGTAGAGATAGAAAGTGATACTACTTTACTGTGTCAGGTTTCAAGAAGCTAGCACAAACTGTGTTGGATTTAGAGTTCCAAATACGTCTATCAATATAGGAGAAAACAGAGTGAAACCTAAAAATTCAAACTGTTACTGGAAACGAACGCTTCAACATAGAAGAACGAAATTTGGGGAACCAAGTCGCCTTAGTGTACTGATCATTACCTGAAAGTATCATCCAGTTTGGGTGGAAAAATATTTGCTGAGATTTCTGGAGATTCGTAATTTTGGGAAGCCTGGCAACCCCTTTCCATGAAAGTGTTTCTCGCCAGTCACTGCTTAGGGCTACATCAAGAGGAAACAAAACATAGAGATAGAACGTGAAACTACTTTATTGTGTCAAGTTTCAAGAAGCTAGCACAAACCGTGTTGGATTTAGAGTTCCAAATACATCTATCAATATAGGAGAAAACAGAGTGAAACCTAAAAATTCAAACTGTTACTGGAAACGAACGCTTCAACATAGAAGAACGAAATTTGGGGAACCAAGTCGCCTTAGTGTACTGATCATTACCTGAAAGTATCATCCAGTTTGGGTGGAAAAATATTTGCTGAGATTTCTGGAGATTCGTAATTTTGGGAAGCCTGGCAACCCCTTTCCATGAAAGTGTTTCTCGCCAGTCACTGCTTAGGGCTACATCAAGAGGAAACAAAACATAGAGATAGAACGTGAAACTACTTTATTGTGTCAAGTTTCAAGAAGCTAGCACAAACCGTGTTGGATTTAGAGTTCCAAATACATCTATCAATATAGGAGAAAACAGAGTGAAACCTAAAAATTCAAACTGTTACTGGAAACGAACGCTTCAACATAGAAGAACGAAATTTGGGGAACCAAGTCGCCTTAGTGTACTTATCATTACCTGAAAGTATCATCCAGTTTGGGTGAAAAAATATTTGCTGAGATTTCTGGAGATTTGTAATTTTGGGAAACCTGGCAACCCCTTTCCATGAAAGTGTTTCTCGCCAGTCACTGCTTAGGGCTATATCAAGAGGAAACAAAACATAGAGATAGAACGTGAAACTACTTTATTGTGTCAAGTTTCAGGAAGCTAGCACAAACCGTGTTGGATTTAGAGTTCCAAATACATCTATCAATATAGGAGAAAACAGAGTGAAACCTAAAAATTCAAACTGTTACAGGAAACGAACGCTTCAACATAGAAGAAGGAAATTTGGGGAACCAAGTCGCCTTAGTGTACTGATCATTACCTGAAAGTATCATCCAGTTTGGGTGAAAAAATATTTGCTGAGATTTCTGGAGATTCGTAATTTTGGGCAGCCTGGCAACTCCTTTCCATGAAAGTGTTTCTCGCCAGTCACTGCTTAGGGCTACATTAAGAGGAAAGAAAACGTAGAGATAGAACGTGAAACTACTTTATTGTGTCAAGTTTCAAGAAGCTAGCACAAACCGTGTTGGATTCAGAGTTCCAAATACATCTATCAATATAGGAGAAAACAGAGTGAAACCTAAAAATTCAAACTGTTACTGGAAACGAACGCTTCAACATAGAAGAACAAAATTTGGGGACCCTAGTCGCCTTAGTGTACTGATCATTACCTGAAAGTATCATCCAGTTTGGGTGAAAAAATATTTGTTGAGATTTCTGGAGATTTGTAATTTTGGGAAGCCTGGCAACCCCTTTCCATGAAAGTTTTTCTCGCCAGTCACTGCTTAGGGCTACATCAAGAGGAAACAAAACATAGAGATAGAACGTGAAACTACTTTATTGTGTCAAGTTTCAAGAAGCTAGCACAAACCGTGTTGGATTTAGAGTTCCAAATACGTCTATCAATATAGAAGAAAACAGAGTGAAACCTAAAAATTCAAACTGTTACTGGAAACGAACGCTTCAACATAGAAGAACGAAATTTGGGGAACCAAGTCGCCTTAGTGTACTTATCATTACCTGAAAGTATCATCCAGTTTGGGTGAAAAAATATTTGCTGAGATTTCTGGAGATTTGTAATTTTGGGAAACCTGGCAACCCCTTTCCATGAAAGTGTTTCTTGCCAGTCACTGCTTAGGGCTATATCAAGAGGAAACAAAACATAGAGATAGAACGTGAAACTACTTTATTGTGTCAAGTTTCAAGAAGCTAGCACAAACCGTGTTGGATGTAGAGTTCCAAATACATCTATCAATATAGGAGAAAACAGAGTGAAACCTAAAAATTCAAACTGTTACTGGAAACGAACGCTTCAACATAGAAGAACGAAATTTGGGGAACCAAGTCGCCTTAGTGTACTTATCATTACCTGAAAGTATCATCCAGTTTGGGTGAAAAAATATTTGCTGAGATTTCTGGAGATTTGTAATTTTGGGAAACCGGGCAACCCCTTTCCATGAAAGTGTTTCTCGCCAGTCACTGCTTAGGGCTATATCAAGAGGAAACAAAACATAGAGATAGAACGTGAAACTACTTTATTGGGTCAAGTTTCAAGAAGCTAGCACAAACCGTGTTGGTTTTAGAGTTCCAAATACATCTATCAATATAGGAGAAAACAGAGTGAAACCTAAAAATTCAAACTGTTACAGGAAACGAACGCTTCAACATAGAAGAAGGAAATTTGGGGAACCAAGTCGCCTTAGTGTACTTATCATTACCTGAAAGTATCATCCAGTTAGGGTGAAAAAATATTTGCTGAGATTTCTGGAGATTCGTAATTTTGGGCAGCCTGGCAACCCCTTTCCATGAAAGTGTTTCTCGCCAGTCACTGCTTAGGGCTACATTAAGAGGAAAAAAAACGTAGAGATAGAACGTGATACTACTTTATTGTGTCAAGTTTCAAGAAGCTAACACAAACCGTGTTGGATTTAGAGTTCCAAATACGTCTATCAATATAGGAGAAAACAGAGTGAAACCTAAAAATTCAAACTGTTACTGGAAACGAACGCTTCAACATAGAAGAACGAAATTTGGGGAACCAAGTCGCCTTAGTGTACTGATCATTACCTGAAAGTATCATCCAGTTTGGGTGGAAAAATATTTGCTGAGATTTCTGGAGATTCGTAATTTTGGGAAGCCTGGCAACCCCTTTCCATGAAAGTGTTTCTCGCCAGTCACTGCTTAGGGCTACATCAAGAGGAAACAAAACATAGAGATAGAACGTGAAACTACTTTATTGTGTCAAGTTTCAAGAAGCTAGCACAAACCGTGTGGATTTAGAGTTCCAAATACATCTATCAATATAGGAGAAAACAGAGTGAAACCTAAAAATTCAAACTGTTACTGGAAACGAACGCTTCAACATAGAAGAACGAAATTTGGGGAACCAAGTCGCCTTAGTGTACTTATCATTACCTGAAAGTATCATCCAGTTTGGGTGAAAAAATATTTGCTGAGATTTCTGGAGATTTGTAATTTTGGGAAACCTGGCAACCCCTTTCCATGAAAGAGTTTCTCGCCAGTCACTGCTTAGGGCTATATCAAGAGGAAACAAAACATAGAGATAGAACGTTAAACTACTTTATTGTGTCAAGTTTCAAGAAGCTAGCACAAACCGTGTTGGATTTAGAGTTCCAAATACATCTATCAATATAGGAGAAAACAGAGTGAAACCTAAAAATTCAAACTGTTACAGGAAACGAACGCTTCAACATAGAAGAAGGAAATTTGGGGAACCAAGTCGCCTTAGTGTACTGATCATTACCTGAAAGTATCATCCAGTTTGGGTGAAAAAATATTTGCTGAGATTTCTGGAGATTCGTAATTTTGGGCAGCCTGGCAACTCCTTTCCATGAAAGTGTTTCTCGCCAGTCACTGCTTAGGGCTACATTAAGAGGAAAGAAAACGTAGAGATAGAACGTGAAACTACTTTATTGTGTCAAGTTTCAAGAAGCTAGCACAAACCGTGTTGGATTCAGAGTTCCAAATACATCTATCAATATAGGAGAAAACAGAGTGAAACCTAAAAATTCAAACTGTTACTGGAAACGAACGCTTCAACATAGAAGAACAAAATTTGGGGAACCTAGTCGCCTTAGTGTACTGATCATTACCTGAAAGTATCATCCAGTTTGGGTGAAAAAATATTTGTTGAGATTTCTGGAGATTTGTAATTTTGGGAAACCGGGCAACCCCTTTCCATGAAAGTTTTTCTCGCCAGTCACTGCTTAGGGCTACATCAAGAGGAAACAAAACATAGAGATAGAACGTGAAACTACTTTATTGTGTCAAGTTTCAAGAAGCTAGCACAAACCGTGTTGGATTTAGAGTTCCAAATACGTCTATCAATATAGGAGAAAACAGAGTGAAACCTAAAAATTCAAACTGTTACTGGAAACGAACGCTTCAA
This sequence comes from Spermophilus citellus, assembly GCF_964194105.1. Classification (NCBI taxonomy): domain Eukaryota; kingdom Metazoa; phylum Chordata; class Mammalia; order Rodentia; family Sciuridae; genus Spermophilus; species Spermophilus citellus. The sequence continues at coordinate 7,532,109 of NC_138195.1, forward strand.
CATAGAAGAAGGAAATTTGGGGAACCAAGTCGCCTTAGTGTACTGATCATTACCTGAAAGTATCATCCAGTTTGGGTGAAAAAATATTTGCTGAGATTTCTGGAGATTCGTAATTTTGGGAAGCCTGGCAACCCCTTTCCATGAAAGTGTTTCTCGCCAGTCACTGCTTAGGGCTACATCAAGAGGAAACAAAACATAGAGATAGAACATGAAACTACTTTATTGTGTCAAGTTTCAAGAAGCTAGCACAAACCGTGTTGGATGTAGAGTTCCAAATACATCTATCAATATAGGAGAAAACAGAGTGAAACCTAAAAATTCAAACTGTTACTGGAAACGAACGCTTCAACATAGAAGAACAAAATTTGGGGAACCAAGTCGCCTTAGTGTACTTATCATTACCTGAAAGTATCATCCAGTTTGGGTGAAAAAATATTTGCTGAGATTTCTGGAGATTTGTAATTTTGGGAAACCTGGCAACCCCTTTCCATGAAAGTGTTTCTCGCCAGTCACTGCTTAGGGCTATATCAAGAGGAAACAAAACATAGAGATAGAACGTGAAACTACTTTATTGTGTCAAGTTTCAAGAAGCTAGCACAAACCGTGTTGGATGTAGAGTTCCAAGTACATCTATCAATATAGGAGAAACAGAGTGAAACCTAAAAATTCAAACTGTTACAGAAAAAGAACGCTTCAACATAGAAGAAGGAAATTTGGGGAACCAAGTCGCCTTAGTGTACTGATCATTACCTGAAAGTATCATCCAGTTAGGGTGAAAAAATATTTGCTGAGATTTCTGGAGATTCGTAATTTTGGGCAGCCTGGCAACCCCTTTCCATGAAAGTGTTTCTCGCCAGTCACTGCTTAGGGCTACATTAAGAGGAAAAAAAACGTAGAGATAGAACGTGATACTACTTTATTGTGTCAAGTTTCAAGAAGCTAGCACAAACCGTGTTGGATTTAGAGTTCCAAATACGTCTATCAATATAGGAGAAAACAGAGTGAAACCTAAAAATTCAAACTGTTACTGGAAACGAACGCTTCAACATAGAAGAACGAAATTTGGGGAACCAAGTCGCCTTAGTGTACTGATCATTACCTGAAAGTATCATCCAGTTTTTGTGGAAAAATATTTGCTGAGATTTCTGGAGATTCGTAATTTTGGGAAGCCTGGCAACCCCTTTCCATGAAAGTGTTTCTCGCCAGTCACTGCTTAGGGCTACATCAAGAGGAAACAAAACATAGAGATAGAACGTGAAACTACTTTATTGTGTCAAGTTTCAAGAAGCTAGCACAAACCGTGTTGGATTTAGAGTTCCAAATACATCTATCAATATAGGAGAAAACAGAGTGAAACCTAAAAATTCAAACTGTTACTGGAAACGAACGCTTCAACATAGAAGAACGAAATTTGGGGAACCAAGTCGCCTTAGTGTACTGATCATTACCTGAAAGTATCATCCAGTTTGGGTGGAAAAATATTTGCTGAGATTTCTGGAGATTCGTAATTTTGGGAAGCCTGGCAACCCCTTTCCATGAAAGTGTTTCTCGCCAGTCACTGCTTAGGGCTACATCAAGAGGAAACAAAACATAGAGATAGAACGTGAAACTACTTTATTGTGTCAAGTTTCAAGAAGCTAGCACAAACCGTGTTGGATTTAGAGTTCCAAATACATCTATCAATATAGGAGAAAACAGAGTGAAACCTAAAAATTCAAACTGTTACTGGAAACGAACGCTTCAACATAGAAGAACGAAATTTGGGGAACCAAGTCGCCTTAGTGTACTTATCATTACCTGAAAGTATCATCCAGTTTGGGTGAAAAAATATTTGCTGAGATTTCTGGAGATTTGTAATTTTGGGAAACCTGGCAACCCCTTTCCATGAAAGTGTTTCTCGCCAGTCACTGCTTAGGGCTATATCAAGAGGAAACAAAACATAGAGATAGAACGTGAAACTACTTTATTGTGTCAAGTTTCAGGAAGCTAGCACAAACCGTGTTGGATTTAGAGTTCCAAATACATCTATCAATATAGGAGAAAACAGAGTGAAACCTAAAAATTCAAACTGTTACAGGAAACGAACGCTTCAACATAGAAGAAGGAAATTTGGGGAACCAAGTCGCCTTAGTGTACTGATCATTACCTGAAAGTATCATCCAGTTTGGGTGAAAAAATATTTGCTGAGATTTCTGGAGATTCGTAATTTTGGGCAGCCTGGCAACTCCTTTCCATGAAAGTGTTTCTCGCCAGTCACTGCTTAGGGCTACATTAAGAGGAAAGAAAACGTAGAGATAGAACGTGAAACTACTTTATTGTGTCAAGTTTCAAGAAGCTAGCACAAACCGTGTTGGATTCAGAGTTCCAAATACATCTATCAATATAGGAGAAAACAGAGTGAAACCTAAAAATTCAAACTGTTACTGGAAACGAACGCTTCAACATAGAAGAACAAAATTTGGGGACCCTAGTCGCCTTAGTGTACTGATCATTACCTGAAAGTATCATCCAGTTTGGGTGAAAAAATATTTGTTGAGATTTCTGGAGATTTGTAATTTTGGGAAGCCTGGCAACCCCTTTCCATGAAAGTTTTTCTCGCCAGTCACTGCTTAGGGCTACATCAAGAGGAAACAAAACATAGAGATAGAACGTGAAACTACTTTATTGTGTCAAGTTTCAAGAAGCTAGCACAAACCGTGTTGGATTTAGAGTTCCAAATACGTCTATCAATATAGAAGAAAACAGAGTGAAACCTAAAAATTCAAACTGTTACTGGAAACGAACGCTTCAACATAGAAGAACGAAATTTGGGGAACCAAGTCGCCTTAGTGTACTTATCATTACCTGAAAGTATCATCCAGTTTGGGTGAAAAAATATTTGCTGAGATTTCTGGAGATTTGTAATTTTGGGAAACCTGGCAACCCCTTTCCATGAAAGTGTTTCTTGCCAGTCACTGCTTAGGGCTATATCAAGAGGAAACAAAACATAGAGATAGAACGTGAAACTACTTTATTGTGTCAAGTTTCAAGAAGCTAGCACAAACCGTGTTGGATGTAGAGTTCCAAATACATCTATCAATATAGGAGAAAACAGAGTGAAACCTAAAAATTCAAACTGTTACTGGAAATGAACGCTTCAACATAGAAGAACGAAATTTGGGGAACCAAGTCGCCTTAGTGTACTTATCATTACCTGAAAGTATCATCCAGTTTGGGTGAAAAAATATTTGCTGAGATTTCTGGAGATTTGTAATTTTGGGAAACCGGGCAACCCCTTTCCATGAAAGTGTTTCTCGCCAGTCACTGCTTAGGGCTATATCAAGAGGAAACAAAACATAGAGATAGAACGTGAAACTACTTTATTGTGTCAAGTTTCAAGAAGCTAGCACAAACCGTGTTGGTTTTAGAGTTCCAAATACATCTATCAATATAGGAGAAAACAGAGTGAAACCTAAAAATTCAAACTGTTACAGGAAACGAACGCTTCAACATAGAAGAAGGAAATTTGGGGAACCAAGTCGCCTTAGTGTACTTATCATTACCTGAAAGTATCATCCAGTTAGGGTGAAAAAATATTTGCTGAGATTTCTGGAGATTCGTAATTTTGGGCAGCCTGGCAACCCCTTTCCATGAAAGTGTTTCTCGCCAGTCACTGCTTAGGGCTACATTAAGAGGAAAAAAAACGTAGAGATAGAACGTGATACTACTTTATTGTGTCAAGTTTCAAGAAGCTAACACAAACCGTGTTGGATTTAGAGTTCCAAATACGTCTATCAATATAGGAGAAAACAGAGTGAAACCTAAAAATTCAAACTGTTACTGGAAACGAACGCTTCAACATAGAAGAACGAAATTTGGGGAACCAAGTCGCCTTAGTGTACTGATCATTACCTGAAAGTATCATCCAGTTTGGGTGGAAAAATATTTGCTGAGATTTCTGGAGATTCGTAATTTTGGGAAGCCTGGCAACCCCTTTCCATGAAAGTGTTTCTCGCCAGTCACTGCTTAGGGCTACATCAAGAGGAAACAAAACATAGAGATAGAACGTGAAACTACTTTATTGTGTCAAGTTTCAAGAAGCTAGCACAAACCGTGTGGATTTAGAGTTCCAAATACATCTATCAATATAGGAGAAAACAGAGTGAAACCTAAAAATTCAAACTGTTACTGGAAACGAACGCTTCAACATAGAAGAAGGAAATTTGGGGAACCAAGTCGCCTTAGTGTACTGATCATTACCTGAAAGTATCATCCAGTTTGGGTGAAAAAATATTTGCTGAGATTTCTGGAGATTCGTAATTTTGGGAAGCCTGGCAACCCCTTTCCATGAAAGTGTTTCTCGCCAGTCACTGCTTAGGGCTACATCAAGAGGAAACAAAACATAGAGATAGAACATGAAACTACTTTATTGTGTCAAGTTTCAAGAAGCTAGCACAAACCGTGTTGGATGTAGAGTTCCAAATACATCTATCAATATAGGAGAAAACAGAGTGAAACCTAAAAATTCAAACTGTTACTGGAAACGAACGCTTCAACATAGAAGAACAAAATTTGGGGAACCAAGTCGCCTTAGTGTACTTATCATTACCTGAAAGTATCATCCAGTTTGGGTGAAAAAATATTTGCTGAGATTTCTGGAGATTTGTAATTTTGGGAAACCTGGCAACCCCTTTCCATGAAAGTGTTTCTCGCCAGTCACTGCTTAGGGCTATATCAAGAGGAAACAAAACATAGAGATAGAACGTGAAACTACTTTATTGTGTCAAGTTTCAAGAAGCTAGCACAAACCGTGTTGGATGTAGAGTTCCAAATACATCTATCAATATAGGAGAAACAGAGTGAAACCTAAAAATTCAAACTGTTACAGAAAAAGAACGCTTCAACATAGAAGAAGGAAATTTGGGGAACCAAGTCGCCTTAGTGTACTGATCATTACCTGAAAGTATCATCCAGTTAGGGTGAAAAAATATTTGCTGAGATTTCTGGAGATTCGTAATTTTGGGCAGCCTGGCAACCCCTTTCCATGAAAGTGTTTCTCGCCAGTCACTGCTTAGGGCTACATTAAGAGGAAAAAAAACGTAGAGATAGAACGTGATACTACTTTATTGTGTCAAGTTTCAAGAAGCTAGCACAAACCGTGTTGGATTTAGAGTTCCAAATACGTCTATCAATATAGGAGAAAACAGAGTGAAACCTAAAAATTCAAACTGTTACTGGAAACGAACGCTTCAACATAGAAGAACGAAATTTGGGGAACCAAGTCGCCTTAGTGTACTGATCATTACCTGAAAGTATCATCCAGTTTTTGTGGAAAAATATTTGCTGAGATTTCTGGAGATTCGTAATTTTGGGAAGCCTGGCAACCCCTTTCCATGAAAGTGTTTCTCGCCAGTCACTGCTTAGGGCTACATCAAGAGGAAACAAAACATAGAGATAGAACGTGAAACTACTTTATTGTGTCAAGTTTCAAGAAGCTAGCACAAACCGTGTTGGATTTAGAGTTCCAAATACATCTATCAATATATGAGAAAACAGAGTGAAACCTAAAAATTCAAACTGTTACAGGAAACGAACGCTTCAACATAGAAGAAGGAAATTTGGGGAACCAAGTCGCCTTAGTGTACTGATCATTACCTGAAAGTATCATCCAGTTTGGGTGAAAAAATATTTGCTGAGATTTCTGGAGATTTGTAATTTTGGGCAGCCTGGCAACCCCTTTCCATGAAAGTGTTTCTCGCCAGTCACTGCTTAGGGCTACATTAAGAGGAAAGAAAACGTAGAGATAGAACGTGAAACTACTTTATTTGTCAAGTTTCAAGAAGCTAGCACAAACCGTGTTGGATTCAGAGTTCCAAATACATCTATCAATATAGGAGAAAACAGAGTGAAACCTAAAAATTCAAACTGTTACTGGAAACGAACGCTTCAACATAGAAGAACAAAATTTGGGGAACCTAGTCGCCTTAGTGTACTGATCATTACCTGAAAGTATCATCCAGTTTGGGTGAAAAAATATTTGTTGAGATTTCTGGAGATTTGTAATTTTGGGAAACCTGGCAACCCCTTTCCATGAAAGTTTTTCTCGCCAGTCACTGCTTAGGGCTACATCAAGAGGAAACAAAACATAGAGATAGAACGTGAAACTACTTTATTGTGTCAAGTTTCAAGAAGCTAGCACAAACCGTGTTGGATTTAGAGTTCCAAATTCGTCTATCAATATAGGAGAAAACAGAGTGAAACCTAAAAATTCAAACTGTTACTGGAAACGAACGCTTCAACATAGAAGAAGGAAATTTGGGGAACCAAGTCGCCTTAGTGTACTGATCATTACCTGAAAGTATCATCCAGTTTGGGTGAAAAAATATTTGCTGAGATTTCTGGAGATTCGTAATTTTGGGCAGCCTGGCAACCCCTTTCCATGAAAGTGTTTCTCGCCAGTCACTGCTTAGGGCTACATCAAGAGGAAACAAAACATAGAGATAGAACATGAAACTACTTTATTGTGTCAAGTTTCAAGAAGCTAGCACAAACCGTGTTGGATGTAGAGTTCCAAATACATCTATCAATATAGGAGAAAACAGAGTGAAACCTAAAAATTCAAACTGTTACTGGAAACAAACGCTTCAACATAGAAGAACAAAATTTGGGGAACCAAGTCGCCTTAGTGTACTTATCATTACCTGAAAGTATCATCCAGTTTGGGTGAAAAAATATTTGCTGAGATTTCTGGAGATTTGTAATTTTGGGAAACCTGGCAACCCCTTTCCATGAAAGTGTTTCTCGCCAGTCACTGCTTAGGGCTATATCAAGAGGAAACAAAACATAGAGATAGAACGTGAAACTACTTTATTGTGTCAAGTTTCAAGAAGCTAGCACAAACCGTGTTGGATGTAGAGTTCCAAATACATCTATCAATATAGGAGAAACAGAGTGAAACCTAAAAATTCAAACTGTTACAGAAAAAGAACGCTTCAACATAGAAGAAGGAAATTTGGGGAACCAAGTTGCCTTAGTGTACTGATCATTACCTGAAAGTATCATCCAGTTTGGGTGAAAAAATATTTGCTGAGATTTCTGTAGATTCGTAATTTTGGGCAGCCTGGCAACCCCTTTCCATGAAAGTGTTTCTCGCCAGTCACTGCTTAGGGCTACATCAAGAGGAAACAAAACATAGAGATAGAACGTGAAACTACTTTATTGTGTCAAGTTTCAAGAAGCTAGCACAAACCGTGTTGGATGTAGAGTTCCAAATACATCTATCAATATAGGAGAAAACAGAGTGAAACCTAAAAATTCAAACTGTTACTGGAAACGAACGCTTCAACATAGAAGAACGAAATTTGGGGAACCAAGTCGCCTTAGTGTACGTATCATTACCTGAAAGTATCATCCAGTTTGGGTGAAAAAATATTTGCTGAGATTTCTGGAGATTTGTAATTTTGGGCAGCCTGGCAACCCCTTTCCATGAAAGTGTTTCTCGCCAGTCACTGCTTAGGGCTACATCAAGAGGAAACAAAACATAGAGATAGAACGTGAAACTACTTTATTGTGTCAAGTTTCAAGAAGCTAGCACAAACCGTGTTGGATGTAGAGTTCCAAATACATCTATCAATATAGGAGAAAACAGAGTGAAACCTAAAAATTCAAACTGTTACTGGAAACGAACGCTTCAACATAGAAGAACGAAATTTGGGGAACCAAGTCGCCTTAGTGTACGTATTTACCTGAAAGTATCATCCAGTTTGGGTGAAAAAATATTTGCTGAGATTTCTGGAGATTTGTAATTTTGGGAAACCTGGCAACCCCTTTCCATGAAAGTGTTTCTCGCCAGTCACTGCTTAGGGCTATATCAAGAGGAAACAAAACATAGAGATAGAACGTGAAACTACTTTATTGTGTCAAGTTTCAAGAAGCTAGCACAAACCGTGTTGGATGTAGAGTTCCAAATACATCTATCAATATAGGAGAAAACAGAGTGAAACCTAAAAATTCAAACTGTTACAGGAAACGAACGCTTCAACATAGAAGAAGGAAATTTGGGGAACCAAGTCGCCTTAGTGTACTGATCATTACCTGAAAGTATCATCCAGTTTGGGTGAAAAAATATTTGCTGAGATTTCTGGAGATTTGTAATTTTGGGCAGCCTGGCAACCCCTTTCCATGAAAGTGTTTCTCGCCAGTCACTGCTTAGGGCTACATTAAGAGGAAAGAAAACGTAGAGATAGAACGTGAAACTACTTTATTGTGTCAAGTTTCAAGAAGCTAGCACAAACCGTGTTGGATTCAGAGTTCCGAATACATCTATCAATATAGGAGAAAACAGAGTGAAACCTAAAAATTCAAACTGTTACTGGAAACGAACGCTTCAACATAGAAGAACAAAATTTGGGGAACCTAGTCGCCTTAGTGTACTGATCATTACCTGAAAGTATCATCCAGTTTGGGTGAAAAAATATTTGTTGAGATTTCTGGAGATTTGTAATTTTGGGAAACCTGGCAACCCCTTTCCATGAAAGTTTTTCTCGCCAGTCACTGCTTAGGGCTACATCAAGAGGAAACAAAACATAGAGATAGAACGTGAAACTACTTTATTGTGTCAAGTTTCAAGAAGCTAGCACAAACCGTGTTGGATTTAGAGTTCCAAATTCGTCTATCAATATAGGAGAAAACAGAGTGAAACCTAAAAATTCAAACTGTTACTGGAAACGAACGCTTCAACATAGAAGAAGGAAATTTGGGGAACCAAGTCGCCTTAGTGTACTGATCATTACCTGAAAGTATCATCCAGTTTGGGTGAAAAAATATTTGCTGAGATTTCTGGAGATTCGTAATTTTGGGCAGCCTGGCAACCCCTTTCCATGAAAGTGTTTCTCGCCAGTCACTGCTTAGGGCTACATCAAGAGGAAACAAAACATAGAGATAGAACATGAAACTACTTTATTGTGTCAAGTTTCAAGAAGCTAGCACAAACCGTGTTGGATGTAGAGTTCCAAATACATCTATCAATATAGGAGAAAACAGAGTGAAACCTAAAAATTCAAACTGTTACTGGAAACGAACGCTTCAACATAGAAGAACGAAATTTGGGGAACCAAGTCGCCTTAGTGTACGTATCATTACCTGAAAGTATCATCCAGTTTGGGTGAAAAAATATTTGCTGAGATTTCTGGAGATTTGTAATTTTGGGCAGCCTGGCAACCCCTTTCCATGAAAGTGTTTCTCGCCAGTCACTGCTTAGGGCTACATCAAGAGGAAACAAAACATAGAGATAGAACGTGAAACTACTTTATTGTGTCAAGTTTCAAGAAGCTAGCACAAACCGTGTTGGATGTAGAGTTCCAAATACATCTATCAATATAGGAGAAAACAGAGTGAAACCTAAAAATTCAAACTGTTACTGGAAACGAACGCTTCAACATAGAAGAACGAAATTTGGGGAACCAAGTCGCCTTAGTGTACGTATCATTACCTGAAAGTATCATCCAGTTTGGGTGAAAAAATATTTGCTGAGATTTCTGGAGATTTGTAATTTTGGGAAACCTGGCAACCCCTTTCCATGAAAGTGTTTCTCGCCAGTCACTGCTTAGGGCTATATCAAGAGGAAACAAAACATAGAGATAGAACGTGAAACTACTTTATTGTGTCAAGTTTCAAGAAGCTAGCACAAACCGTGTTGGATGTAGAGTTCCAAATACATCTATCAATATAGGAGAAAAGAGTGAAACCTAAAAATTCAAACTGTTACTGGAAACGAACGCTTCAACATAGAAGAACGAAATTTGGGGAACCAAGTCGCCTTAGTGTACTTATCATTACCTGAAAGTATCATCCAGTTTGGGTGAAAAAATATTTGCTGAGATTTCTGGAGATTTGTAATTTTGGGAAACCTGGCAACCCCTTTCCATGAAAGTGTTTCTCGCCAGTCACTGCTTAGGGCTATATCAAGAGGAAACAAAACATAGAGATAGAACGTGAAACTACTTTATTGTGTCAAGTTTCAAGAAGCTAGCACAAACCGTGTTGGATTTAGAGTTCCAAATACGTCTATCAATATAGGAGAAAACAGAGTGAAACCTAAAAATTCAAACTGTTACTGGAAACGAACGCTTCAACATAGAAGAACGAAATTTGGGGAACCAAGTCGCCTTAGTGTACTGATCATTACCTGAAAGTATCATCCAGTTTGGGTGGAAAAATATTTGCTGAGATTTCTGGAGATTCGTAATTTTGGGAAGCCTGGCAACCCCTTTCCATGAAAGTGTTTCTCGCCAGTCACTGCTTAGGGCTACATCAAGAGGAAACAAAACATAGAGATAGAACGTGAAACTACTTTATTGTGTCAAGTTTCAAGAAGCTAGCACAAACCGTGTTGGATTTAGAGTTCCAAATACATCTATCAATATAGGAGAAAACAGAGTGAAACCTAAAAATTCAAACTGTTACTGGAAACGAACGCTTCAACATAGAAGAACGAAATTTGGGGAACCAAGTCGCCTTAGTGTACTGATCATTACCTGAAAGTATCATCCGGTTTGGGTGGAAAAATATTTGCTGAGATTTCTGGAGATTCGTAATTTTGGGAAGCCTGGCAACCCCTTTCCATGAAAGTGTCTCTCGCCAGTCACTGCTTAGGGCTACATCAAGAGGAAACAAAACATAGAGATAGAACGTGAAACTACTTTATTGTGTCAAGTTTCAAGAAGCTAGCACAAACCGTGTTGGATTTAGAGTTCCAAATACATCTATCAATATAGGAGAAAACAGAGTGAAACCTAAAAATTCAAACTGTTCCCGGAAACGAACGCTTCAACATAGAAGAACGAAATTTGGGGAACCAAGTCGCCTTAGTGTACTTATCATTACCTGAAAGTATCATCCAGTTTGGGTGAAAAAATATTTGCTGAGATTTCTGGAGATTCGTAATTTTGGGCAGCCTGGCAACCCCTTTCCATGAAAGTGTTTCTCGCCAGTCACTGCTTAGGGCTACATTAAGAGGAAAAAAAACGTAGAGATAGAACGTGATACTACTTTATTGTGTCAAGTTTCAAGAAGCTAGCACAAACCGTGTTGGATTCAGAGTTCCAAATACATCTATCAATATAGGAGAAAACAGAGTGAAACCTAAAAATTCAAACTGTTACTGGAAACGAACGCTTCAACATAGAAGAACAAAATTTGGGGAACCTAGTCGCCTTAGTGTACTGATCATTACCTGAAAGTATCATCCAGTTTGGGTGAAAAAATATTTGTTGAGATTTCTGGAGATTTGTAATTTTGGGAAGCCTGGCAACCCCTTTCCATGAAAGTTTTTCTCGCCAGTCACTGCTTAGGGCTACATTAAGAGGAAACAAAACGTAGAGATAGAACGTGAAACTACTTTATTGTGTCAAGTTTCAAGAAGCTAGCACAAACCGTGTTGGATTTAGAGTTCCAAATACGTCTATCAATATAGGAGAAAACAGAGTGAAACCTAAAAATTCAAACTGTTACTGGAAACGAACGCTTCAACATAGAAGAAGGAAATTTGGGGAACCAAGTCGCCTTAGTGTACTGATCATTACCTGAAAGTATCATCCAGTTTGGGTGAAAAAATATTTGCTGAGATTTCTGGAGATTCGTAATTTTGGGCAGCCTGGCAACCCCTTTCCATGAAAGTGTTTCTCGCCAGTCACTGCTTAGGGCTACATCAAGAGGAAACAAAACATAGAGATAGAACGTGAAACTACTTTATTGTGTCAAGTTTCAAGAAGCTAGCACAAACCGTGTTGGATTTAGAGTTCCAAATACATCTATCAATATAGGAGAAAACAGAGTGAAACCTAAAAATTCAAACTGTTACTGGAAACGAACGCTTCAACATAGAAGAACGAAATTTGGGGAACCAAGTCGCCTTAGTGTACTTATCATTACCTGAAAGTATCATCCAGTTTGGGTGAAAAAATATTTGCTGAGATTTCTGGAGATTTGTAATTTTGGGAAACCTGGCAACCCCTTTCCATGAAAGTGTTTCTTGCCAGTCACTGCTTAGGGCTATATCAAGAGGAAACAAAACACAGAGATAGAACGTGAAACTACTTTATTGTGTCAAGTTTCAAGAAGCTAGCACAAACCGTGTTGGATGTAGAGTTCCAAATACATCTATCAATATAGGAGAAAACAGAGTGAAACCTGAAAATTCAAACTGTTACTGGAAACGAACGCTTCAACATAGAAGAACGAAATTTGGGGAACCAATTCGCCTTAGTGTACTTATCATTACCTGAAAGTATCATCCAGTTTGGGTGAAAAAATATTTGCTGAGATTTCTGGAGATTTGTAATTTTGGGAAACCCGGCAACCCCTTTCCATGAAAGTGTTTCTCGCCAGTCACTGCCTAGGGCTATATCAAGAGGAAACAAAACATAGAGATAGAACGTGAAACTACTTTATTGTGTCAAGTTTCAAGAAGCTAGCACAAACCGTGTTGGTTTTAGAGTTCCAAATACATCTATCAATATAGGAGAAAACAGATTGAAACCTAAAAATTCAAACTGTTACAGGAAACGAACGCTTCAACATAGAAGAAGGAAATTTGGGGAACCAAGTCGCCTTAGTGTACTGATCATTACCTGAAAGTATCATCCAGTTAGGGTGAAAAAATATTTGCTGAGATTTCTGGAGATTCGTAATTTTGGGCAGCCTGGCAACCCCTTTCCATGAAAGTGTTTCTCGCCAGTCACTGCTTAGGGCTACATTAAGAGGAAAAAAAACGTAGAGATAGAACGTGATACTACTTTATTGTGTCAAGTTTCAAGAAGCTAGCACAAACCGTGTTGGATTTAGAGTTCCAAATACGTCTATCAATATAGGAGAAAACAGAGTGAAACCTAAAAATTCAAACTGTTACTGGAAACGAACGCTTCAACATAGAAGAACGAAATTTGGGGAACCAAGTCGCCTTAGTGTACTGATCATTACCTGAAAGTATCATCCAGTTTGGGTGGAAAAATATTTGCTGAGATTTCTGTAGATTCGTAATTTTGGGAAGCCTGGCAACCCCTTTCCATGAAAGTGTTTCTCGCCAGTCACTGCTTAGGGCTACATCAAGAGGAAACAAAACATAGAGATAGAACGTGAAACTACTTTATTGTGTTAAGTTTCAAGAAGCTAGCACAAACCGTGTTGGATTTAGAGTTCCAAATACATCTATCAATATAGGAGAAAACAGAGTGAAACCTAAAAATTCAAACTGTTACTGGAAACGAACGCTTCAACATAGAAGAAGGAAATTTGGGGAACCAAGTCGCCTTAGTGTACTGATCATTACCTGAAAGTATCATCCAGTTTGGGTGGAAAAATATTTGCTGAGATTTCTGGAGATTCGTAATTTTGGGAAGCCTGGCAACCCATTTCCATGAAAGTGTTTCTCGCCAGTCACTGCTTAGGGCTACATCAAGAGGAAACAAAACATAGAGATAGAACGTGAAACTACTTTATTGTGTCAAGTTTCAAGAAGCTAGCACAAACCGTGTTGGATTTAGAGTTCCAAATACATCTATCAATATAGGAGAAAACAGAGTGAAACCTAAAAATTCAAACTGTTACAGGAAACGAACGCTTCAACATAGAAGAAGGAAATTTGGGGAACCAAGTCGCCTTAGTGTACTGATCATTACCTGAAAGTATCATCCAGTTTGGGTGAAAAAATATTTGCTGAGATTTCTGGAGATTCGTAATTTTGGGCAGCCTGGCAACTCCTTTCCATGAAAGTGTTTCTCGCCAGTCACTGCTTAGGGCTACATTAAGAGGAAAGAAAACGTAGAGATAGAACGTGAAACTACTTTATTGTGTCAAGTTTCAAGAAGCTAGCACAAACCGTGTTGGATTCAGAGTTCCAAATACATCTATCAATATAGGAGAAAACAGAGTGAAACCTAAAAATTCAAACTGTTACTGGAAACGAACGCTTCAACATAGAAGAACAAAATTTGGGGAACCTAGTCGCCTTAGTGTACTGATCATTACCTGAAAGTATCATCCAGTTTGGGTGAAAAAATATTTGTTGAGATTTCTGGAGATTTGTAATTTTGGGAAGCCTGGCAACCCCTTTCCATGAAAGTTTTTCTCGCCAGTCACTGCTTAGGGCTACATCAAGAGGAAACAAAACATAGAGATAGAACGTGAAACTACTTTATTGTGTCAAGTTTCAAGAAGCTAGCACAAACCGTGTTGGATTTAGAGTTCCAAATACGTCTATCAATATAGGAGAAAACAGAGTGAAACCTAAAAATTCAAACTGTTACTGGAAACGAACGCTTCAACATAGAAGAACGAAATTTGGGGAACCAAGTCGCCTTAGTGTACTTATCATTACCTGAAAGTATCATCCAGTTTGGGTGAAAAAATATTTGCTGAGATTTCTGGAGATTTGTAATTTTGGGAAACCTGGCAACCCCTTTCCATGAAAGTGATTCTTGCCAGTCACTGCTTAGGGCTATATCAAGAGGAAACAAAACATAGAGATAGAACGTGAAACTACTTTATTGTGTCAAGTTTCAAGAAGCTAGCACAAACCGTGTTGGATGTAGAGTTCCAAATACATCTATCAATATAGGAGAAAAGAGTGAAACCTAAAAATTCAAACTGTTACTGGAAACGAACGCTTCAACATAGAAGAACGAAATTTGGGGAACCAAGTCGCCTTAGTGTACTTATCATTACCTGAAAGTATCATCCAGTTTGGGTGAAAAAATATTTGCTGAGATTTCTGGAGATTTGTAATTTTGGGAAACCGGGCAACCCCTTTCCATGAAAGTGTTTCTCGCCAGTCACTGCTTAGGGCTATATCAAGAGGAAACAAAACATAGAGATAGAACGTGAAACTACTTTATTGTGTCAAGTTTCAAGAAGCTAGCACAAACCGTCTTGGTTTTAGAGTTCCAAATACATCTATCAATATAGGAGAAAACAGAGTGAAACCTAAAAATTCAAACTGTTACTGGAAACGAACGCTTCAACATAGAAGAAGGAAATTTGGGGAACCAAGTCGCCTTAGTGTACTGATCATTACCTGAAAGTATCATCCAGTTAGGGTGAAAAAATATTTGCTGAGATTTCTGGAGATTCGTAATTTTGGGCAGCCTGGCAACCCCTTTCCATGAAAGTGTTTCTCGCCAGTCACTGCTTAGGGCTACATTAAGAGGAAAAAAAACGTAGAGATAGAAAGTGATACTACTTTATTGTGTCAAGTTTCAAGAAGCTAGCACAAACCGTGTTGGATTTAGAGTTCCAAATACGTCTATCAATATAGGAGAAAACAGAGTGAAACCTAAAAATTCAAACTGTTACTGGAAACGAACGCTTCAACATAGAAGAACGAAATTTGGGGAACCAAGTAGCCTTAGTGTACTGATCATTACCTGAAAGTATCATCCAGTTTGGGTGGAAAAATATTTGCTGAGATTTCTGGAGATTCGTAATTTTGGGAAGCCTGGCAACCCCTTTCCATGAAAGTGTTTCTCGCCAGTCACTGCTTAGGGCTACATCAAGAGGAAACAAAACATAGAGATAGAACGTGAAACTACTTTATTGTGTCAAGTTTCAAGAAGCTAGCACAAACCGTGTTGGATTTAGAGTTCCAAATACATCTATCAATATAGGAGAAAACAGAGTGAAACCTAAAAATTCAAACTGTTACTGGAAACGAACGCTTCAACATAGAAGAACGAAATTTGGGGAACCAAGTCGCCTTAGTGTACTGATCATTACCTGAAAGTATCATCCAGTTTGGGTGGAAAAATATTTCCTGAGATTTCTGGAGATTCGTAATTTTGGGAAGCCTGGCAACCCCTTTCCATGAAAGTGTTTCTCGCCAGTCACTGCTTAGGGCTACATCAAGAGGAAACAAAACATAGAGATAGAACGTGAAACTACTTTATTGTGTCAAGTTTCAAGAAGCTAGCACAAACCGTGTTGGATTTAGAGTTCCAAATACATCTATCAATATAGGAGAAAACAGAGTGAAACCTAAAAATTCAAACTGTTACTGGAAACGAACGCTTCAACATAGAAGAACGAAATTTGGGGAACCAAGTCGCCTTAGTGTACTGATCATTACCTGAAAGTATCATCCAGTTTGGGTGAAAAAATATTTGCTGAGATTTCTGGAGATTTGTAATTTTGGGAAACCTGGCAACCCCTTTCCATGAAAGTGTTTCTCGCCAGTCACTGCTTAGGGCTATATCAAGAGGAAACAAAACATAGAGATAGAACGTGAAACTACTTTATTGTGTCAAGTTTCAGGAAGCTAGCACAAACCGTGTTGGATTTAGAGTTCCAAATACATCTATCAATATAGGAGAAAACAGAGTGAAACCTAAAAATTCAAACTGTTACAGGAAACGAACGCTTCAACATAGAAGAAGGAAATTTGGGGAACCAAGTCGCCTTAGTGTACTGATCATTACCTGAAAGTATCATCCAGTTTGGGTGAAAAAATATTTGCTGAGATTTCTGGAGATTCGTAATTTTGGGCAGCCTGGCAACTCCTTTCCATGAAAGTGTTTCTCGCCAGTCACTGCTTAGGGCTACATTAAGAGGAAAGAAAACGTAGAGATAGAACGTGAAACTACTTTATTGTGTCAAGTTTCAAGAAGCTAGCACAAACCGTGTTGGATTCAGAGTTCCAAATACATCTATCAATATAGGAGAAAACAGAGTGAAACCTAAAAATTCAAACTGTTACTGGAAACGAACGCTTCAAATTAGAAGAACGAAATTTGGGGAACCAAGTCGCCTTAGTGTACTTATCATTACCTGAAAGTATCATCCAGTTTGGGTGAAAAAATATTTGCTGAGATTTCTGGAGATTTGTAATTTTGGGAAACCGGGAAACCCCTTTCCATGAAAGTGTTTCTCGCCAGTCACTGCTTAGGGCTATATCAAGAGGAAACAAAACATAGAGATAGAACGTGAAACTACTTTATTGTGTCAAGTTTCAAGAAGCTAGCACAAACCGTGTTGGTTTTAGAGTTCCAAATACATCTATCAATATAGGAGAAAACAGAGTGAAACCTAAAAATTCAAACTGTTACAGGAAACGAACGCTTCAACATAGAAGAAGGAAATTTGGGGAACCAAGTCGCCTTAGTGTACTGATCATTACCT
The DNA here is from genome assembly GCF_964194105.1 of Spermophilus citellus. Taxonomy (NCBI): domain Eukaryota; kingdom Metazoa; phylum Chordata; class Mammalia; order Rodentia; family Sciuridae; genus Spermophilus; species Spermophilus citellus. The sequence continues at coordinate 7,549,254 of NC_138195.1, forward strand.
GAAAGTATCATCCAGTTAGGGTGAAAAAATATTCGCTGAGATTTCTGGAGATTCGTAATTTTGGGCAGCCTGGCAACCCCTTTCCATGAAAGTGTTTCTCGCCAGTCACTGCTTAGGGCTACATTAAGAGGAAAAAAAACGTAGAGATAGAAAGTGATACTACTTTATTGTGTCAAGTTTCAAGAAGCTAGCACAAACCGTGTTGGATTTAGAGTTCCAAATACGTCTATCAATATAGGAGAAAACAGAGTGAAACCTAAAAATTCAAACTGTTACTGGAAATGAACGCTTCAACATAGAAGAACGAAATTTGGGGAACCAAGTCGCCTTAGTGTACTGATCATTACCTGAATGTATCATCCAGTTTGGGTGGAAAAATATTTGCTGAGATTTCTGGAGATTCGTAATTTTGGGCAGCCTGGCAACCCCTTTCCATGAAAGTGTTTCTCGCCAGTCACTGCTTAGGGCTACATCAAGAGGAAAGAAAACATAGAGTTAGAACGTGAAACTACTTTATTGTGTCAAGTTTCAAGAAGCTAGCACAAACCGTGTTGGATTCAGAGTTCCAAATACATCTATCAATATAGGAGAAAACAGAGTGAAACCTAAAAATTCAAACTGTTACTGGAAACGAACGCTTCAACATAGAAGAACAAAATTTGGGGAACCTAGTCGCCTTAGTGTACTGATCATTACCTGAAAGTATCATCCAGTTTGGGTGAAAAAATATTTGTTGAGATTTCTGGAGATTTGTAATTTTGGGAAGCCTGGCAACCCCTTTCCATGAAAGTTTTTCTCGCCAGTCACTGCTTAGGGCTACATCAAGAGGAAACAAAACATAGAGATAGAACGTGAAACTACTTTATTGTGTCAAGTTTCAAGAAGCTAGCACAAACCGTGTTGGATTTAGAGTTCCAAATACGTCTATCAATATAGGAGAAAACAGAGTGAAACCTAAAAATTCAAACTGTTACTGGAAACGAACGCTTCAACATAGAAGAAGGAAATTTGGGGAACCAAGTCGCCTTAGTGTACTGATCATTACCTGAAAGTATCATCCAGTTTGGGTGAAAAAATATTTGCTGAGATTTCTGGAGGTTCGTAATTTTGGGCAGCCTGGCAACCCCTTTCCATGAAAGTGTTTTTCGCCAGTCACTGCTTAGGGCTACATCAAGAGGAAACAAAATATAGAGATAGAACATGAAACTACTTTATTGTGTCAAGTTTCAAGAAGCTAGCACAAACCGTGTTGGATGTAGAGTTCCAAATACATCTATCAATATAGGAGAAAACAGAGTGAAACCTAAAAATTCAAACTGTTACTGGAAACGAACGCTTCAACATAGAAGAACAAAATTTGGGGAACCAAGTCGCCTTAGTGTACTTATCATTACCTGAAAGTATCATCCAGTTTGGGTGAAAAAATATTTGCTGAGATTTCTGGAGATTTGTAATTTTGGGAAACCTGGCAACCCCTTTCCATGAAAGTGTTTCTCGCCAGTCACTGCTTAGGGCTATATCAAGAGGAAACAAAACATAGAGATAGAACGTGAAACTACTTTATTGTGTCAAGTTTCAAGAAGCTAGCACAAACCGTGTTGGATTTAGAGTTCCAAATACATCTATCAATATAGGAGAAACAGAGTGAAACCTAAAAATTCAAACTGTTACAGAAAAAGAACGCTTCAACATAGAAGAAGGAAATTTGGGGAACCAAGTTGCCTTAGTGTACTGATCATTACCTGAAAGTATCATCCAGTTTGGGTGAAAAAATATTTGCTGAGATTTCTGGAGATTCGTAATTTTGGGCAGCCTGGCAACCCCTTTCCATGAAAGTGTTTCTCGCCAGTCACTGCTTAGGGCTACATCAAGAGGAAACAAAACATAGAGATAGAACGTGAAACTACTTTATTGTGTCAAGTTTCAAGAAGCTAGCACAAACCGTGTTGGATGTAGAGTTCCAAATACATCTATCAATATAGGAGAAAACAGAGTGAAACCTAAAAATTCAAACTGTTACAGGAAACGAACGCTTCAACATAGAAGAAGGAAATTTGGGGAACCAAGTCGCCTTAGTGTACTGATCATTACCTGAAAGTATCATCCAGTTTGGGTGAAAAAATATTTGCTGAGATTTCTGGAGATTCGTAATTTTGGGCAGCCTGGCAACTCCTTTCCATGAAAGTGTTTCTCGCCAGTCACTGCTTAGGGCTACATTAAGAGGAAAGAAAACGTAGAGATAGAACGTGAAACTACTTTATTGTGTCAAGTTTCAAGAAGCTAGCACAAACCGTGTTGGATTCAGAGTTCCAAATACATCTATCAATATAGGAGAAAACAGAATGAAACCTAAAAATTCAAACTGTTACTGGAAACGAACGCTTCAACATAGAAGAACAAAATTTGGGGAACCTAGTCGCCTTAGTGTACTGATCATTACCTGAAAGTATCATCCAGTTTGGGTGAAAAAATATTTGTTGAGATTTCTGGAGATTTGTAATTTTGGGAAGCCTGGCAACCCCTTTCCATGAAAGTTTTTCTCGCCAGTCACTGCTTAGGGCTACATCAAGAGGAAACAAAACATAGAGATAGAACGTGAAACTACTTTATTGTGTCAAGTTTCAAGAAGCTAGCACAAACCGTGTTGGATTTAGAGTTCCAAATACGTCTATCAATATAGGAGAAAACAGAGTGAAACCTAAAAATTCAAACTGTTACTGGAAACGAACGCTTCAACATAGAAGAAGGAAATTTGGGGAACCAAGTCGCCTTAGTGTACTGATCATTACCGGAAAGTATCATCCAGTTTGGGTGAAAAAATATTTGCTGAGATTTCTGGAGATTCGTAATTTTGGGCAGCCTGGCAACCCCTTTCCATGAAAGTGTTTCTCGCCAGTCACTGCTTAGGGCTACATCAAGAGGAAACAAAACATAGAGATAGAACATGAAACTACTTTATTGTGTCAAGTTTCAAGAAGCTAGCACAAACCGTGTTGGATGTAGAGTTCCAAATACATCTATCAATATAGGAGAAAACAGAGTGAAACCTAAAAATTCAAACTGTTACTGGAAACGAACGCTTCAACATAGAAGAACAAAATTTGGGGAACCAAGTCGCCTTAGTGTACTTATCATTACCTGAAAGTATCATCCAGTTTGGGTGAAAAAATATTTGCTGAGATTTCTGGAGATTTGTAATTTTGGGAAACCTGGCAACCCCTTTCCATGAAAGTGTTTCTCGCCAGTCACTGCTTAGGGCTATATCAAGAGGAAACAAAACATAGAGATAGAACGTGAAACTACTTTATTGTGTCAAGTTTCAAGAAGCTAGCACAAACCGTGTTGGATTTAGAGTTCCAAATACATCTATCAATATAGGAGAAACAGAGTGAAACCTAAAAATTCAAACTGTTACAGAAAAAGAACGCTTCAACATAGAAGAAGGAAATTTGGGGAACCAAGTTGCCTTAGTGTACTGATCATTACCTGAAAGTATCATCCAGTTTGGGTGAGAAAATATTTGCTGAGATTTCTGGAGATTCGTAATTTTGGGCAGCCTGGCAACCCCTTTCCATGAAAGTGTTTCTCGCCAGTCACTGCTTAGGGCTACATTAAGAGGAACGAAAACGTAGAGATAGAACGTGAAACTACTTTATTGTGTCAAGTTTCAAGAAGCTAGCACAAACCGTGTTGGATTTAGAGTTCCAAATACATCTATCAATATAGGAGAAAACAGAGTGAAACCTAAAAATTCAAACTGTTACTGGAAACGAACGCTTCAACATAGAAGAACAAAATTTGGGGAACCAAGTCGCCTTAGTGTACGTATCATTACCTGAAAGTATCATCCAGTTTGGGTGAAAAAATATTTGTTGAGATTTCTGGAGATTTGTAATTTTGGGCAGCCTGGCAACCCCTTTCCATGAAAGTGTTTCTCGCCAGTCACTGCTTAGGGCTACATCAAGAGGAAACAAAACATAGAGATAGAACGTGAAACTACTTTATTGTGTCAAGTTTCAAGAAGCTAGCACAAACCGTGTTGGATGTAGAGTTCCAAATACATCTATCAATATAGGAGAAAACAGAGTGAAACCTAAAAATTCAAACTGTTACTGGAAACGAACGCTTCAACATAGAAGAACGAAATTTGGGGAACCAAGTCGCCTTAGTGTACGTATCATTACCTGAAAGTATCATCCTGTTTGGGTGAAAAAATATTTGCTGAGATTTTTGGAGATTTGTAATTTTGGGAAACCTGGCAACCCCTTTCCATGAAAGTGTTTCTCGCCAGTCACTGCTTAGGGCTATATCAAGAGGAAACAAAACATAGAGATAGAACGTGAAACTACTTTATTGTGTCAAGTTTCAAGAAGCTAGCACAAACCGTGTTGGATTTAGAGTTCCAAATACATCTATCAATATAGGAGAAAACAGAGTGAAACCTAAAAATTCAAACTGTTACTGGAAACGAACGCTTCAACATAGAAGAACAAAATTTGGGGAACCTAGTCGCCTTAGTGTACTGATCATTACCTGAAAGTATCATCCAGTTTGGGTGAAAAAATATTTCCTGAGATTTCTGGAGATTCGTAATTTTGGGCAGCCTGGCAACTCCTTTCCATGAAAGGGTTTCTCGCCAGTCACTGCTTAGGGCTACATTAAGAGGAAAGAAAACGTAGAGATAGAACGTGAAACTACTTTATTGTGTCAAGTTTCAAGAACCTAGCACAAACCGTGTTGGATTCAGAGTTCCAAATACATCTATCAATATAGGAGAAAACAGAGTGAAACCTAAAAATTCAAACTGTTACTGGAAACGAACGCTTCAACATAGAAGAACGAAATTTGGGGAACCAAGTCGCCTTAGTGTACTGATCATTACCTGAAAGTATCATCCAGTTTGGGTGGAAAAATATTTGCTGAGATTTCTGGAGATTCGTAATTTTGGGAAGCCTGGCAACCCCTTTCCATGAAAGTGTTTCTCGCCAGTCACTGCTTAGGGCTACATCAAGAGGAAACAAAACATAGAGATAGAACGTGAAACTACTTTATTGTGTCAAGTTTCAAGAAGCTAGCACAAACCGTGTTGGATTTAGAGTTCCAAATACATCTATCAATATAGGAGAAAACAGAGTGAAACCTAAAAATTCAAACTGTTACTGGAAACGAACGCTTCAACATAGAAGAACGAAATTTGGGGAACCAAGTCGCCTTAGTGTACTTATCATTACCTGAAAGTATCATCCAGTTTGGGTGAAAAAATATTTGCTGAGATTTCTGGAGATTTGTAATTTTGGGAAACCTGGCAACCCCTTTCCATGAAAGTGTTTCTCGCCAGTCACTGCTTAGGGCTATATCAAGAGGAAACAAAACATAGATATAGAACGTGAAACTACTTTATTGTGTCAAGTTTCAGGAAGCTAGCACAAACCGGGTTGGATTTAGAGTTCCAAATACATCTATCAATATAGGAGAAAACAGAGTGAAACCTAAAAATTCAAACTGTTACAGGAAACGAACGCTTCAACATAGAATAAGGAAATTTGGGGAACCAAGTCGCCTTAGTGTACTGATCATTACCTGAAAGTATCATCCAGTTTGGGTGAAAAAATATTTGCTGAGATTTCTGGAGATTCGTAATTTTGGGCAGCCTGGCAACTCCTTTCCATGAAAGTGTTTCTCGCCAGTCACTGCTTAGGGCTACATTAAGAGGAAAGAAAACGTAGAGATAGAACGTAAAACTACTTTATTGTGTCAAGTTTCAAGAAGCTACCACAAACCGTGTTGGATTCAGAGTTCCAAATACATCTATCAATATAGGAGAAAACAAAGTGAAACCTAAAAATTCAAACTGTTACTGGAAACGAACGCTTCAACATAGAAGAACAAAATTTGGGGAACCTAGTCGCCTTAGTGTACTGATCATTACCTGAAAGTATCATCCAGTTTGGGTGAAAAAATATTTGTTGAGATTTCTGGAGATTTGTAATTTTGGGAAGCCTGGCAACCCCTTTCCATGAAAGTTTTTCTCGCCAGTCACTGCTTAGGGCTACATCAAGAGGAAACAAAACATAGAGATAGAACGTGAAACTACTTTATTGTGTCAAGTTTCAAGAAGCTAGCACAAACCGTGTTGGATTTAGAGTTCCAAATACGTCTATCAATATAGGAGAAAACAGAGTGAAACCTAAAAATTCAAACTGTTACTGGAAACGAACGCTTCAACATAGAAGAACGAAATTTGGGGAACCAAGTCGCCTTAGTGTACTTATCATTACCTGAAAGTATCATCCAGTTTGGGTGAAAAAATATTTGCTGAGATTTCTGGAGATTTGTAATTTTGGGAAACCGGGCAACCCCTTTCCATGAAAGTGTTTCTCGCCAGTCACTGCTTAGGGCTATATCAAGAGGAAACAAAACATAGATATAGAACGTGAAACTACTTTATTGTGTCAAGTTTCAGGAAGCTAGCACAAACCGTGTTGGATTTAGAGTTCCAAATACATCTATCAATATAGGAGAAAACAGAGTGAAACCTAAAAATTCAAACTGTTACTGGAAACGAACGCTTCAACATAGAATAAGGAAATTTGGGGCACCAAGTCGCCTTAGTGTACTGATCATTACCTGAAAGTATCATCCAGTTTGGGTGAAAAAATATTTGCTGAGATTTCTGGAGATTCGTAATTTTGGGCAGCCTGGCAACTCCTTTCCATGAAAGTGTTTCTCGCCAGTCACTGCTTAGGGCTACATTAAGAGGAAAGAAAACGTAGAGATAGAACGTGAAACTACGTTATTGTGTCAAGTTTCAAGAAGCTAGCACAAACCGTGTTGGATTCAGAGTTCCAAATACATCTATCAATATAGGAGAAAACAGAGTGAAACCTAAAAATTCAAACTGTTACTGGAAACGAACGCTTCAACATAGAAGAACAAAATTTGGGGAACCTAGTCGCCTTAGTGTACTGATCATTACCTGAAAGTATCATCCAGTTTGGGTGAAAAAATATTTGTTGAGATTTCTGGAGATTTGTAATTTTGGGAAGCCTGGCAACCCCTTTCCATGAAAGTTTTTCTCGCCAGTCACTGCTTAGGGCTACATCAAGAGGAAACAAAACATAGAGATAGAACGTGAAACTACTTTATTGTGTCAAGTTTCAAGAAGCTAGCACAAACCGTGTTGGTTTTAGAGTTCCAAATACATCTATCAATATAGGAGAAAACAGAGTGAAACCTAAAAATTCAAACTGTTACAGGAAACGAACGCTTCAACATTGAAGAAGGAAATTTGGGGAACCAAGTCACCTTAGTGTACTGATCATTACCTGAAAGTATCATCCAGTTAGGGTGAAAAAATATTTGCTGAGATTTCTGGAGATTCGTAATTTTGGGCAGCCTGGCAACCCCTTTCCATGAAAGTGTTTCTCGCCAGTCACTGCTTAGGGCTACATTAAGAGGAAAAAAAACGTAGAGATAGAATGTGATACTACTTTATTGTGTCAAGTTTCAAGAAGCTAGCACAAACCGTGTTGGATTTAGAGTTCCAAATACGTCTATCAATATAGGAGAAAACAGAGTGAAACCTAAAAATTCAAACTGTTACTGGAAACGAACGCTTCAACATAGAAGAACGAAATTTGGGGAACCAAGTCGCCTTAGTGTACTGATCATTACCTGAAAGTATCATCCAGTTTGGGTGGAAAAATATTTGCTGAGATTTCTGGAGATTCGTAATTTTGGGAAGCCTGGCAACCCCTTTCCATGAAAGTGTTTCTCGCCAGTCACTGCTTAGGGCTACATCAAGAGGAAACAAAACATAGAGATAGAACGTGAAACTACTTTATTGTGTCAAGTTTCAAGAAGCTAGCACAAACCGTGTTGGATTTAGAGTTCCAAATACATCTATCAATATAGGAGAAAACAGAGTGAAACCTAAAAATTCAAACTGTTACTGGAAACGAACGCTTCAACATAGAAGAACGAAATTTGGGGAACCAAGTCGCCTTAGTGTACTTATCATTACCTGAAAGTATCATCCAGTTTGGGTGAAAAAATATTTGCTGAGATTTCTGGAGATTTGTAATTTTGGGAAACCTGGCAACCCCTTTCCATGAAAGTGTTTCTCGCCAGTCACTGCTTAGGGCTATATCAAGAGGAAACAAAACATAGATATAGAACGTGAAACTACTTTATTGTGTCAAGTTTCAGGAAGCTAGCACAAACCGTGTTGGATTTAGAGTTCCAAATACATCTATCAATATAGGAGAAAACAGAGTGAAACCTAAAAATTGAAACTGTTACAGGAAACGAACGCTTCAACATAGAATAAGGAAATTTGGGGAACCAAGTCGCCTTAGTGTACTGATCATTACCTGAAAGTATCATCCAGTTTGGGTGAAAAAATATTTGCTGAGATTTCTGGAGATTCGTAATTTTGGGCAGCCTGGCAACTCCTTTCCATGAAAGTGTTTCTCGCCAGTCACTGCTTAGGGCTACATTAAGAGGAAAGAAAACGTAGAGATAGAACGTAAAACTACTTTATTGTGTCAAGTTTCAAGAAGCTAGCACAAACCGTGTTGGATTCAGAGTTCCAAATACATCTATCAATATAGGAGAAAACAAAGTGAAACCTAAAAATTCAAACTGTTACTGGAAACGAACGCTTCAACATAGAAGAACAAAATTTGGGGAACCTAGTCGCCTTAGTGTACTGATCATTACCTGAAAGTATCATCCAGTTTGGGTGAAAAAATATTTGTTGAGATTTCTGGAGATTTGTAATTTTGGGAAGCCTGGCAACCCCTTTCCATGAAAGTTTTTCTCGCCAGTCACTGCTTAGGGCTACATCAAGAGGAAACAAAACATAGAGATAGAACGTGAAACTACTTTATTGTGTCAAGTTTCAAGAAGCTAGCACAAACCGTGTTGGATTTAGAGTTCCAAATACGTCTATCAATATAGGAGAAAACAGAGTGAAACCTAAAAATTCAAACTGTTACTGGAAACGAACGCTTCAACATAGAAGAACGAAATTTGGGGAACCAAGTCGCCTTAGTGTACTTATCATTACCTGAAAGTATCATCCAGTTTGGGTGAAAAAATATTTGCTGAGATTTCTGGAGATTTGTAATTTTGGGAAACCTGGCAACCCCTTTCCATGAAAGTGTTTCTCGCCAGTCACTGCTTAGGGCTATATCAAGAGGAAACAAAACATAGATATAGAACGTGAAACTACTTTATTGTGTCAAGTTTCAGGAAGCTAGCACAAACCGTGTTGGATTTAGAGTTCCAAATACATCTATCAATATAGGAGAAAACAGAGTGAAACCTAAAAATTCAAACTGTTACAAGAAACGAACGCTTCAACATAGAATAAGGAAATTTGGGGAACCAAGTCGCCTTAGTGTACTGATCATTACCTGAAAGTATCATCCAGTTTGGGTGAAAAAATATTTGCTGAGATTTCTGGAGATTCGTAATTTTGGGCAGCCTGGCAACTCCTTTCCATGAAAGTGTTTCTCGCCAGTCACTGCTTAGGGCTACATTAAGAGGAAAGAAAACGTAGAGATAGAACGTGAAACTACTTTATTGTGTCAAGTTTCAAGAAGCTAGCACAAACCGTGTTGGATTCAGAGTTCCAAATACATCTATCAATATAGGAGAAAACAGAGTGAAACCTAAAAATTCAAACTGTTACTGGAAACGAACGCTTCAACATAGAAGAACAAAATTTGGGGAACCTAGTCGCCTTAGTGTACTGATCATTACCTGAAAGTATCATCCAGTTAGGGTGAAAAAATATTTGCTGAGATTTCTGGAGATTCGTAATTTTGGGCAGCCTGGCAACCCCTTTCCATGAAAGTGTTTCTCGCCAGTCACTGCTTAGGGCTACATTAAGAGGAAAAAAAACGTAGAGATAGAACGTGATACTACTTTATTGTGTCAAGTTTCAAGAAGCTAGCACAAACCGTGTTGGATTTAGAGTTCCAAATACGTCTATCAATATAGGAGAAAACAGAGTGAAACCTAAAAATTCAAACTGTTACTGGAAACGAACGCTTCAACATAGAAGAACGAAATTTGGGGAACCAAGTCGCCTTAGTGTACTGATCATTACCTGAAAGTATCATCCAGTTTGGGTGAAAAAATATTTGCTGAGATTTCTGGAGATTCGTAATTTTGGGAAGCCTGGCAACCCCTTTCCATGAAAGTGTTTCTCGCCAGTCACTGCTTAGGGCTACATCAAGAGGAAACAAAACATAGAGATAGAACGTGAAACTACTTTATTGTGTCAAGTTTCAAGAAGCTAGCACAAACCGTGTTGGATTTAGAGTTCCAAATACATCTATCAATATAGGAGAAAACAGAGTGAAACCTAAAAATTCAAACTGTTACTGGAAACGAACGCTTCAACATAGAAGAACAAAATTTGGGGAACCTAGTCGCCTTAGTGTACTGATCATTACCTGAAAGTATCATCCAGTTTGGGTGAAAAAATATTTGTTGAGATTTCTGGAGATTTGTAATTTTGGGAAGCCTGGCAACCCCTTTCCATGAAAGTTTTTCTCGCCAGTCACTGCTTAGGGCTACATCAAGAGGAAACAAAACATAGAGATAGAACGTGAAACTACTTTATTGTGTCAAGTTTCAAGAAGCTAGCACAAACCGTGTTGGATTTAGAGTTCCAAATACGTCTATCAATATAGGAGAAAACAGAGTGAAACCTAAAAATTCAAACTGTTACTGGAAACGAACGCTTCAACATAGAAGAAGGAAATTTGGGGAACCAAGTCGCCTTAGTGTACTGATCATTACCTGAAAGTATCATCCAGTTTGGGTGAAAAAATATTTGCTGAGATTTCTGGAGATTCGTAATTTTGGGCAGCCTGGCAACTCCTTTCCATGAAAGTGTTTCTCGCCAGTCACTGCTTAGGGCTACATTAAGAGGAAAGAAAACGTAGAGATAGAACGTGAAACTACTTTATTGTGTCAAGTTTCAAGAAGCTAGCACAAACCGTGTTGGATTCAGAGTTCCAAATACATCTATCAATATAGGAGAAAACAGAGTGAAACCTAAAAATTCAAACTGTTACTGGAAACGAACGCTTCAACATAGAAGAACAAAATTTGGGGAACCTAGTCGCCTTAGTGTACTGATCATTACCTGAAAGTATCATCCAGTTTGGGTGAAAAAATATTTGTTGAGATTTCTGGAGATTTGTAATTTTGGGAAGCCTGGCAACCCCTTTCCATGAAAGTTTTTCTCGCCAGTCACTGCTTAGGGCTACATCAAGAGGAAACAAAACATAGAGATAGAACGTGAAACTACTTTATTGTGTCAAGTTTCAAGAAGCTAGCACAAACCGTGTTGGATTTAGAGTTCCAAATACGTCTATCAATATAGGAGAAAACAGAGTGAAACCTAAAAATTCAAACTGTTACTGGAAACGAACGCTTCAACATAGAAGAACGAAATTTGGGGAACCAAGTCGCCTTAGTGTACTTATCATTACCTGAAAGTATCATCCAGTTTGGGTGAAAAAATATTTGCTGGGATTTCTGGAGATTTGTAATTTTGGGAAACCTGGCAACCCCTTTCCATGAAAGTGTTTCTTGCCAGTCACTGCTTAGGGCTATATCAAGAGGAAACAAAACATAGAGATAGAACGTGAAACTACTTTATTGTGTCAAGTTTCAAGAAGCTAGCACAAACCATGTTGGATGTAGAGTTCCAAATACATCTATCAATATAGGAGAAAACAGAGTGAAACCTAAAAATTCAAACTGTTACTGGAAACGAACGCTTCAACATAGAAGAACGAAATTTGGGGAACCAAGTCGCCTTAGTGTACTTATCATTACCTGAAAGTATCATCCAGTTTGGGTGAAAAAATATTTGCTGAGATTTCTGGAGATTTGTAATTTTGGGAAACCGGGCAACCCCTTTCCATGAAAGTGTTTCTCGCCAGTCACTGCTTAGGGCTATATCAAGAGGAAACAAAACATAGAGATAGAACGTGAAACTACTTTATTGTGTCAAGTTTCAAGAAGCTAGCACAAACCGTGTTGGTTTTAGAGTTCCAAATACATCTATCAATATAGGAGAAAACAGAGTGAAACCTAAAAATTCAAACTGTTACAGGAAACGAACGCTTCAACATAGAAGAAGGAAATTTGGGGAACCAAGTCGCCTTAGTGTACTGATCATTACCTGAAAGTATCATCCAGTTAGGGTGAAAAAATATTTGCTGAGATTTCTGGAGATTCGTAATTTTGGGCAGCCTGGCAACCCCTTTCCATGAAAGTGTTTCTCGCCAGTCACTGCTTAGGGCTACATTAAGAGGAAAAAAAACGTAGAGATAGAATGTGATACTACTTTATTGTGTCAAGTTTCAAGAAGCTAGCACAAACCGTGTTGGATTTAGAGTTCCAAATACGTCTATCAATATAGGAGAAAACAGAGTGAAACCTAAAAATTCAAACTGTTACTGGAAACGAACGCTTCAACATAGAAGAACGAAATTTGGGGAACCAAGTCGCCTTAGTGTACTGATCATTACCTGAAAGTATCATCCAGTTTGGGTGGAAAAATATTTGCTGAGATTTCTGGAGATTCGTAATTTTGGGAAGCCTGGCAACCCCTTTCCATGAAAGTGTTTCTCGCCAGTCACTGCTTAGGGCTACATCAAGAGGAAACAAAACATAGAGATAGAACGTGAAACTACTTTATTGTGTCAAGTTTCAAGAAGCTAGCACAAACCGTGTTGGATTTAGAGTTCCAAATACATCTATCAATATAGGAGAAAACAGAGTGAAACCTAAAAATTCAAACTGTTACTGGAAACGAACGCTTCAACATAGAAGAACGAAATTTGGGGAACCAAGTCGCCTTAGTGTACTTATCATTACCTGAAAGTATCATCCAGTTTGGGTGAAAAAATATTTGCTGAGATTTCTGGAGATTCGTAATTTTGGGCAGCCTGGCAACTCCTTTCCATGAAAGTGTTTCTCGCCAGTCACTGCTTAGGGCTACATTAAGAGGAAAGAAAACGTAGAGATAGAACGTAAAACTACTTTATTGTGTCAAGTTTCAAGAAGCTAGCACAAACCGTGTTGGATTCAGAGTTCCAAATACATCTATCAATATAGGAGAAAACAAAGTGAAACCTAAAAATTCAAACTGTTACTGGAAACGAACGCTTCAACATAGAAGAACAAAATTTGGGGAACCTAGTCGCCTTAGTGTACTGATCATTACCTGAAAGTATCATCCAGTTTGGGTGAAAAAATATTTGTTGAGATTTCTGGAGATTTGTAATTTTGGGAAGCCTGGCAACCCCTTTCCATGAAAGTTTTTCTCGCCAGTCACTGCTTAGGGCTACATCAAGAGGAAACAAAACATAGAGATAGAACGTGAAACTACTTTATTGTGTCAAGTTTCAAGAAGCTAGCACAAACCGTGTTGGATTTAGAGTTCCAAATACGTCTATCAATATAGGAGAAAACAGAGTGAAACCTAAAAATTCAAACTGTTACTGGAAACGAACGCTTCAACATAGAAGAACGAAATTTGGGGAACCAAGTCGCCTTAGTGTACTTATCATTACCTGAAAGTATCATCCAGTTTGGGTGAAAAAATATTTGCTGAGATTTCTGGAGATTTGTAATTTTGGGAAACCTGGCAACCCCTTTCCATGAAAGTGTTTCTCGCCAGTCACTGCTTAGGGCTATATCAAGAGGAAACAAAACATAGATATAGAACGTGAAACTACTTTATTGTGTCAAGTTTCAGGAAGCTAGCACAAACCGTGTTGGATTTAGAGTTCCAAATACATCTATCAATATAGGAGAAAACAGAGTGAAACCTAAAAATTCAAACTGTTACAGGAAACGAACGCTTCAACATAGAATAAGGAAATTTGGGGAACCAAGTCGCCTTAGTGTACTGATCATTACCTGAAAGTATCATCCAGTTTGGGTGAAAAAATATTTGCTGAGATTTCTGGAGATTCGTAATTTTGGGCAGCCTGGCAACTCCTTTCCATGAAAGTGTTTCTCGCCAGTCACTGCTTAGGGCTACATTAAGAGGAAAGAAAACGTAGAGATAGAACGTGAAACTACTTTATTGTGTCAAGTTTCAAGAAGCTAGCACAAACCGTGTTGGATTCAGAGTTCCAAATACATCTATCAATATAGGAGAAAACAGAGTGAAACCTAAAAATTCAAACTGTTACTGGAAACGAACGCTTCAACATAGAAGAACAAAATTTGGGGAACCTAGTCGCCTTAGTGTACTGATCATTACCTGAAAGTATCATCCAGTTTGGGTGAAAAAATATTTGTTGAGATTTCTGGAGATTTGTAATTTTGGGAAGCCTGGCAACCCCTTTCCATGAAAGTTTTTCTCGCCAGTCACTGCTTAGGGCTACATCAAGAGGAAACAAAACATAGAGATAGAACGTGAAACTACTTTATTGTGTCAAGTTTCAAGAAGCTAGCACAAACCGTGTTGGATTTAGAGTTCCAAATACGTCTATCAATATAGGAGAAAACAGAGTGAAACCTAAAAATTCAAACTGTTACTGGAAACGAACGCTTCAACATAGAAGAACGAAATTTGGGGAACCAAGTCGCCTTAGTGTACTTATCATTACCTGAAAGTATCATCCAGTTTCGGTGAAAAAATATTTGCTGAGATTTCTGGAGATTTGTAATTTTGGGAAACCTGGCAACCCCTTTCCATGAAAGTGTTTCTTGCCAGTCACTGCTTAGGGCTATATCAAGAGGAAACAAAACATAGAGATAGAACGTGAAACTACTTTATTGTGTCAAGTTTCAAGAAGCTAGCACAAACCGTGTTGGATGTAGAGTTCCAAATACATCTATCAATATAGGAGAAAACAGAGTGAAACCTAAAAATTCAAACTGTTACTGGAAACGAACGCTTCAACATAGAAGAACGAAATTTGGGGAACCAAGTCGCCTTAGTGTACTTATCATTACCTGAAAGTATCATCCAGTTTGGGTGAAAAATATTTGCTGAGATTTCTGGAGATTTGTAATTTTGGGAAACCGGGCAACCCCTTTCCATGAAAGTGTTTCTCGCCAGTCACTGCTTAGGGCTATATCAAGAGGAAACAAAACATAGAGATAGAACGTGAAACTACTTTATTGTGTCAAGTTTCAAGAAGCTAGCACAAACCGTGTTGGTTTTAGAGTTCCAAATACATCTATCAATATAGGAGAAAACAGAGTGAAACCTAAAAATTCAAACTGTTACAGGAAACGAACGCTTCAACATAGAAGAAGGAAATTTGGGGAACCAAGTCGCCTTAGTGTACTGATCATTACCTGAAAGTATCATCCAGTTAGGGTGAAAAAATATTTGCTGAGATTTCTGGAGATTCGTAATTTTGGGCAGCCTGGCAACCCCTTTCCATGAAAGTGTTTCTCGCCAGTCACTGCTTAGGGCTACATTAAGAGGAAAAAAAACGTAGAGATAGAACGTGATACTACTTTATTGTGTCAAGTTTCAAGAAGCTAGCACAAACCGTGTTGGATTTAGAGTTCCAAATACGTCTATCAATATAGGAGAAAACAGAGTGAAACCTAAAAATTCAAACTGTTACTGGAAACGAACGCTTCAACATAGAAGAACGAAATTTGGGGAACCAAGTCGCCTTAGTGTACTGATCATTACCTGAAAGTATCATCCAGTTTGGGTGAAAAAATATTTGCTGAGATTTCTAGAGATTCGTAATTTTGGGAAGCCTGGCAACCCCTTTCCATGAAAGTGTTTCTCGCCAGTCACTGCTTAGGGCTACATCAAGAGGAAACAAAACATAGAGATAGAACATGAAACTACTTTATTGTGTCAAGTTTCAAGAAGCTAGCACAAACCGTGTTGGATTTAGAGTTCCAAATACATCTATCAATATAGGAGAAAACAGAGTGAAACCTAAAAATTCAAACTGTTACTGGAAACGAACGCTTCAACATAGAAGAACAAAATTTGGGGAACCTAGTCGCCTTAGTGTACTGATCATTACCTGAAAGTATCATCCAGTTTGGGTGAAAAAATATTTGTTGAGATTTCTGGAGATTTGTAATTTTGAGAAGCCTGGCAACCCCTTTCCATGAAAGTTTTTCTCGCCAGTCACTGCTTAGGGCTACATCAAGAGGAAACAAAACATAGAGATAGAACGTGAAACTACTTTATTGTGTCAAGTTTCAAGAAGCTAGCACAAACCGTGTTGGATTTAGAGTTCCAAATACGTCTATCAATATAGGAGAAAACAGAGTGAAACCTAAAAATTCAAACTGTTACTGGAAACGAACGCTTCAACATAGAAGAAGGAAATTTGGGGAACCAAGTCGCCTTAGTGTACTGATCATTACCTGAAAGTATCATCCAGTTTGGGTGAAAAAATATTTGCTGAGATTTCTGGAGATTCGTAATTTTGGGCAGCCTGGCAACTCCTTTCCATGAAAGTGTTTCTCGCCAGTCACTGCTTAGGGCTACATTAAGAGGAAAGAAAACGTAGAGATAGAACGTGAAACTACTTTATTGTGTCAAGTTTCAAGAAGCTAGCACAAACCGTGTTGGATTCAGAGTTCCAAATACATCTATCAATATAGGAGAAAACAGAGTGAAACCTAAAAATTCAAACTGTTACTGGAAACGAACGCTTCAACATAGAAGAACAAAATTTGGGGAACCTAGTCGCCTTAGTGTACTGATCATTACCTGAAAGTATCATCCAGTTTGGGTGAAAAAATATTTGTTGAGATTTCTGGAGATTTGTAATTTTGGGAAGCCTGGCAACCCCTTTCCATGAAAGTTTTTCTCGCCAGTCACTGCTTAGGGCTACATCAAGAGGAAACAAAACATAGAGATAGAACGTGAAACTACTTTATTGTGTCAAGTTTCAAGAAGCTAGCACAAACCGTGTTGGATTTAGAGTTCCAAATACGTCTATCAATATAGGAGAAAACAGAGTGAAACCTAAAAATTCAAACTGTTACTGGAAACGAACGCTTCAACATAGAAGAACGAAATTTGGGGAACCAAGTCGCCTTAGTGTACTTATCATTACCTGAAAGTATCATCCAGTTTGGGTGAAAAAATATTTGCTGGGATTTCTGGAGATTTGTAATTTTGGGAAACCTGGCAACCCCTTTCCATGAAAGTGTTTCTTGCCAGTCACTGCTTAGGGCTATATCAAGAGGAAACAAAACATAGAGATAGAACGTGAAACTACTTTATTGTGTCAAGTTTCAAGAAGCTAGCACAAACCATGTTGGATGTAGAGTTCCAAATACATCTATCAATATAGGAGAAAACAGAGTGAAACCTAAAAATTCAAACTGTTACTGGAAACGAACGCTTCAACATAGAAGAACGAAATTTGGGGAACCAAGTCGCCTTAGTGTACTTATCATTACCTGAAAGTATCATCCAGTTTGGGTGAAAAAATATTTGCTGAGATTTCTGGAGATTTGTAATTTTGGGAAACCGGGCAACCCCTTTCCATGAAAGTGTTTCTCGCCAGTCACTGCTTAGGGCTATATCAAGAGGAAACAAAACATAGAGATAGAACGTGAAACTACTTTATTGTGTCAAGTTTCAAGAAGCTAGCACAAACCGTGTTGGTTTTAGAGTTCCAAATACATCTATCAATATAGGAGAAAACAGAGTGAAACCTAAAAATTCAAACTGTTACAGGAAACGAACGCTTCAACATAGAAGAAGGAAATTTGGGGAACCAAGTCGCCTTAGTGTACTGATCATTACCTGAAAGTATCATCCAGTTAGGGTGAAAAAATATTTGCTGAGATTTCTGGAGATTCGTAATTTTGGGCAGCCTGGCAACCCCTTTCCATGAAAGTGTTTCTCGCCAGTCACTGCTTAGGGCTACATTAAGAGGAAAAAAAACGTAGAGATAGAATGTGATACTACTTTATTGTGTCAAGTTTCAAGAAGCTAGCACAAACCGTGTTGGATTTAGAGTTCCAAATACGTCTATCAATATAGGAGAAAACAGAGTGAAACCTAAAAATTCAAACTGTTACTGGAAACGAACGCTTCAACATAGAAGAACGAAATTTGGGGAACCAAGTCGCCTTAGTGTACTGATCATTACCTGAAAGTATCATCCAGTTTGGGTGGAAAAATATTTGCTGAGATTTCTGGAGATTCGTAATTTTGGGAAGCCTGGCAACCCCTTTCCATGAAAGTGTTTCTCGCCAGTCACTGCTTAGGGCTACATCAAGAGGAAACAAAACATAGAGATAGAACGTGAAACTACTTTATTGTGTCAAGTTTCAAGAAGCTAGCACAAACCGTGTTGGATTTAGAGTTCCAAATACATGTATCAATATAGGAGAAAACAGAGTGAAACCTAAAAATTCAAACTGTTACTGGAAACGAACGCTTCAACATAGAAGAACGAAATTTGGGGAACCAAGTCGCCTTAGTGTACTTATCATTACCTGAAAGTATCATCCAGTATGGGTGAAAAAATATTTGCTGAGATTTCTGGAGATTTGTAATTTTGGGAAACCTGGCAACCCCTTTCCATGAAAGTGTTTCTCGCCAGTCACTGCTTAGGGCTATATCAAGAGGAAACAAAACATAGATATAGAACGTGAAACTACTTTATTGTGTCAAGTTTCAGGAAGCTAGCACAAACCGTGTTGGATTTAGAGTTCCAAATACATCTATCAATATAGGAGAAAACAGAGTGAAACCTAAAAATTCAAACTGTTACTGGAAACGAACGCTTCAACATAGAAGAACGAAATTTGGGGAACCAAGTCGCCTTAGTGTACTTATCATTACCTGAAAGTATCATCCAGTTTGGGTGAAAAAATATTTGCTGAGATTTCTGGAGATTTGTAATTTTGGGAAACCGGGCAACCCCTTTCCATGAAAGTGTTTCTCGCCAGTCACTGCTTAGGGCTATATCAAGAGGAAACAAAACATAGATATAGAACGTGAAACTACTTTATTGTGTCAAGTTTCAGGAAGCTAGCACAAACCGTGTTGGATTTAGAGTTCCAAATACATCTATCAATATAGGAGAAAACAGAGTGAAACCTAAAAATTCAAACTGTTACTGGAAACGAACGCTTCAACAAAGAATAAGGAAATTTGGGGCACCAAGTCGCCTTAGTGTACTGATCATTACCTGAAAGTATCATCCAGTTTGGGTGAAAAATATTTGCTGAGATTTCTGGAGATTCGTAATTTTGGGCAGCCTGGCAACTCCTTTCCATGAAAGTGTTTCTCGCCAGTCACTGCTTAGGGCTACATTAAGAGGAAAGAAAACGTAGAGATAGAACGTGAAACTACTTTATTGTGTCAAGTTTCAAGAAGCTAGCACAAACCGTGTTGGATTCAGAGTTCCAAATACATCTATCAATATAGGAGAAAACAGAGTGAAACCTAAAAATTCAAACTGTTACTGGAAACGAACGCTTCAACATAGAAGAACAAAATTTGGGGAACCTAGTCGCCTTAGTGTACTGATCATTACCTGAAAGTATCATCCAGTTTGGGTGAAAAAAATATTTGTTGAGATTTCTGGAGATTTGTAATTTTGGGAAGCCTGGCAACCCCTTTCCATGAAAGTTTTTCTCGCCAGTCACTGCTTAGGGCTACATCAAGAGGAAACAAAACATAGAGATAGAACGTGAAACTACTTTATTGTGTCAAGTTTCAAGAAGCTAGCACAAACCGTGTTGGATTTAGAGTTCCAAATACGTCTATCAATATAGGAGAAAACAGAGTGAAACCTAAAAATTCAAACTGTTACTGGAAACGAACGCTTCAACATAGAAGAACGAAATTTGGGGAACCAAGTTGCCTTAGTGTACTTATCATTACCTGAAAGTATCATCCAGTTTCGGTGAAAAAATATTTGCTGAGATTTCTGGAGATTTGTAATTTTGGGAAACCTGGCAACCCCTTTCCATGAAAGTGTTTCTTGCCAGTCACTGCTTAGGGCTATATCAAGAGGAAACAAAACATAGAGATAGAACGTGAAACTACTTTATTGTGTCAAGTTTCAAGAAGCTAGCACAAACCGTGTTGGATGTAGAGTTCCAAATACATCTATCAATATAGGAGAAAACAGAGTGAAACCTAAAAATTCAAACTGTTACTGGAAACGAACGCTTCAACATAGAAGAACGAAATTTGGGGAACCAAGTCGCCTTAGTGTACTTATCATTACCTGAAAGTATCATCCAGTTTGGGTGAAAAATATTTGCTGAGATTTCTGGAGATTTGTAATTTTGGGAAACCGGGCAACCCCTTTCCATGAAAGTGTTTCTCGCCAGTCACTGCTTAGGGCTATATCAAGAGGAAACAAAACATAGAGATAGAACGTGAAACTACTTTATTGTGTCAAGTTTCAAGAAGCTAGCACAAACCGTGTTGGTTTTAGAGTTCCAAATACATCTATCAATATAGGAGAAAACAGAGTGAAACCTAAAAATTCAAACTGTTACAGGAAACGAACGCTTCAACATAGAAGAAGGAAATTTGGGGAACCAAGTCGCCTTAGTGTACTGATCATTACCTGAAAGTATCATCCAGTTAGGGTGAAAAAATATTTGCTGAGATTTCTGGAGATTCGTAATTTTGGGCAGCCTGGCAACCCCTTTCCATGAAAGTGTTTCTCGCCAGTCACTGCTTAGGGCTACATTAAGAGGAAAAAAAACGTAGAGATAGAACGTGATACTACTTTATTGTGTCAAGTTTCAAGAAGCTAGCACAAACCGTGTTGGATTTAGAGTTCCAAATACGTCTATCAATATAGGAGAAAACAGAGTGAAACCTAAAAATTCAAACTGTTACTGGAAACGAACGCTTCAACATAGAAGAACGAAATTTGGGGAACCAAGTCGCCTTAGTGTACTGATCATTACCTGAAAGTATCATCCAGTTTGGGTGAAAAAATATTTGCTGAGATTTCTAGAGATTCGTAATTTTGGGAAGCCTGGCAACCCCTTTCCATGAAAGTGTTTCTCGCCAGTCACTGCTTAGGGCTACATCAAGAGGAAACAAAACATAGAGATAGAACATGAAACTACTTTATTGTGTCAAGTTTCAAGAAGCTAGCACAAACCGTGTTGGATTTAGAGTTCCAAATACATCTATCAATATAGGAGAAAACAGAGTGAAACCTAAAAATTCAAACTGTTACTGGAAACGAACGCTTCAACATAGAAGAACAAAATTTGGGGAACCTAGTCGCCTTAGTGTACTGATCATTACCTGAAAGTATCATCCAGTTTGGGTGAAAAAATATTTGTTGAGATTTCTGGAGATTTGTAATTTTGAGAAGCCTGGCAACCCCTTTCCATGAAAGTTTTTCTCGCCAGTCACTGCTTAGGGCTACATCAAGAGGAAACAAAACATAGAGATAGAACGTGAAACTACTTTATTGTGTCAAGTTTCAAGAAGCTAGCACAAACCGTGTTGGATTTAGAGTTCCAAATACGTCTATCAATATAGGAGAAAACAGAGTGAAACCTAAAAATTCAAACTGTTACTGGAAACGAACGCTTCAACATAGAAGAAGGAAATTTGGGGAACCAAGTCGCCTTAGTGTACTGATCATTACCTGAAAGTATCATCCAGTTTGGGTGAAAAAATATTTGCTGAGATTTCTGGAGATTCGTAATTTTGGGCAGCCTGGCAACTCCTTTCCATGAAAGTGTTTCTCGCCAGTCACTGCTTAGGGCTACATTAAGAGGAAAGAAAACGTAGAGATAGAACGTGAAACTACTTTATTGTGTCAAGTTTCAAGAAGCTAGCACAAACCGTGTTGGATTCAGAGTTCCAAATACATCTATCAATATAGGAGAAAACAGAGTGAAACCTAAAAATTCAAACTGTTACTGGAAACGAACGCTTCAACATAGAAGAACAAAATTTGGGGAACCTAGTCGCCTTAGTGTACTGATCATTACCTGAAAGTATCATCCAGTTTGGGTGAAAAAATATTTGTTGAGATTTCTGGAGATTTGTAATTTTGGGAAGCCTGGCAACCCCTTTCCATGAAAGTTTTTCTCGCCAGTCACTGCTTAGGGCTACATCAAGAGGAAACAAAACATAGAGATAGAACGTGAAACTACTTTATTGTGTCAAGTTTCAAGAAGCTAGCACAAACCGTGTTGGATTTAGAGTTCCAAATACGTCTATCAATATAGGAGAAAACAGAGTGAAACCTAAAAATTCAAACTGTTACTGGAAACGAACGCTTCAACATAGAAGAACGAAATTTGGGGAACCAAGTCGCCTTAGTGTACTTATCATTACCTGAAAGTATCATCCAGTTTGGGTGAAAAAATATTTGCTGGGATTTCTGGAGATTTGTAATTTTGGGAAACCTGGCAACCCCTTTCCATGAAAGTGTTTCTTGCCAGTCACTGCTTAGGGCTATATCAAGAGGAAACAAAACATAGAGATAGAACGTGAAACTACTTTATTGTGTCAAGTTTCAAGAAGCTAGCACAAACCATGTTGGATGTAGAGTTCCAAATACATCTATCAATATAGGAGAAAACAGAGTGAAACCTAAAAATTCAAACTGTTACTGGAAACGAACGCTTCAACATAGAAGAACGAAATTTGGGGAACCAAGTCGCCTTAGTGTACTTATCATTACCTGAAAGTATCATCCAGTTT
Source organism: Spermophilus citellus (assembly GCF_964194105.1). Classification (NCBI taxonomy): domain Eukaryota; kingdom Metazoa; phylum Chordata; class Mammalia; order Rodentia; family Sciuridae; genus Spermophilus; species Spermophilus citellus. Next base: position 7,571,953 of record NC_138195.1, read on the forward strand.
GGGTGAAAAAATATTTGCTGAGATTTCTGGAGATTTGTAATTTTGGGAAACCGGGCAACCCCTTTCCATGAAAGTGTTTCTCGCCAGTCACTGCTTAGGGCTATATCAAGAGGAAACAAAACATACAGATAGAACGTGAAACTACTTTATTGTGTCAAGTTTCAAGAAGCTAGCACAAACCGTGTTGGTTTTAGAGTTCCAAATACATCTATCAATATAGGAGAAAACAGAGTGAAACCTAAAAATTCAAACTGTTACAGGAAACGAACGCTTCAACATAGAAGAAGGAAATTTGGGGAACCAAGTCGCCTTAGTGTACTGATCATTACCTGAAAGTATCATCCAGTTAGGGTGAAAAAATATTTGCTGAGATTTCTGGAGATTCGTAATTTTGGGCAGCCTGGCAACCCCTTTCCATGAAAGTGTTTCTCGCCAGTCACTGCTTAGGGCTACATTAAGAGGAAAAAAAACGTAGAGATAGAATGTGATACTACTTTATTGTGTCAAGTTTCAAGAAGCTAGCACAAACCGTGTTGGATTTAGAGTTCCAAATACGTCTATCAATATAGGAGAAAACAGAGTGAAACCTAAAAATTCAAACTGTTACTGGAAACGAACGCTTCAACATAGAAGAACGAAATTTGGGGAACCAAGTCGCCTTAGTGTACTGATCATTACCTGAAAGTATCATCCAGTTTGGGTGGAAAAATATTTGCTGAGATTTCTGGAGATTCGTAATTTTGGGAAGCCTGGCAACCCCTTTCCATGAAAGTGTTTCTCGCCAGTCACTGCTTAGGGCTACATCAAGAGGAAACAAAACATAGAGATAGAACGTGAAACTACTTTATTGTGTCAAGTTTCAAGAAGCTAGCACAAACCGTGTTGGATTTAGAGTTCCAAATACATGTATCAATATAGGAGAAAACAGAGTGAAACCTAAAAATTCAAACTGTTACTGGAAACGAACGCTTCAACATAGAAGAACGAAATTTGGGGAACCAAGTCGCCTTAGTGTACTTATCATTACCTGAAAGTATCATCCAGTATGGGTGAAAAAATATTTGCTGAGATTTCTGGAGATTTGTAATTTTGGGAAACCTGGCAACCCCTTTCCATGAAAGTGTTTCTCGCCAGTCACTGCTTAGGGCTATATCAAGAGGAAACAAAACATAGATATAGAACGTGAAACTACTTTATTGTGTCAAGTTTCAGGAAGCTAGCACAAACCGTGTTGGATTTAGAGTTCCAAATACATCTATCAATATAGGAGAAAACAGAGTGAAACCTAAAAATTCAAACTGTTACTGGAAACGAACGCTTCAACATAGAAGAACGAAATTTGGGGAACCAAGTCGCCTTAGTGTACTTATCATTACCTGAAAGTATCATCCAGTTTGGGTGAAAAAATATTTGCTGAGATTTCTGGAGATTTGTAATTTTGGGAAACCGGGCAACCCCTTTCCATGAAAGTGTTTCTCGCCAGTCACTGCTTAGGGCTATATCAAGAGGAAACAAAACATAGATATAGAACGTGAAACTACTTTATTGTGTCAAGTTTCAGGAAGCTAGCACAAACCGTGTTGGATTTAGAGTTCCAAATACATCTATCAATATAGGAGAAAACAGAGTGAAACCTAAAAATTCAAACTGTTACTGGAAACGAACGCTTCAACAAAGAATAAGGAAATTTGGGGCACCAAGTCGCCTTAGTGTACTGATCATTACCTGAAAGTATCATCCAGTTTGGGTGAAAAATATTTGCTGAGATTTCTGGAGATTCGTAATTTTGGGCAGCCTGGCAACTCCTTTCCATGAAAGTGTTTCTCGCCAGTCACTGCTTAGGGCTACATTAAGAGGAAAGAAAACGTAGAGATAGAACGTGAAACTACTTTATTGTGTCAAGTTTCAAGAAGCTAGCACAAACCGTGTTGGATTCAGAGTTCCAAATACATCTATCAATATAGGAGAAAACAGAGTGAAACCTAAAAATTCAAACTGTTACTGGAAACGAACGCTTCAACATAGAAGAACAAAATTTGGGGAACCTAGTCGCCTTAGTGTACTGATCATTACCTGAAAGTATCATCCAGTTTGGGTGAAAAAAATATTTGTTGAGATTTCTGGAGATTTGTAATTTTGGGAAGCCTGGCAACCCCTTTCCATGAAAGTTTTTCTCGCCAGTCACTGCTTAGGGCTACATCAAGAGGAAACAAAACATAGAGATAGAACGTGAAACTACTTTATTGTGTCAAGTTTCAAGAAGCTAGCACAAACCGTGTTGGATTTAGAGTTCCAAATACGTCTATCAATATAGGAGAAAACAGAGTGAAACCTAAAAATTCAAACTGTTACTGGAAACGAACGCTTCAACATAGAAGAACGAAATTTGGGGAACCAAGTTGCCTTAGTGTACTTATCATTACCTGAAAGTATCATCCAGTTTCGGTGAAAAAATATTTGCTGAGATTTCTGGAGATTTGTAATTTTGGGAAACCTGGCAACCCCTTTCCATGAAAGTGTTTCTTGCCAGTCACTGCTTAGGGCTATATCAAGAGGAAACAAAACATAGAGATAGAACGTGAAACTACTTTATTGTGTCAAGTTTCAAGAAGCTAGCACAAACCGTGTTGGATGTAGAGTTCCAAATACATCTATCAATATAGGAGAAAACAGAGTGAAACCTAAAAATTCAAACTGTTACTGGAAACGAACGCTTCAACATAGAAGAACGAAATTTGGGGAACCAAGTCGCCTTAGTGTACTTATCATTACCTGAAAGTATCATCCAGTTTGGGTGAAAAATATTTGCTGAGATTTCTGGAGATTTGTAATTTTGGGAAACCGGGCAACCCCTTTCCATGAAAGTGTTTCTCGCCAGTCACTGCTTAGGGCTATATCAAGAGGAAACAAAACATAGAGATAGAACGTGAAACTACTTTATTGTGTCAAGTTTCAAGAAGCTAGCACAAACCGTGTTGGTTTTAGAGTTCCAAATACATCTATCAATATAGGAGAAAACAGAGTGAAACCTAAAAATTCAAACTGTTACAGGAAACGAACGCTTCAACATAGAAGAAGGAAATTTGGGGAACCAAGTCGCCTTAGTGTACTGATCATTACCTGAAAGTATCATCCAGTTAGGGTGAAAAAATATTTGCTGAGATTTCTGGAGATTCGTAATTTTGGGCAGCCTGGCAACCCCTTTCCATGAAAGTGTTTCTCGCCAGTCACTGCTTAGGGCTACATTAAGAGGAAAAAAAACGTAGAGATAGAACGTGATACTACTTTATTGTGTCAAGTTTCAAGAAGCTAGCACAAACCGTGTTGGATTTAGAGTTCCAAATACGTCTATCAATATAGGAGAAAACAGAGTGAAACCTAAAAATTCAAACTGTTACTGGAAACGAACGCTTCAACATAGAAGAACGAAATTTGGGGAACCAAGTCGCCTTAGTGTACTGATCATTACCTGAAAGTATCATCCAGTTTGGGTGAAAAAATATTTGCTGAGATTTCTGGAGATTCGTAATTTTGGGTAGCCTGGCAACCCCTTTCCATGAAAGTGTTTCTCGCCAGTCACTGCTTAGGGCTACATCAAGAGGAAACAAAACATAGAGATAGAACGTGAAACTACTTTATTGTGTCAAGTTTCAAGAAGCTAGCACAAACCGTGTTGGATTTAGAGTTCCAAATACATCTATCAATATAGGAGAAAACAGAGTGAAACCTAAAAATTCAAACTGTTACTGGAAACGAACGCTTCAACATAGAAGAACAAAATTTGGGGAACCTAGTCGCCTTAGTGTACTGATCATTACCTGAAAGTATCATCCAGTTTGGGTGAAAAAATATTTGTTGAGATTTCTGGAGATTTGTAATTTTGGGAAGCCTGGCAACCCCTTTCCATGAAAGTTTTTCTCGCCAGTCACTGCTTAGGGCTACATCAAGAGGAAACAAAACATAGAGATAGAACGTGAAACTACTTTATTGTGTCAAGTTTCAAGAAGCTAGCACAAACCGTGTTGGATTTAGAGTTCCAAATACGTCTATCAATATAGGAGAAAACAGAGTGAAACCTAAAAATTCAAACTGTTACTGGAAACGAACGCTTCAACATAGAAGAAGGAAATTTGGGGAACCAAGTCGCCTTAGTGTACTGATCATTACCTGAAAGTATCATCCAGTTTGGGTGAAAAAATATTTGCTGAGATTTCTGGAGATTCGTAATTTTGGGCAGCCTGGCAACTCCTTTCCATGAAAGTGTTTCTCGCCAGTCACTGCTTAGGGCTACATTAAGAGGAAAGAAAACGTAGAGATAGAACGTGAAACTACTTTATTGTGTCAAGTTTCAAGAAGCTAGCACAAACCGTGTTGGATTCAGAGTTCCAAATACATCTATCAATATAGGAGAAAACAGAGTGAAACCTAAAAATTCAAACTGTTACTGGAAACGAACGCTTCAACATAGAAGAACAAAATTTGGGGAACCTAGTCGCCTTAGTGTACTGATCATTACCTGAAAGTATCATCCAGTTTGGGTGAAAAAATATTTGTTGAGATTTCTGGAGATTTGTAATTTTGGGAAGCCTGGCAACCCCTTTCCATGAAAGTTTTTCTCGCCAGTCACTGCTTAGGGCTACATCAAGAGGAAACAAAACATAGAGATAGAACGTGAAACTACTTTATTGTGTCAAGTTTCAAGAAGCTAGCACAAACCGTGTTGGATTTAGAGTTCCAAATACGTCTATCAATATAGGAGAAAACAGAGTGAAACCTAAAAATTCAAACTGTTACTGGAAACGAACGCTTCAACATAGAAGAACGAAATTTGGGGAACCAAGTCGCCTTAGTGTACTTATCATTACCTGAAAGTATCATCCAGTTTGGGTGAAAAAATATTTGCTGGGATTTCTGGAGATTTGTAATTTTGGGAAACCTGGCAACCCCTTTCCATGAAAGTGTTTCTTGCCAGTCACTGCTTAGGGCTATATCAAGAGGAAACAAAACATAGAGATAGAACGTGAAACTACTTTATTGTGTCAAGTTTCAAGAAGCTAGCACAAACCATGTTGGATGTAGAGTTCCAAATACATCTATCAATATAGGAGAAAACAGAGTGAAACCTAAAAATTCAAACTGTTACTGGAAACGAACGCTTCAACATAGAAGAACGAAATTTGGGGAACCAAGTCGCCTTAGTGTACTTATCATTACCTGAAAGTATCATCCAGTTTGGGTGAAAAAATATTTGCTGAGATTTCTGGAGATTTGTAATTTTGGGAAACCGGGCAACCCCTTTCCATGAAAGTGTTTCTCGCCAGTCACTGCTTAGGGCTATATCAAGAGGAAACAAAACATAGAGATAGAACGTGAAACTACTTTATTGTGTCAAGTTTCAAGAAGCTAGCACAAACCGTGTTGGTTTTAGAGTTCCAAATACATCTATCAATATAGGAGAAAACAGAGTGAAACCTAAAAATTCAAACTGTTACAGGAAACGAACGCTTCAACATAGAAGAAGGAAATTTGGGGAACCAAGTCGCCTTAGTGTACTGATCATTACCTGAAAGTATCATCCAGTTAGGGTGAAAAAATATTTGCTGAGATTTCTGGAGATTCGTAATTTTGGGCAGCCTGGCAACCCCTTTCCATGAAAGTGTTTCTCGCCAGTCACTGCTTAGGGCTACATTAAGAGGAAAAAAAACGTAGAGATAGAATGTGATACTACTTTATTGTGTCAAGTTTCAAGAAGCTAGCACAAACCGTGTTGGATTTAGAGTTCCAAATACGTCTATCAATATAGGAGAAAACAGAGTGAAACCTAAAAATTCAAACTGTTACTGGAAACGAACGCTTCAACATAGAAGAACGAAATTTGGGGAACCAAGTCGCCTTAGTGTACTGATCATTACCTGAAAGTATCATCCAGTTTGGGTGGAAAAATATTTGCTGAGATTTCTGGAGATTCGTAATTTTGGGAAGCCTGGCAACCCCTTTCCATGAAAGTGTTTCTCGCCAGTCACTGCTTAGGGCTACATCAAGAGGAAACAAAACATAGAGATAGAACGTGAAACTACTTTATTGTGTCAAGTTTCAAGAAGCTAGCACAAACCGTGTTGGATTTAGAGTTCCAAATACATCTATCAATATAGGAGAAAACAGAGTGAAACCTAAAAATTCAAACTGTTACTGGAAACGAACGCTTCAACATAGAAGAACGAAATTTGGGTAACCAAGTCGCCTTAGTGTACTTATCATTACCTGAAAGTATCATCCAGTTTGGGTGAAAAAATATTTGCTGAGATTTCTGGAGATTTGTAATTTTGGGAAACCTGGCAACCCCTTTCCATGAAAGTGTTTCTCGCCAGTCACTGCTTAGGGCTATATCAAGAGGAAACAAAACATAGATATAGAACGTGAAACTACTTTATTGTGTCAAGTTTCAGGAAGCTAGCACAAACCGTGTTGGATTTAGAGTTCCAAATACATCTATCAATATAGGAGAAAACAGAGTGAAACCTAAAAATTCAAACTGTTACAGGAAACGAACGCTTCAACATAGAATAAGGAAATTTGGGGAACCAAGTCGCCTTAGTGTACTGATCATTACCTGAAAGTATCATCCAGTTTGGGTGAAAAAATATTTGCTGAGATTTCTGGAGATTCGTAATTTTGGGCAGCCTGGCAACTCCTTTCCATGAAAGTGTTTCTCGCCAGTCACTGCTTAGGGCTACATTAAGAGGAAAGAAAACGTAGAGATAGAACGTGAAACTACTTTATTGTGTCAAGTTTCAAGAAGCTAGCACAAACCGTGTTGGATTCAGAGTTCCAAATACATCTATCAATATAGGAGAAAACAGAGTGAAACCTAAAAATTCAAACTGTTACTGGAAACGAACGCTTCAACATAGAAGAACAAAATTTGGGGAACCTAGTCGCCTTAGTGTACTGATCATTACCTGAAAGTATCATCCAGTTTGGGTGAAAAAATATTTGTTGAGATTTCTGGAGATTTGTAATTTTGGGAAGCCTGGCAACCCCTTTCCATGAAAGTTTTTCTCGCCAGTCACTGCTTAGGGCTACATCAAGAGGAAACAAAACATAGAGATAGAACGTGAAACTACTTTATTGTGTCAAGTTTCAAGAAGCTAGCACAAACCGTGTTGGATTTAGAGTTCCAAATACGTCTATCAATATAGGAGAAAACAGAGTGAAACCTAAAAATTCAAACTGTTACTGGAAACGAACGCTTCAACATAGAAGAACGAAATTTGGGGAACCAAGTCGCCTTAGTGTACTTATCATTACCTGAAAGTATCATCCAGTTTGGGTGAAAAAATATTTGCTGGGATTTCTGGAGATTTGTAATTTTGGGAAACCTGGCAACCCCTTTCCATGAAAGTGTTTCTTGCCAGTCACTGCTTAGGGCTATATCAAGAGGAAACAAAACATAGAGATAGAACGTGAAACTACTTTATTGTGTCAAGTTTCAAGAAGCTAGCACAAACCATGTTGGATGTAGAGTTCCAAATACATCTATCAATATAGGAGAAAACAGAGTGAAACCTAAAAATTCAAACTGTTACTGGAAACGAACGCTTCAACATAGAAGAACGAAATTTGGGGAACCAAGTCGCCTTAGTGTACTTATCATTACCTGAAAGTATCATCCAGTTTGGGTGAAAAAATATTTGCTGAGATTTCTGGAGATTTGTAATTTTGGGAAACCGGGCAACCCCTTTCCATGAAAGTGTTTCTCGCCAGTCACTGCTTAGGGCTATATCAAGAGGAAACAAAACATAGAGATAGAACGTGAAACTACTTTATTGTGTCAAGTTTCAAGAAGCTAGCACAAACCGTGTTGGTTTTAGAGTTCCAAATACATCTATCAATATAGGAGAAAACAGAGTGAAACCTAAAAATTCAAACTGTTACAGGAAACGAACGCTTCAACATAGAAGAAGGAAATTTGGGGAACCAAGTCGCCTTAGTGTACTGATCATTACCTGAAAGTATCATCCAGTTAGGGTGAAAAAATATTTGCTGAGATTTCTGGAGATTCGTAATTTTGGGCAGCCTGGCAACCCCTTTCCATGAAAGTGTTTCTCGCCAGTCACTGCTTAGGGCTACATTAAGAGGAAAAAAAACGTAGAGATAGAATGTGATACTACTTTATTGTGTCAAGTTTCAAGAAGCTAGCACAAACCGTGTTGGATTTAGAGTTCCAAATACGTCTATCAATATAGGAGAAAACAGAGTGAAACCTAAAAATTCAAACTGTTACTGGAAACGAACGCTTCAACATAGAAGAACGAAATTTGGGGAACCAAGTCGCCTTAGTGTACTGATCATTACCTGAAAGTATCATCCAGTTTGGGTGGAAAAATATTTGCTGAGATTTCTGGAGATTCGTAATTTTGGGAAGCCTGGCAACCCCTTTCCATGAAAGTGTTTCTCGCCAGTCACTGCTTAGGGCTACATCAAGAGGAAACAAAACATAGAGATAGAACGTGAAACTACTTTATTGTGTCAAGTTTCAAGAAGCTAGCACAAACCGTGTTGGATTTAGAGTTCCAAATACATCTATCAATATAGGAGAAAACAGAGTGAAACCTAAAAATTCAAACTGTTACTGGAAACGAACGCTTCAACATAGAAGAACGAAATTTGGGGAACCAAGTCGCCTTAGTGTACTTATCATTACCTGAAAGTATCATCCAGTTTGGGTGAAAAAATATTTGCTGAGATTTCTGGAGATTTGTAATTTTGGGAAACCTGGCAACCCCTTTCCATGAAAGTGTTTCTCGCCAGTCACTGCTTAGGGCTATATCAAGAGGAAACAAAACATAGATATAGAACGTGAAACTACTTTATTGTGTCAAGTTTCAGGAAGCTAGCACAAACCGTGTTGGATTTAGAGTTCCAAATACATCTATCAATATAGGAGAAAACAGAGTGAAACCTAAAAATTCAAACTGTTACAGGAAACGAACGCTTCAACATAGAATAAGGAAATTTGGGGAACCAAGTCGCCTTAGTGTACTGATCATTACCTGAAAGTATCATCCAGTTTGGGTGAAAAAATATTTGCTGAGATTTCTGGAGATTCGTAATTTTGGGCAGCCTGGCAACTCCTTTCCATGAAAGTGTTTCTCGCCAGTCACTGCTTAGGGCTACATTAAGAGGAAAGAAAACGTAGAGATAGAACGTAAAACTACTTTACTGTGTCAAGTTTCAAGAAGCTAGCACAAACCGTGTTGGATTCAGAGTTCCAAATACATCTACCAATATAGGAGAAAACAAAGTGAAACCTAAAAATTCAAACTGTTACTGGAAACGAACGCTTCAACATAGAAGAACAAAATTTGGGGAACCTAGTCGCCTTAGTGTACTGATCATTACCTGAAAGTATCATCCAGTTTGGGTGAAAAAATATTTGTTGAGATTTCTGGAGATTTGTAATTTTGGGAAGCCTGGCAACCCCTTTCCATGAAAGTTTTTCTCGCCAGTCACTGCTTAGGGCTACATCAAGAGGAAACAAAACATAGAGATAGAACGTGAAACTACTTTATTGTGTCAAGTTTCAAGAAGCTAGCACAAACCGTGTTGGATTTAGAGTTCCAAATACGTCTATCAATATAGGAGAAAACAGAGTGAAACCTAAAAATTCAAACTGTTACTGGAAACGAACGCTTCAACATAGAAGAACGAAATTTGGGGAACCAAGTCGCCTTAGTGTACTTATCATTACCTGAAAGTATCATCCAGTTTCGGTGAAAAAATATTTGCTGAGATTTCTGGAGATTTGTAATTTTGGGAAACCTGGCAACCCCTTTCCATGAAAGTGTTTCTTGCCAGTCACTGCTTAGGGCTATATCAAGAGGAAACAAAACATAGAGATAGAACGTGAAACTACTTTATTGTGTCAAGTTTCAAGAAGCTAGCACAAACCGTGTTGGATGTAGAGTTCCAAATACATCTATCAATATAGGAGAAAACAGAGTGAAACCTAAAAATTCAAACTGTTACTGGAAACGAACGCTTCAACATAGAAGAACGAAATTTGGGGAACCAAGTCGCCTTAGTGTACTTATCATTACCTGAAAGTATCATCCAGTTTGGGTGAAAAATATTTGCTGAGATTTCTGGAGATTTGTAATTTTGGGAAACCGGGCAACCCCTTTCCATGAAAGTGTTTCTCGCCAGTCACTGCTTAGGGCTATATCAAGAGGAAACAAAACATAGAGATAGAACGTGAAACTACTTTATTGTGTCAAGTTTCAAGAAGCTAGCACAAACCGTGTTGGTTTTAGAGTTCCAAATACATCTATCAATATAGGAGAAAACAGAGTGAAACCTAAAAATTCAAACTGTTACAGGAAACGAACGCTTCAACATAGAAGAAGGAAATTTGGGGAACAAAGTCGCCTTAGTGTACTGATCATTACCTGAAAGTATCATCCAGTTAGGGTGAAAAAATATTTGCTGAGATTTCTGGAGATTCGTAATTTTGGGCAGCCTGGCAACCCCTTTCCATGAAAGTGTTTCTCGCCAGTCACTGCTTAGGGCTACATTAAGAGGAAAAAAAACGTAGAGATAGAACGTGATACTACTTTATTGTGTCAAGTTTCAAGAAGCTAGCACAAACCGTGTTGGATTTAGAGTTCCAAATACGTCTATCAATATAGGAGAAAACAGAGTGAAACCTAAAAATTCAAACTGTTACTGGAAACGAACGCTTCAACATAGAAGAACGAAATTTGGGGAACCAAGTCGCCTTAGTGTACTGATCATTACCTGAAAGTATCATCCAGTTTTTGTGGAAAAATATTTGCTGAGATTTCTGGAGATTCGTAATTTTGGGAACCTTGGCAACCCCTTTCCATGAAAGTGTTTCTCGCCAGTCACTGCTTAGGGCTACATCAAGAGGAAACAAAACATAGAGATAGAACGTGAAACTACTTTATTGTGTCAAGTTTCAAGAAGCTAGCACAAACCGTGTTGGATTTAGAGTTCCAAATACATCTATCAATATAGGAGAAAACAGAGTGAAACCTAAAAATTCAAACTGTTACTGGAAACGAACGCTTCAACATAGAAGAACAAAATTTGGGGAACCTAGTCGCCTTAGTGTACTGATCATTACCTGAAAGTATCATCCAGTTTGGGTGAAAAAATATTTGTTGAGATTTCTGGAGATTTGTAATTTTGGGAAGCCTGGCAACCCCTTTCCATGAAAGTTTTTCTCGCCAGTCACTGCTTAGGGCTACATCAAGAGGAAACAAAACATAGAGATAGAACGTGAAACTACTTTATTGTGTCAAGTTTCAAGAAGCTAGCACAAACCGTGTTGGATTTAGAGTTCCAAATACGTCTATCAATATAGGAGAAAACAGAGTGAAACCTAAAAATTCAAACTGTTACTGGAAACGAACGCTTCAACATAGAAGAAGGAAATTTGGGGAACCAAGTCGCCTTAGTGTACTGATCATTACCTGAAAGTATCATCCAGTTTGGGTGAAAAAATATTTGCTGAGATTTCTGGAGATTCGTAATTTTGGGCAGCCTGGCAACCCCTTTCCATGAAAGTGTTTCTCGCCAGTCACTGCTTAGGGCTACATCAAGAGGAAACAAAACATAGAGATAGAACGTGAAACTACTTTATTGTGTCAAGTTTCAAGAAGCTAGCACAAACCGTGTTGGATGTAGAGTTCCAAATACATCTATCAATATAGGAGAAAACAGAGTGAAACCTAAAAATTCAAACTGTTACTGGAAACGAACGCTTCAACATAGAAGAACGAAATTTGGGGAACCAAGTCGCCTTAGTGTACTTATCATTACCTGAAAGTATCATCCAGTTTGGGTGAAAAAATATTTGCTGAGATTTCTGGAGATTTGTAATTTTGGGAAACCGGGCAACCCCTTTCCATGAAAGTGTTTCTCGCCAGTCACTGCTTAGGGCTATATCAAGAGGAAACAAAACATAGAGATAGAACGTGAAACTACTTTATTGTGTCAAGTTTCAAGAAGCTAGCACAAACCGTGTTGGATGTAGAGTTCCAAATACATCTATCAATATAGGAGAAAACAGAGTGAAACCTAAAAATTCAAACTGTTACAGGAAACGAACGCTTCAACATAGAAGAAGGAAATTTTTTGGAACCAAGTCGCCTTAGTGTACTGATCATTACCTGAAAGTATCATCCAGTTAGGGTGAAAAAATATTTGCTGAGATTTCTGGAGATTCGTAATTTTGGGCAGCCTGGCAACCCCTTTCCATGAAAGTGTTTCTCGCCAGTCACTGCTTAGGGCTACATTAAGAGGAAAAAAAACGTAGAGATAGAAAGTGATACTACTTTATTGTGTCAAGTTTCAAGAAGCTAGCACAAACCGTGTTGGATTTAGAGTTCCAAATACGTCTATCAATATAGGAGAAAACAGAGTGAAACCTAAAAATTCAAACTGTTACTGGAAACGAACGCTTCAACATAGAAGAACGAAATTTGGGGAACCAAGTCGCCTTAGTGTACTGATCATTACCTGAAAGTATCATCCAGTTTGGGTGGAAAAATATTTGCTGAGATTTCTGGAGATTCGTAATTTTGGGAAGCCTGGCAACCCCTTTCCATGAAAGTGTTTCTCGCCAGTCACTGCTTAGGGCTACATCAAGAGGAAACAAAACATAGAGATAGAACGTGAAACTACTTTATTGTGTCAAGTTTCAAGAAGCTAGCACAAACCGTGTTGGATTTAGAGTTCCAAATACATCTATCAATATAGGAGAAAACAGAGTGAAACCTAAAAATTCAAACTGTTACTGGAAACGAACGCTTCAACATAGAAGAACGAAATTTGGGGAACCAAGTCGCCTTAGTGTACTTATCATTACCTGAAAGTATCATCCAGTTTGGGTGAAAAAATATTTGCTGAGATTTCTGGAGATTTGTAATTTTGGGAAACCTGGCAACCCCTTTCCATGAAAGTGTTTCTCGCCAGTCACTGCTTAGGGCTATATCAAGAGGAAACAAAACATAGAGATAGAACGTGAAACTACTTTATTGTGTCAAGTTTCAGGAAGCTAGCACAAACCGTGTTGGATTTAGAGTTCCAAATACATCTATCAATATAGGAGAAAACAGAGTGAAACCTAAAAATTCAAACTGTTACTGGAAACGAACGCTTCAACATAGAAGAACGAAATTTGGGGAATCAAGTCGCCTTAGTGTACTTATCATTACCTGAAAGTATCATCCAGTTTGGGTGAAAAATATTTGCTGAGATTTCTGGAGATTTGTAATTTTGGGAAACCGGGCAACCCCTTTCCATGAAAGTGTTTCTCGCCAGTCACTGCTTAGGGCTATATCAAGAGGAAACAAAACATAGAGATAGAACGTGAAACTACTTTATTGTGTCAAGTTTCAAGAAGCTAGCACAAACCGTGTTGGTTTTAGAGTTCCAAATACATCTATCAATATAGGAGAAAACAGAGTGAAACCTAAAAATTCAAACTGTTACAGGAAACGAACGCTTCAACATAGAAGAAGGAAATTTGGGGAACCAAGTCGCCTTAGTGTACTGATCATTACCTGAAAGTATCATCCAGTTAGGGTGAAAAAATATTTGCTGAGATTTCTGGAGATTCGTAATTTTGGGCAGCCTGGCAACCCCTTTCCATGAAAGTGTTTCTCGCCAGTCACTGCTTAGGGCTACATTAAGAGGAAAAAAAACGTAGAGATAGAACGTGATACTACTTTATTGTGTCAAGTTTCAAGAAGCTAGCACAAACCGTGTTGGATTTAGAGTTCCAAATACGTCTATCAATATAGGAGAAAACAGAGTGAAACCTAAAAATTCAAACTGTTACTGGAAACGAACGCTTCAACATAGAAGAACGAAATTTGGGGAACCAAGTCGCCTTAGTGTACTGATCATTACCTGAAAGTATCATCCAGTTTGGGTGAAAAAATATTTGCTGAGATTTCTGGAGATTCGTAATTTTGGGAAGCCTGGCAACCCCTTTCCATGAAAGTGTTTCTCGCCAGTCACTGCTTAGGGCTACATCAAGAGGAAACAAAACATAGAGATAGAACGTGAAACTACTTTATTGTGTCAAGTTTCAAGAAGCTAGCACAAACCGTGTTGGATTTAGAGTTCCAAATACATCTATCAATATAGGAGAAAACAGAGTGAAACCTAAAAATTCAAACTGTTACTGGAAACGAACGCTTCAACATAGAAGAACGAAATTTGGGGAACCAAGTCGCTTAGTGTACTTATCATTATCTGAAAGTATCATCCAGTTTGGGTGAAAAAATATTTGCTGAGATTTCTGGAGATTTGTTATTTTGGGAAACCTGGCAACCCCTTTCCATGAAAGTGTTTCTCGCCAGTCACTGCTTAGGGCTATATCAAGAGGAAACAAAACATAGAGATAGAACGTGAAACTACTTTATTGTGTCAAGTTTCAAGAAGCTAGCACAAACCGTGTTGGATTTAGAGTTCCAAATACATCTATCAATATAGGAGAAATCAGAGTGAAACCTAAAAATTCAAACTGTTACAGGAAACGAACGCTTCAACATAGAAGAAGGAAATTTGGGGAACCAAGTCGCCTTAGTGTACTGATCATTACCTGAAAGTATCATCCAGTTTGGGTGAAAAAATATTTGCTGAGATTTCTGGAGATTCGTAATTTTGGGCAGCCTGGCAACTCCTTTCCATGAAAGTGTTTCTCGCCAGTCACTGCTTAGGGCTACATTAAGAGGAAAGAAAACGTAGAGATAGAACGTGAAACTACTTTATTGTGTCAAGTTTCAAGAAGCTAGCACAAACCGTGTTGGATTCAGAGTTCCAAATACATCTATCAATATAGGAGAAAACAGAGTGAAACCTAAAAATTCAAACTGTTACTGGAAACGAACGCTTCAACATAGAAGAACAAAATTTGGGGAACCTAGTCGCCTTAGTGTACTGATCATTACCTGAAAGTATCATCCAGTTTGGGTGAAAAAATATTTGTTGAGATTTCTGGAGATTTGTAATTTTGGGAAGCCTGGCAACCCCTTTCCATGAAAGTTTTTCTCACCAGTCACTGCTTAGGGCTACATCAAGAGGAAACAAAACATAGAGATAGAACGTGAAACTACTTTATTGTGTCAAGTTTCAAGAAGCTAGCACAAACCGTGTTGGATTTAGAGTTCCAAATACGTCTATCAATATAGGAGAAAACAGAGTGAAACCTAAAAATTCAAACTGTTACTGGAAACGAACGCTTCAACATAGAAGAAGGAAATTTGGGGAACCAAGTCGCCTTAGTGTACTGATCATTACCTGAAAGTATCATCCAGTTTGGGTGAAAAAATATTTGCTGAGATTTCTGGAGATTCGTAATTTTGGGCAGCCTGGCAACCCCTTTCCATGAAAGTGTTTCTCGCCAGTCACTGCTTAGGGCTACATCAAGAGGAAACAAAACATAGAGATAGAACGTGAAACTACTTTATTGTGTCAAGTTTCAAGAAGCTAGCACAAACCGTGTTGGATGTAGAGTTCCAAATACATCTATCAATATAGGAGAAAACAGAGTGAAACCTAAAAATTCAAACTGTTACTGGAAACGAACGCTTCAACATAGAAGAACGAAATTTGGGGAACCAAGTCGCCTTAGTGTACTTATCATTACCTGAAAGTATCATCCAGTTTGGGTGAAAAAATATTTGCTGAGATTTCTGGAGATTTGTAATTTTGGGAAACCGGGCAACCCCTTTCCATGAAAGTGTTTCTCGCCAGTCACTGCTTAGGGCTATATCAAGAGGAAACAAAACATAGAGATAGAACGTGAAACTACTTTATTGTGTCAAGTTTCAAGAAGCTAGCACAAACCGTGTTGGATGTAGAGTTCCAAATACATCTATCAATATAGGAGAAAACAGAGTGAAACCTAAAAATTCAAACTGTTACAGGAAACGAACGCTTCAACATAGAAGAAGGAAATTTTTTGGAACCAAGTCGCCTTAGTGTACTGATCATTACCTGAAAGTATCATCCAGTTAGGGTGAAAAAATATTTGCTGAGATTTCTGGAGATTCGTAATTTTGGGCAGCCTGGCAACCCCTTTCCATGAAAGTGTTTCTCGCCAGTCACTGCTTAGGGCTACATTAAGAGGAAAAAAAACGTAGAGATAGAAAGTGATACTACTTTATTGTGTCAAGTTTCAAGAAGCTAGCACAAACCGTGTTGGATTTAGAGTTCCAAATACGTCTATCAATATAGGAGAAAACAGAGTGAAACCTAAAAATTCAAACTGTTACTGGAAACGAACGCTTCAACATAGAAGAACGAAATTTGGGGAACCAAGTCGCCTTAGTGTACTGATCATTACCTGAAAGTATCATCCAGTTTGGGTGGAAAAATATTTGCTGAGATTTCTGGAGATTCGTAATTTTGGGAAGCCTGGCAACCCCTTTCCATGAAAGTGTTTCTCGCCAGTCACTGCTTAGGGCTACATCAAGAGGAAACAAAACATAGAGATAGAACGTGAAACTACTTTATTGTGTCAAGTTTCAAGAAGCTAGCACAAACCGTGTTGGATTTAGAGTTCCAAATACATCTATCAATATAGGAGAAAACAGAGTGAAACCTAAAAATTCAAACTGTTACTGGAAACGAACGCTTCAACATAGAAGAACGAAATTTGGGGAACCAAGTCGCCTTAGTGTACTTATCATTACCTGAAAGTATCATCCAGTTTGGGTGAAAAAATATTTGCTGAGATTTCTGGAGATTTGTAATTTTGGGAAACCTGGCAACCCCTTTCCATGAAAGTGTTTCTCGCCAGTCACTGCTTAGGGCTATATCAAGAGGAAACAAAACATAGAGATAGAACGTGAAACTACTTTATTGTGTCAAGTTTCAGGAAGCTAGCACAAACCGTGTTGGATTTAGAGTTCCAAATACATCTATCAATATAGGAGAAAACAGAGTGAAACCTAAAAATTCAAACTGTTACTGGAAACGAACGCTTCAACATAGAAGAACGAAATTTGGGGAATCAAGTCGCCTTAGTGTACTTATCATTACCTGAAAGTATCATCCAGTTTGGGTGAAAAATATTTGCTGAGATTTCTGGAGATTTGTAATTTTGGGAAACCGGGCAACCCCTTTCCATGAAAGTGTTTCTCGCCAGTCACTGCTTAGGGCTATATCAAGAGGAAACAAAACATAGAGATAGAACGTGAAACTACTTTATTGTGTCAAGTTTCAAGAAGCTAGCACAAACCGTGTTGGTTTTAGAGTTCCAAATACATCTATCAATATAGGAGAAAACAGAGTGAAACCTAAAAATTCAAACTGTTACAGGAAACGAACGCTTCAACATAGAAGAAGGAAATTTGGGGAACCAAGTCGCCTTAGTGTACTGATCATTACCTGAAAGTATCATCCAGTTAGGGTGAAAAAATATTTGCTGAGATTTCTGGAGATTCGTAATTTTGGGCAGCCTGGCAACCCCTTTCCATGAAAGTGTTTCTCGCCAGTCACTGCTTAGGGCTACATTAAGAGGAAAAAAAACGTAGAGATAGAACGTGATACTACATTATTGTGTCAAGTTTCAAGAAGCTAGCACAAACCGTGTTGGATTTAGAGTTCCAAATACGTCTATCAATATAGGAGAAAACAGAGTGAAACCTAAAAATTCAAACTGTTACTGGAAACGAACGCTTCAACATAGAAGAACGAAATTTGGGGAACCAAGTCGCCTTAGTGTACTGATCATTACCTGAAAGTATCATCCAGTTTGGGTGAAAAAATATTTGCTGAGATTTCTGGAGATTCGTAATTTTGGGAAGCCTGGCAACCCCTTTCCATGAAAGTGTTTCTCGCCAGTCACTGCTTAGGGCTACATCAAGAGGAAACAAAACATAGAGATAGAACGTGAAACTACTTTATTGTGTCAAGTTTCAAGAAGCTAGCACAAACCGTGTTGGATTTAGAGTTCCAAATACATCTATCAATATAGGAGAAATCAGAGTGAAACCTAAAAATTCAAACTGTTACAGGAAACGAACGCTTCAACATAGAAGAAGGAAATTTGGGGAACCAAGTCGCCTTAGTGTACTGATCATTACCTGAAAGTATCATCCAGTTTGGGTGAAAAAATATTTGCTGAGATTTCTGGAGATTCGTAATTTTGGGCAGCCTGGCAACTCCTTTCCATGAAAGTGTTTCTCGCCAGTCACTGCTTAGGGCTACATTAAGAGGAAAGAAAACGTAGAGATAGAACGTGAAACTACTTTATTGTGTCAAGTTTCAAGAAGCTAGCACAAACCGTGTTGGATTCAGAGTTCCAAATACATCTATCAATATAGGAGAAAACAGAGTGAAACCTAAAAATTCAAACTGTTACTGGAAACGAACGCTTCAACATAGAAGAACAAAATTTGGGGAACCTAGTCGCCTTAGTGTACTGATCATTACCTGAAAGTATCATCCAGTTTGGGTGAAAAAATATTTGTTGAGATTTCTGGAGATTTGTAATTTTGGGAAGCCTGGCAACCCCTTTCCATGAAAGTTTTTCTCACCAGTCACTGCTTAGGGCTACATCAAGAGGAAACAAAACATAGAGATAGAACGTGAAACTACTTTATTGTGTCAAGTTTCAAGAAGCTAGCACAAACCGTGTTGGATTTAGAGTTCCAAATACGTCTATCAATATAGGAGAAAACAGAGTGAAACCTAAAAATTCAAACTGTTACTGGAAACGAACGCTTCAACATAGAAGAAGGAAATTTGGGGAACCAAGTCGCCTTAGTGTACTGATCATTACCTGAAAGTATCATCCAGTTTGGGTGAAAAAATATTTGCTGAGATTTCTGGAGATTCGTAATTTTGGGCAGCCTGGCAACCCCTTTCCATGAAAGTGTTTCTCGCCAGTCACTGCTTAGGGCTACATCAAGAGGAAACAAAACATAGAGATAGAACGTGAAACTACTTTATTGTGTCAAGTTTCAAGAAGCTAGCACAAACCGTGTTGGATGTAGAGTTCCAAATACATCTATCAATATAGGAGAAAACAGAGTGAAACCTAAAAATTCAAACTGTTACTGGAAACGAACGCTTCAACATAGAAGAACGAAATTTGGGGAACCAAGTCGCCTTAGTGTACTTATCATTACCTGAAAGTATCATCCAGTTTGGGTGAAAAAATATTTGCTGAGATTTCTGGAGATTTGTAATTTTGGGAAACCGGGCAACCCCTTTCCATGAAAGTGTTTCTCGCCAGTCACTGCTTAGGGCTATATCAAGAGGAAACAAAACATAGAGATAGAACGTGAAACTACTTTATTGTGTCAAGTTTCAAGAAGCTAGCACAAACCGTGTTGGTTTTAGAGTTCCAAATACATCTATCAATATAGGAGAAAACAGAGTGAAACCTAAAAATTCAAACTGTTACAGGAAACGAACGCTTCAACATAGAAGAAGGAAATTTGGGGAACCAAGTCGCCTTAGTGTACTGATCATTACCTGAAAGTATCATCCAGTTAGGGTGAAAAAATATTTGCTGAGATTTCTGGAGATTCGTAATTTTGGGCAGCCTGGCAACCCCTTTCCATGAAAGTGTTTCTCGCCAGTCACTGCTTAGGGCTACATTAAGAGGAAAAAAAACGTAGAGATAGAACGTGATACTACTTTATTGTGTCAAGTTTCAAGAAGCTAGCACAAACCGTGTTGGATTTAGAGTTCCAAATACGTCTATCAATATAGGAGAAAACAGAGTGAAACCTAAAAATTCAAACTGTTACTGGAAACGAACGCTTCAACATAGAAGAACGAAATTTGGGGAACCAAGTCGCCTTAGTGTACTGATCATTACCTGAAAGTATCATCCAGTTTTTGTGGAAAAATATTTGCTGAGATTTCTGGAGATTCGTAATTTTGGGCAGCCTGGCAACCCCTTTCCATGAAAGTGTTTCTCGCCAGTCACTGCTTAGGGCTACATCAAGAGGAAACAAAACATAGAGATAGAACGTGAAACTACTTTATTGTGTCAAGTTTCAAGAAGCTAGCACAAACCATGTTGGATTTAGAGTTCCAAATACATCTATCAATATAGGAGAAAACAGAGTGAAACCTAAAAATTCAAACTGTTACTGGAAACGAACGCTTCAACATAGAAGAACGAAATTTGGGGAACCAAGTCGCTTAGTGTACTTATCATTATCTGAAAGTATCATCCAGTTTGGGTGAAAAAATATTTGCTGAGATTTCTGGAGATTTGTAATTTTGGGAAACCTGGCAACCCCTTTCCATGAAAGTGTTTCTCGCCAGTCACTGCTTAGGGCTATATCAAGAGGAAACAAAACATAGAGATAGAACGTGAAACTACTTTATTGTGTCAAGTTTCAAGAAGCTAGCACAAACCGTGTTGGACTTAGAGTTCCAAATACATCTATCAATATAGGAGAAAACAGAGTGAAACCTAAAAATTCAAACTGTTACAGGAAACGAACGCTTCAACATAGAAGAAGGAAATTTGGGGAACCAAGTCGCCTTAGTGTACTGATCATTACCTGAAAGTATCATCCAGTTTGGGTGAAAAAATATTTGCTGAGATTTCTGGAGATTCGTAATTTTGGGCAGCCTGGCAACTCCTTTCCATGAAAGTGTTTCTCGCCAGTCACTGCTTAGGGCTACATTAAGAGGAAAGAAAACGTAGAGATAGAACGTGAAACTACTTTATTGTGTCAAGTTTCAAGAAGCTAGCACAAACCGTGTTGGATTCAGAGTTCCAAATACATCTATCAATATAGGAGAAAACAGAGTGAAACCTAAAAATTCAAACTGTTACTGGAAACGAACGCTTCAACATAGAAGAACAAAATTTGGGGAACCTAGTCGCCTTAGTGTACTGATCATTACCTGAAAGTATCATCCAGTTTGGGTGAAAAAATATTTGTTGAGATTTCTGGAGATTTGTAATTTTGGGAAGCCTGGCAACCCCTTTCCATGAAAGTTTTTCTCGCCAGTCACTGCTTAGGGCTACATCAAGAGGAAACAAAACATAGAGATAGAACGTGAAACTACTTTATTGTGTCAAGTTTCAAGAAGCTAGCACAAACCGTGTTGGATTTAGAGTTCCAAATACGTCTATCAATATAGGAGAAAACAGAGTGAAACCTAAAAATTCAAACTGTTACTGGAAACGAACGCTTCAACATAGAAGAAGGAAATTTGGGGAACCAAGTCGCCTTAGTGTACTGATCATTACCTGAAAGTATCATCCAGTTTGGGTGAAAAAATATTTGCTGAGATTTCTGGAGATTCGTAATTTTGGGCAGCCTGGCAACCCCTTTCCATGAAAGTGTTTCTCGCCAGTCACTGCTTAGGGCTACATCAAGAGGAAACAAAACATAGAGATAGAACGTGAAACTACTTTATTGTGTCAAGTTTCAAGAAGCTAGCACAAACCGTGTTGGATGTAGAGTTCCAAATACATCTATCAATATAGGAGAAAACAGAGTGAAACCTAAAAATTCAAACTGTTACTGGAAACGAACGCTTCAACATAGAAGAACGAAATTTGGGGAACCAAGTCGCCTTAGTGTACTTATCATTACCTGAAAGTATCATCCAGTTTGGGTGAAAAAATATTTGCTGAGATTTCTGGAGATTTGTAATTTTGGGAAACTGGGCAACCCCTTTCCATGAAAGTGTTTCTCGCCAGTCACTGCTTAGGGCTATATCAAGAGGAAACAAAACATAGAGATAGAACGTGAAACTACTTTATTGTGTCAAGTTTCAAGAAGCTAGCACAAACCGTGTTGGTTTTAGAGTTCCAAATACATCTATCAATATAGGAGAAAACAGAGTGAAACCTAAAAATTCAAACTGTTACAGGAAACGAACGCTTCAACATAGAAGAAGGAAATTTGGGGAACCAAGTCGCCTTAGTGTACTGATCATTACCTGAAAGTATCATCCAGTTAGGGTGAAAAAATATTTGCTGAGATTTCTGGAGATTCGTAATTTTGGGCAGCCTGGCAACCCCTTTCCATGAAAGTGTTTCTCGCCAGTCACTGCTTAGGGCTACATTAAGAGGAAAAAAAACGTAGAGATAGAACGTGATACTACTTTATTGTGTCAAGTTTCAAGAAGCTAGCACAAACCGTGTTGGATTTAGAGTTCCAAATACGTCTATCAATATAGGAGAAAACAGAGTGAAACCTAAAAATTCAAACTGTTACTGGAAACGAACGCTTCAACATAGAAGAACGAAATTTGGGGAACCAAGTCGCCTTAGTGTACTGATCATTACCTGAAAGTATCATCCAGTTTTTGTGGAAAAATATTTGCTGAGATTTCTGGAGATTCGTAATTTTGGGAAGCCTGGCAACCCCTTTCCATGAAAGTGTTTCTCGCCAGTCACTGCTTAGGGCTACATCAAGAGGAAACAAAACATAGAGATAGAACGTGAAACTACTTTATTGTGTCAAGTTTCAAGAAGCTAGCACAAACCGTGTTGGATTTAGAGTTCCAAATACATCTATCAATATAGGAGAAAACAGAGTGAAACCTAAAAATTCAAACTGTTACTGGAAACGAACGCTTCAACATAGAAGAACGAAATTTGGGGAACCAAGTCGCTTAGTGTACTTATCATTACCTGAAAGTATCATCCAGTTTGGGTGAAAAAATATTTGCTGAGATTTCTGGAGATTTGTAATTTTGGGAAACCTGGCAACCCCTTTCCATGAAAGTGTTTCTCGCCAGTCACTGCTTAGGGCTATATCAAGAGGAAACAAAACATAGAGATAGAACGTGAAACTACTTTATTGTGTCAAGTTTCAAGAAGCTAGCACAAACCGTGTTGGATTTAGAGTTCCAAATACATCTATCAATATAGGAGAAAACAGAGTGAAACCTAAAAATTCAAACTGTTACAGGAAACGAACGCTTCAACATAGAAGAAGGAAATTTGGGGAACCAAGTTGCCTTAGTGTACTGATCATTACCTGAAAGTATCATCCAGTTTGGGTGAAAAAATATTTGCTGAGATTTCTGGAGATTCGTAATTTTGGGCAGCCTGGCAACTCCTTTCCATGAAAGTGTTTCTCGCCAGTCACTGCTTAGGGCTACATCAAGAGGAAACAATACGTAGAGATAGAACGTGAAACTACTTTACTGTGTCAAGTTTCAAGAAGCTAGCACAAACCGTGTTGGATTTAGAGTTCCAAATACATCTATCAATATAGGAGAAAACAGAGTGAAACCTAAAAATTCAAACTGTAACTGGAAACGAACGCTTCAACATAGAAGAACGAAATTTGGGGAACCAAGTCGCCTTAGTGTACTGATCATTACCTGAAAGTATCTTCCAGTTTGGGTGAAAAAATATTTGCTGAGATTTCTGGAGATTTGTAATTTTGGGAAACCTGGCAACCCCTTTCCATGAAAGAGTTTCTCGCCAGTCACTGCTTAGGGCTATATCAAGAGGAAACAAAACATAGAGATAGAACATGAAACTACTTTATTGTGTCAAGTTTCAAGAAGCTAGCACAAACCGTGTTGGATGTAGAGTTCCAAATACATCTATCAATATAGGAGAAAAGAGTGAAACCTAAAAATTCAAACTGATACTGGAAACGAACGCTTCAAAATAGAAGAACGAAATTTGGGGAACCAAGTCGCCTTAGTGTACTTATCATTACCTGAAAGTATCATCCAGTTTGGGTGAAAAAATATTTGCTGAGATTTCTGGAGATTTGTAATTTTGGGAAACCTGGCAACCCCTTTCCATGAAAGTGTTTCTCGCCAGTCACTGCTTAGGGCTATATCAAGAGGAAACAAAACATAGAGATAGAACGTGAAACTACTTTATTGTGTCAAGTTTCAAGAAGCTAGCACAAACCGTGTTGGATTTAGAGTTCCAAATACGTCTATCAATATAGGAGAAAACAGAGTGAAACCTAAAAATTCAAACTGTTACTGGAAACGAACGCTTCAACATAGAAGAACGAAATTTGGGGAACCAAGTCGCCTTAGTGTACTTATCATTACCTGAAAGTATCATCCAGTTTGGGTGAAAAAATATTTGCTGAGATTTCTGGAGATTTGTAATTTTGGGAAACCGGGCAACCCCTTTCCATGAAAGTGTTTCTCGCCAGTCACTGCTTAGGGCTATATCAAGAGGAAACAAAACATAGAGATAGAACGTGAAACTACTTTATTGTGTCAAGTTTCAAGAAGCTAGCACAAACCGTGTTGGTTTTAGAGTTCCAAATACATCTATCAATATAGGAGAAAACAGAGTGAAACCTAAAAATTCAAACTGTTACAGGAAACGAACGCTTCAACATAGAAGAAGGAAATTTGGGGAACCAAGTCGCCTTAGTGTACTGATCATTACCTGAAAGTATCATCCAGTTAGGGTGAAAAAATATTTGCTGAGATTTCTGGAGATTCGTAATTTTGGGCAGCCTGGCAACCCCTTTCCATGAAAGTGTTTCTCGCCAGTCACTGCTTAGGGCTACATTAAGAGGAAAAAAAACGTAGAGATAGAACGTGATACTACTTTATTGTGTCAAGTTTCAAGAAGCTAGCACAAACCGTGTTGGATTTAGA
This sequence comes from Spermophilus citellus, assembly GCF_964194105.1. Lineage (NCBI taxonomy): Eukaryota > Metazoa > Chordata > Mammalia > Rodentia > Sciuridae > Spermophilus > Spermophilus citellus. Next base: position 7,596,571 of record NC_138195.1, read on the forward strand.
GTTCCAAATACGTCTATCAATATAGGAGAAAACAGAGTGAAACCTAAAAATTCAAACTGTTACTGGAAACGAACGCTTCAACATAGAAGAACGAAACTTGGGGAACCAAGTCGCCTTAGTGTACTGATCATTACCTGAAAGTATCATCCAGTTTTTGTGGAAAAATATTTGCTGAGATTTCGGGAGATTCGTAATTTTGGGAAGCCTGGCAACCCCTTTCCATGAAAGTGTTTCTCGCCAGTCACTGCTTAGGGCTACATCAAGAGGAAACAAAACATAGAGATAGAACGTGAAACTACTTTATTGTGTCAAGTTTCAAGAAGCTAGCACAAACCGTGTTGGATTTAGAGTTCCAAATACATCTATCAATATAGGAGAAAACAGAGTGAAACCTAAAAATTCAAACTGTTACTGGAAACGAACGCTTCAACATAGAAGAACGAAATTTGGGGAACCAAGTCGCTTAGTGTACTTATCATTATCTGAAAGTATCATCCAGTTTGGGTGAAAAAATATTTGCTGAGATTTCTGGAGATTTGTAATTTTGGGAAACCTGGCAACCCCTTTCCATGAAAGTGTTTCTCGCCAGTCACTGCTTAGGGCTATATCAAGAGGAAACAAAACATAGAGATAGAACGTGAAACTACTTTATTGTGTCAAGTTTCAAGAAGCTAGCACAAACCGTGTTGGACTTAGAGTTCCAAATACATCTATCAATATAGGAGAAAACAGAGTGAAACCTAAAAATTCAAACTGTTACAGGAAACGAACGCTTCAACATAGAAGAAGGAAATTTGGGGAACCAAGTCGCCTTAGTGTACTGATCATTACCTGAAAGTATCATCCAGTTTGGGTGAAAAAATATTTGCTGAGATTTCTGGAGATTCGTAATTTTGGGCAGCCTGGCAACTCCTTTCCATGAAAGTGTTTCTCGCCAGTCACTGCTTAGGGCTACATTAAGAGGAAAGAAAACGTAGAGATAGAACGTGAAACTACTTTATTGTGTCAAGTTTCAAGAAGCTAGCACAAACCGTGTTGGATTCAGAGTTCCAAATACATCTATCAATATAGGAGAAAACAGAGTGAAACCTAAAAATTCAAACTGTTACTGGAAACGAACGCTTCAACATAGAAGAACAAAATTTGGGGAACCTAGTCGCCTTAGTGTACTGATCATTACCTGAAAGTATCATCCAGTTTGGGTGAAAAAATATTTGTTGAGATTTCTGGAGATTTGTAATTTTGGGAAGCCTGGCAACCCCTTTCCATGAAAGTTTTTCTCGCCAGTCACTGCTTAGGGCTACATCAAGAGGAAACAAAACATAGAGATAGAACGTGAAACTACTTTATTGTGTCAAGTTTCAAGAAGCTAGCACAAACCGTGTTGGATTTAGAGTTCCAAATACGTCTATCAATATAGGAGAAAACAGAGTGAAACCTAAAAATTCAAACTGTTACTGGAAACGAACGCTTCAACATAGAAGAAGGAAATTTGGGGAACCAAGTCGCCTTAGTGTACTGATCATTACCTGAAAGTATCATCCAGTTTGGGTGAAAAAATATTTGCTGAGATTTCTGGAGATTCGTAATTTTGGGCAGCCTGGCAACCCCTTTCCATGAAAGTGTTTCTCGCCAGTCACTGCTTAGGGCTACATCAAGAGGAAACAAAACATAGAGATAGAACGTGAAACTACTTTATTGTGTCAAGTTTCAAGAAGCTAGCACAAACCGTGTTGGATGTAGAGTTCCAAATACATCTATCAATATAGGAGAAAACAGAGTGAAACCTAAAAATTCAAACTGTTACTGGAAACGAACGCTTCAACATAGAAGAACGAAATTTGGGGAACCAAGTCGCCTTAGTGTACTTATCATTACCTGAAAGTATCATCCAGTTTGGGTGAAAAAATATTTGCTGAGATTTCTGGAGATTTGTAATTTTGGGAAACTGGGCAACCCCTTTCCATGAAAGTGTTTCTCGCCAGTCACTGCTTAGGGCTATATCAAGAGGAAACAAAACATAGAGATAGAACGTGAAACTACTTTATTGTGTCAAGTTTCAAGAAGCTAGCACAAACCGTGTTGGTTTTAGAGTTCCAAATACATCTATCAATATAGGAGAAAACAGAGTGAAACCTAAAAATTCAAACTGTTACAGGAAACGAACGCTTCAACATAGAAGAAGGAAATTTGGGGAACCAAGTCGCCTTAGTGTACTGATCATTACCTGAAAGTATCATCCAGTTAGGGTGAAAAAATATTTGCTGAGATTTCTGGAGATTCGTAATTTTGGGCAGCCTGGCAACCCCTTTCCATGAAAGTGTTTCTCGCCAGTCACTGCTTAGGGCTACATTAAGAGGAAAAAAAACGTAGAGATAGAACGTGATACTACTTTATTGTGTCAAGTTTCAAGAAGCTAGCACAAACCGTGTTGGATTTAGAGTTCCAAATACGTCTATCAATATAGGAGAAAACAGAGTGAAACCTAAAAATTCAAACTGTTACTGGAAACGAACGCTTCAACATAGAAGAACGAAATTTGGGGAACCAAGTCGCCTTAGTGTACTGATCATTACCTGAAAGTATCATCCAGTTTTTGTGGAAAAATATTTGCTGAGATTTCTGGAGATTCGTAATTTTGGGAAGCCTGGCAACCCCTTTCCATGAAAGTGTTTCTCGCCAGTCACTGCTTAGGGCTACATCAAGAGGAAACAAAACATAGAGATAGAACGTGAAACTACTTTATTGTGTCAAGTTTCAAGAAGCTAGCACAAACCGTGTTGGATTTAGAGTTCCAAATACATCTATCAATATAGGAGAAAACAGAGTGAAACCTAAAAATTCAAACTGTTACTGGAAACGAACGCTTCAACATAGAAGAACGAAATTTGGGGAACCAAGTCGCTTAGTGTACTTATCATTACCTGAAAGTATCATCCAGTTTGGGTGAAAAAATATTTGCTGAGATTTCTGGAGATTTGTAATTTTGGGAAACCTGGCAACCCCTTTCCATGAAAGTGTTTCTCGCCAGTCACTGCTTAGGGCTATATCAAGAGGAAACAAAACATAGAGATAGAACGTGAAACTACTTTATTGTGTCAAGTTTCAAGAAGCTAGCACAAACCGTGTTGGATTTAGAGTTCCAAATACATCTATCAATATAGGAGAAAACAGAGTGAAACCTAAAAATTCAAACTGTTACAGGAAACGAACGCTTCAACATAGAAGAAGGAAATTTGGGGAACCAAGTTGCCTTAGTGTACTGATCATTACCTGAAAGTATCATCCAGTTTGGGTGAAAAAATATTTGCTGAGATTTCTGGAGATTCGTAATTTTGGGCAGCCTGGCAACTCCTTTCCATGAAAGTGTTTCTCGCCAGTCACTGCTTAGGGCTACATCAAGAGGAAACAATACGTAGAGATAGAACGTGAAACTACTTTACTGTGTCAAGTTTCAAGAAGCTAGCACAAACCGTGTTGGATTTAGAGTTCCAAATACATCTATCAATATAGGAGAAAACAGAGTGAAACCTAAAAATTCAAACTGTAACTGGAAACGAACGCTTCAACATAGAAGAACGAAATTTGGGGAACCAAGTCGCCTTAGTGTACTGATCATTACCTGAAAGTATCTTCCAGTTTGGGTGAAAAAATATTTGCTGAGATTTCTGGAGATTTGTAATTTTGGGAAACCTGGCAACCCCTTTCCATGAAAGAGTTTCTCGCCAGTCACTGCTTAGGGCTATATCAAGAGGAAACAAAACATAGAGATAGAACATGAAACTACTTTATTGTGTCAAGTTTCAAGAAGCTAGCACAAACCGTGTTGGATGTAGAGTTCCAAATACATCTATCAATATAGGAGAAAAGAGTGAAACCTAAAAATTCAAACTGATACTGGAAACGAACGCTTCAACATAGAAGAACGAAATTTGGGGAACCAAGTCGCCTTAGTGTACTTATCATTACCTGAAAGTATCATCCAGTTTGGGTGAAAAAATATTTGCTGAGATTTCTGGAGATTTGTAATTTTGGGAAACCTGGCAACCCCTTTCCATGAAAGTGTTTCTCGCCAGTCACTGCTTAGGGCTATATCAAGAGGAAACAAAACATAGAGATAGAACGTGAAACTACTTTATTGTGTCAAGTTTCAAGAAGCTAGCACAAACCGTGTTGGATTTAGAGTTCCAAATACGTCTATCAATATAGGAGAAAACAGAGTGAAACCTAAAAATTCAAACTGTTACTGGAAACGAACGCTTCAACATAGAAGAACGAAATTTGGGGAACCAAGTCGCCTTAGTGTACTTATCATTACCTGAAAGTATCATCCAGTTTGGGTGAAAAAATATTTGCTGAGATTTCTGGAGATTTGTAATTTTGGGAAACCGGGCAACCCCTTTCCATGAAAGTGTTTCTCGCCAGTCACTGCTTAGGGCTATATCAAGAGGAAACAAAACATAGAGATAGAACGTGAAACTACTTTATTGTGTCAAGTTTCAAGAAGCTAGCACAAACCGTGTTGGTTTTAGAGTTCCAAATACATCTATCAATATAGGAGAAAACAGAGTGAAACCTAAAAATTCAAACTGTTACAGGAAACGAACGCTTCAACATAGAAGAAGGAAATTTGGGGAACCAAGTCGCCTTAGTGTACTGATCATTACCTGAAAGTATCATCCAGTTAGGGTGAAAAAATATTTGCTGAGATTTCTGGAGATTCGTAATTTTGGGCAGCCTGGCAACCCCTTTCCATGAAAGTGTTTCTCGCCAGTCACTGCTTAGGGCTACATTAAGAGGAAAAAAAACGTAGAGATAGAACGTGATACTACTTTATTGTGTCAAGTTTCAAGAAGCTAGCACAAACCGTGTTGGATTTAGAGTTCCAAATACGTCTATCAATATAGGAGAAAACAGAGTGAAACCTAAAAATTCAAACTGTTACTGGAAACGAACGCTTCAACATAGAAGAACGAAACTTGGGGAACCAAGTCGCCTTAGTGTACTGATCATTACCTGAAAGTATCATCCAGTTTTTGTGGAAAAATATTTGCTGAGATTTCGGGAGATTCGTAATTTTGGGAAGCCTGGCAACCCCTTTCCATGAAAGTGTTTCTCGCCAGTCACTGCTTAGGGCTACATCAAGAGGAAACAAAACATAGAGATAGAACGTGAAACTACTTTATTGTGTCAAGTTTCAAGAAGCTAGCACAAACCGTGTTGGATTTAGAGTTCCAAATACATCTATCAATATAGGCGAAAACAGAGTGAAACCTAAAAATTCAAACTGTTACTGGAAACGAACGCTTCAACATAGAAGAACGAAATTTGGGGAACCAAGTCGCTTAGTGTACTTATCATTACCTGAAAGTATCATCCAGTTTGGGTGAAAAAATATTTGCTGAGATTTCTGGAGATTTGTAATTTTGGGAAACCTGGCAACCCCTTTCCATGAAAGTGTTTCTCGCCAGTCACTGCTTAGGGCTATATCAAGAGGAAACAAAACATAGAGATAGAACGTGAAACTACTTTATTGTGTCAAGTTTCAAGAAGCTAGCACAAACCGTGTTGGATTTAGAGTTCCAAATACATCTATCAATATAGGAGAAAACAGAGTGAAACCTAAAAATTCAAACTGATACTGGAAACGAACGCTTCAACATAGAAGAAGGAAATTTGGGGAACCAAGTCGCCTTAGTGTACTGATCATTACCTGAAAGTATCATCCAGTTTGGGTGAAAAAATATTTGCTGAGATTTCTGGAGATTCGTAATTTTGGGCAGCCTGGCAACTCCTTTCCATGAAAGTGTTTCTCGCCAGTCACTGCTTAGGGCTACATCAAGAGGAAACAAAACGTAGAGATAGAACGTGAAACTACTTTATTGTGTCAAGTTTCAAGAAGCTAGCACAAACCGTGTTGGATTTAGAGTTCCAAATACATCTATCAATATAGGAGAAAACAGAGTGAAACCTAAAAATTCAAACTGTAACTGGAAACGAACGCTTCAACATAGAAGAACGAAATTTGGGGAACCAAGTCGCCTTAGTGTACTGATCATTACCTGAAAGTATCATCCAGTTTGGGTGAAAAAATATTTGCTGAGATTTCTGGAGATTTGTAATTTTGGGAAACCTGGCAACCCCTTTCCATGAAAGTGTTTCTCGCCAGTCACTGCTTAGGGCTATATCAAGAGGAAACAAAACATAGAGATAGAACGTGAAACTACTTTATTGTGTCAAGTTTCAGGAAGCTAGCACAAACCGTGTTGGATTTAGAGTTCCAAATACATCTATCAATATAGGAGAAAAGAGTGAAACCTAAAAATTCAAACTGTTACTGGAAACGAACGCTTCAACATAGAAGAACGAAATTTGGGGAACCAAGTCGCCTTAGTGTACTTATCATTACCTGAAAGTATCATCCAGTTTGGGTGAAAAAATATTTGCTGAGATTTCTGGAGATTTGTAATTTTGGGAAACCTGGCAACCCCTTTCCATGAAAGTGTTTCTCGCCAGTCACTGCTTAGGGCTATATCAAGAGGAAACAAAACATAGAGATAGAACGTGAAACTACTTTATTGTGTCAAGTTTCAAGAAGCTAGCACAAACCGTGTTGGATGTAGAGTTCCAAATACATCTATCAATATAGGAGAAAAGAGTGAAACCTAAAAATTCAAACTGTTACTGGAAACGAACGCTTCAACATAGAAGAACGAAATTTGGGGAACCAAGTCGCCTTAGTGTACTTATCATTACCTGAAAGTATCATCCAGTTTGGGTGAAAAAATATTTGCTGAGATTTCTGGAGATTTGTAATTTTGGGAAACCGGGCAACCCCTTTCCATGAAAGTGTTTCTCGCCAGTCACTGCTTAGGGCTATATCAAGAGGAAACAAAACATAGAGATAGAACGTGAAACTACTTTATTGTGTCAAGTTTCAAGAAACTAGCACAAACCGTGTTGGATGTAGAGTTCCAAATACATCTATCAATATAGGAGAAAACAGAGTGAAACCTAAAAATTCAAACTGTTACTGGAAACGAACGCTTCAACATAGAAGAACGAAATTTGGGGAAAGAAGTCGCCTTAGTGTACTTATCATTACCTGAAAGTATCATCCAGTTTGGGTGAAAAAATATTTGCTGAGATTTCTGGAGATTTGTAATTTTGGGAAACCGGGCAACCCCTTTCCATGAAAGTGTTTCTCGCCAGTCACTGCCTAGGGCTATATCAAGAGGAAACAAAACATAGAGATAGAACGTGAAACTACTTTATTGTGTCAAGTTTCAAGAAGCTAGCACAAACCGTGTTGGTTTTAGAGTTCCAAATACATCTATCAATACAGGAGAAAACAGAGTGAAACCTAAAAATTCAAACTGTTACAGGAAACGAACGCTTCAACATAGAAGAAGGCAATTTGGGGAACCAAGTCGCCTTAGTGTACTGATCATTACCTGAAAGTATCATCCAGTTTGGGTGAAAAAATATTTGCTGAGATTTCTGGAGATTCGTAATTTTGGGGAGCCTGTCAACCCCTTTCCATGAAAGTGTTTCTCGCCAGTCACTGCTTAGGGCTACATCAAGAGGAAACAAAACATAGAGATAGAACGTGAAACTACTTTATTGTGTCAAGTTTCAAGAAGCTAGCACAAACCGTGTTGGATGTAGAGTTCCAAATACATCTATCAATATAGGAGAAAACAGAGTGAAACCTAAAAATTCAAACTGTTACTGGAAACGAACGCTTCAACATAGAAGAACGAAATTTGGGGAACCAAGTCGCCTTAGTGTACTGATCATTACCTGAAAGTATCATCCAGTTAGGGTGAAAAAATATTTGCTGAGATTTCTGGAGATTCGTAATTTTGGGCAGCCTGGCAACCCCTTTCCATGAAAGTGTTTCTCGCCAGTCACTGCTTAGGGCTACATTAAGAGGAAAAAAAACGTAGAGATAGAACGTGATACTACTTTATTGTGTCAAGTTTCAAGAAGCTAGCACAAACCGTGTTGGATTTAGAGTTCCAAATACGTCTATCAATATAGGAGAAAACAGAGTGAAACCTAAAAATTCAAACTGTTACTGGAAACGAACGCTTCAACATAGAAGAACGAAACTTGGGGAACCAAGTCGCCTTAGTGTACTGATCATTACCTGAAAGTATCATCCAGTTTTTGTGGAAAAATATTTGCTGAGATTTCGGGAGATTCGTAATTTTGGGAAGCCTGGCAACCCCTTTCCATGAAAGTGTTTCTCGCCAGTCACTGCTTAGGGCTACATCAAGAGGAAACAAAACATAGAGATAGAACGTGAAACTACTTTATTGTGTCAAGTTTCAAGAAGCTAGCACAAACCGTGTTGGATTTAGAGTTCCAAATACATCTATCAATATAGGCGAAAACAGAGTGAAACCTAAAAATTCAAACTGTTACTGGAAACGAACGCTTCAACATAGAAGAACGAAATTTGGGGAACCAAGTCGCTTAGTGTACTTATCATTACCTGAAAGTATCATCCAGTTTGGGTGAAAAAATATTTGCTGAGATTTCTGGAGATTTGTAATTTTGGGAAACCTGGCAACCCCTTTCCATGAAAGTGTTTCTCGCCAGTCACTGCTTAGGGCTATATCAAGAGGAAACAAAACATAGAGATAGAACGTGAAACTACTTTATTGTGTCAAGTTTCAAGAAGCTAGCACAAACCGTGTTGGATTTAGAGTTCCAAATACATCTATCAATATAGGAGAAAACAGAGTGAAACCTAAAAATTCAAACTGATACTGGAAACGAACGCTTCAACATAGAAGAAGGAAATTTGGGGAACCAAGTCGCCTTAGGGTACTGATCATTACCTGAAAGTATCATCCAGTTTGGGTGAAAAAATATTTGCTGAGATTTCTGGAGATTCGTAATTTTGGGCAGCCTGGCAACTCCTTTCCATGAAAGTGTTTCTCGCCAGTCACTGCTTAGGGCTACATCAAGAGGAAACAAAACGTAGAGATAGAACGTGAAACTACTTTATTGTGTCAAGTTTCAAGAAGCTAGCACAAACCGTGTTGGATTTAGAGTTCCAAATACATCTATCAATATAGGAGAAAACAGAGTGAAACCTAAAAATTCAAACTGTAACTGGAAACGAACGCTTCAACATAGAAGAACGAAATTTGGGGAACCAAGTCGCCTTAGTGTACTGATCATTACCTGAAAGTATCATCCAGTTTGGGTGAAAAAATATTTGCTGAGATTTCTGGAGATTTGTAATTTTGGGAAACCTGGCAACCCCTTTCCATGAAAGTGTTTCTCGCCAGTCACTGCTTAGGGCTATATCAAGAGGAAACAAAACATAGAGATAGAACGTGAAACTACTTTATTGTGTCAAGTTTCAGGAAGCTAGCACAAACCGTGTTGGATTTAGAGTTCCAAATACATCTATCAATATAGGAGAAAAGAGTGAAACCTAAAAATTCAAACTGTTACTGGAAACGAACGCTTCAACATAGAAGAACGAAATTTGGGGAACCAAGTCGCCTTAGTGTACTTATCATTACCTGAAAGTATCATCCAGTTTGGGTGAAAAAATATTTGCTGAGATTTCTGGAGATTTGTAATTTTGGGAAACCTGGCAACCCCTTTCCATGAAAGTGTTTCTCGCCAGTCACTGCTTAGGGCTATATCAAGAGGAAACAAAACATAGAGATAGAACGTGAAACTACTTTATTGTGTCAAGTTTCAAGAAGCTAGCACAAACCGTGTTGGATGTAGAGTTCCAAATACATCTATCAATATAGGAGAAAAGAGTGAAACCTAAAAATTCAAACTGTTACTGGAAACGAACGCTTCAACATAGAAGAACGAAATTTGGGGAACCAAGTCGCCTTAGTGTACTTATCATTACCTGAAAGTATCATCCAGTTTGGGTGAAAAAATATTTGCTGAGATTTCTGGAGATTTGTAATTTTGGGAAACCGGGCAACCCCTTTCCATGAAAGTGTTTCTCGCCAGTCACTGCTTAGGGCTATATCAAGAGGAAACAAAACATAGAGATAGAACGTGAAACTACTTTATTGTGTCAAGTTTCAAGAAACTAGCACAAACCGTGTTGGATGTAGAGTTCCAAATACATCTATCAATATAGGAGAAAACAGAGTGAAACCTAAAAATTCAAACTGTTACTGGAAACGAACGCTTCAACATAGAAGAACGAAATTTGGGGAAACAAGTCGCCTTAGTGTACTTATCATTACCTGAAAGTATCATCCAGTTTGGGTGAAAAAATATTTGCTGAGATTTCTGGAGATTTGTAATTTTGGGAAACCGGGCAACCCCTTTCCATGAAAGTGTTTCTCGCCAGTCACTGCCTAGGGCTATATCAAGAGGAAACAAAACATAGAGATAGAACGTGAAACTACTTTATTGTGTCAAGTTTCAAGAAGCTAGCACAAACCGTGTTGGATTTAGAGTTCCAAATACATCTATCAATATAGGAGAAAACAGAGTGAAACCTAAAAATTCAAACTGTTAGAGGAAACGAACGCTTCAACATAGAAGAAGGAAATTTGGGGAACCAAGTCGCCTTAGTGTACTGATCATTACCTGAAAGTATCATCCAGTTTGGGTGAAAAAATATTTGCTGAGATTTCTGGAGATTCGTAATTTTGGGCAGCCTGGCAACCCCTTTCCATGAAAGTGTTTCTCGCCAGTCACTGCTTAGGGCTACATCAAGAGGAAACAAAATATAGAGATAGAACGTGAAACTACTTTATTGTGTCAAGTTTCAAGAAGCTAGCACAAACCGTGTTGGATGTAGAGTTCCAAATACATCTATCAATATAGGAGAAAACAGAGTGAAACCTAAAAATTCAAACTGTTACTGGAAACGAACGCTTCAACATAGAAGAACGAAATTTGGGGAACCAAGTCGCCTTAGTGTACGTATCATTACCTGAAAGTATCATCCAGTTTGGGTGAAAAAATATTTGCTGAGATTTCTGGAGATTTGTAATTTTGGGAAACCTGGCAACCCCTTTCCATGAAAGTGTTTCTCGCCAGTCACTGCTTAGGGCTATATCAAGAGGAAACAAAACATAGAGATAGAACGTGAAACTACTTTATTGTGTCAAGTTTCAAGAAGCTAGCACAAACCGTGTTGGATGTAGAGTTCCAAATACATCTATCAATATAGGAGAAAAGAGTGAAACCTAAAAATTCAAACTGATACTGGAAACGAACGCTTCAACATAGAAGAACGAAATTTGGGGAACCAAGTCGCCTTAGTGTACTTATCATTACCTGAAAGTATCATCCAGTTTGGGTGAAAAAATATTTGCTGAGATTTCTGGAGATTTGTAATTTTGGGAAACCTGGCAACCCCTTTCCATGAAAGTGTTTCTCGCCAGTCACTGCTTAGGGCTATATCAAGAGGAAACAAAACATAGAGATAGAACGTGAAACTACTTTATTGTGTCAAGTTTCAAGAAGCTAGCACAAACCGTGTTGGATTTAGAGTTCCAAATACGTCTATCAATATAGGAGAAAACAGAGTGAAACCTAAAAATTCAAACTGTTACTGGAAACGAACGCTTCAACATAGAAGAACGAAATTTGGGGAACCAAGTCGCCTTAGTGTACTGATCATTACCTGAAAGTATCATCCAGTTTGGGTGGAAAAATATTTGCTGAGATTTCTGGAGATTCGTAATTTTGGGAAGCCTGGCAACCCCTTTCCATGAAAGTGTTTCTCGCCAGTCACTGCTTAGGGCTACATCAAGAGGAAACAAAACATAGAGATAGAACGTGAAACTACTTTATTGTGTCAAGTTTCAAGAAGCTAGCACAAACCGTGTTGGATTTAGAGTTCCAAATACATCTATCAATATAGGAGAAAACAGAGTGAAACCTAAAAATTCAAACTGTTACTGGAAACGAACGCTTCAACATAGAAGAACGAAATTTGGGGAACCAAGTCGCCTTAGTGTACTTATCATTACCTGAAAGTATCATCCAGTTTGGGTGAAAAAATATTTGCTGAGATTTCTGGAGATTTGTAATTTTGGGAAACCTGGCAACCCCTTTCCATGAAAGTGTTTCTCGCCAGTCACTGCTTAGGGCTATATCAAGAGGAAACAAAACATAGAGATAGAATGTGAAACTACTTTATTGTGTCAAGTTTCAGGAAGCTAGCCCAAACCGTGTTGGATTTAGAGTTCCAAATACATCTATCAATATAGGAGAAAACAGAGTGAAACCTAAAAATTCAAAGTGTTACTGGAAACGAACGCTTCAACATAGAAGAAGGAAATTTGGGGAACCAAGTCGCCTTAGTGTACTGATCATTACCTGAAAGTATCATCCAGTTTGGGTGAAAAAATATTTGCTGAGATTTCTGGAGATTCGTAATTTTGGGCAGCCTGGCAACTCCTTTCCATGAAAGTGTTTCTCGCCAGTCACTGCTTAGGGCTACATTAAGAGGAAAGAAAACGTAGAGATAGAACGTGAAACTACTTTATTGTGTCAAGTTTCAAGAAGCTAGCACAAACCGTGTTGGATTCAGAGTTCCAAATACATCTATCAATATAGGAGAAAACAGAGTGAAACCTAAAAATTCAAACTGTTACTGGAAACGAACGCTTCAACATAGAAGAACAAAATTTGGGGAACCTAGTCGCCTTAGTGTACTGATCATTACCTGAAAGTATCATCCAGTTTGGGTGAAAAAATATTTGTTGAGATTTCTGGAGATTTGTAATTTTGGGAAGCCTGGCAACCCCTTTCCATGAAAGTTTTTCTCGCCAGTCACTGCTTAGGGCTACATCAAGAGGAAACAAAACATAGAGATAGAACGTGAAACTACTTTATTGTGTCAAGTTTCAAGAAGCTAGCACAAACCGTGTTGGATTTAGAGTTCCAAATACGACTATCAATATAGGAGAAAACAGAGTGAAACCTAAAAATTCAAACTGTTACTGGAAACGAACGCTTCAACATAGAAGAACGAAATTTGGTGAACCAAGTCGCCTTAGTGTACTTATCATTACCTGAAAGTATCATCCAGTTTGGGTGAAAAAATATTTGCTGAGATTTCTGGAGATTTGTAATTTTGGGAAACCTGGCAACCCCTTTCCATGAAAGTGTTTCTTGCCAGTCACTGCTTAGGGCTATATCAAGAGGAAACAAAACATAGAGATAGAACGTGAAACTACTTTATTGTGTCAAGTTTCAAGAATCTAGCACAAACCGTGTTGGATGTAGAGTTCCAAATACATCTATCAATATAGGAGAAAACAGAGTGAAACCTAAAAATTCAAACTGTTACAGGAAACGAACGCTTCAACATAGAAGAAGGAAATTTGGGGAACCAAGTCGCCTTAGTGTACTGATCATTACCTGAAAGTATCATCCAGTTAGGGTGAAAAAATATTTGCTGAGATTTCTGGAGATTCGTAATTTTGGGCAGCCTGGCAACCCCTTTCCATGAAAGTGTTTCTCGCCAGTCACTGCTTAGGGCTACATTAAGAGGAAAAAAAACGTAGAGATAGAACGTGATACTACTTTATTGTGTCAAGTTTCAAGAAGCTAGCACAAACCGTGTTGGATTTAGAGTTCCAAATGCGTCTATCAATATAGGAGAAAACAGAGTGAAACCTAAAAATTCAAACTGTTACTGGAAACGAACGCTTCAACATAGAAGAACGAAATTTGGGGAACCAAGTCGCCTTAGTGTACTGATCATTACCTGAAAGTATCATCCAGTTTGGGTGGAAAAATATTTGCTGAGATTTCTGGAGATTCGTAATTTTGGGAAGCCTGGCAACCCCTTTCCATGAAAGTGTTTCTCGCCAGTCACTGCTTAGGGCTACATCAAGAGGAAACAAAACATAGAGATAGAACGTGAAACTACTTTATTGTGTCAAGTTTCAAGAACCTAGCACAAACCGTGTTGGATGTAGATTTCCAAATACATCTATCAATATAGGAGAAAACAGAGTGAAACCTAAAAATTCAAACTGTTACTGGAAACGAACGCTTCAACATAGAAGAAGGAAATTTGGGGAACCAAGTCGCCTTAGTGTACTGATCATTACCTGAAAGTATCATCCAGTTTGGGTGAAAAAATATTTGCTGAGATTTCTGGAGATTCATAATTTTGGGCAGCCTGGCAACTCCTTTCCATGAAAGTGTTTCTCGCCAGTCACTGCTTAGGGCTACATTAAGAGGAAAGAAAACGTAGAGATAGAACGTGAAACTACTTTATTGTGTCAAGTTTCAAGAAGGTAGCACAAACCGTGTTGGATTCAGAGTTCCAAATACATCTATCAATATAGGAGAAAACAGAGTGAAACCTAAAAATTCAAACTGTTACTGGAAACGAACGCTTCAACATAGAAGAACAAAATTTGGGGAACCTAGTCGCCTTAGTGTACTGATCATTACCTGAAAGTATCATCCAGTTTGGGAGAAAAAATATTTGTTGAGATTTCTGGAGATTTGTAATTTTGGGAAGCCTGGCAACCCCTTTCCATGAAAGTTTTTCTCGCCAGTCACTGCTTAGGGCTACATCAAGAGGAAACAAAACATAGAGATAGAACGTGAAACTACTTTATTGTGTCAAGTTTCAAGAAGCTAGCACAAACCGTGTTGGATTTAGAGTTCCAAATACGTCTATCAATATAGGAGAAAACAGAGTGAAACCTAAAAATTCAAACTGTTACTGGAAACGAACGCTTCAACATAGAAGAACGAAATTTGGGGAACCAAGTCGCCTTAGTGTACTTATCATTACCTGAAAGTATCATCCAGTTTGGGTGAAAAAATATTTGCTGAGATTTGTGGAGATTTGTAATTTTGGGAAACCTGGCAACCCCTTTCCATGAAAGTGTTTCTTGCCAGTCACTGCTTAGGGCTATATCAAGAGGAAACAAAACATAGAGATAGAACGTGAAACTACTTTATTGTGTCAAGTTTCAAGAAGCTAGCACAAACCGTGTTGGATGTAGAGTTCCAAATACATCTATCAATATAGGAGAAAACAGAGTGAAACCTAAAAATTCAAACTGTTACTGGAAACGAACGCTTCAACATAGAAGAACGAAATTTGGGGAACCAAGTCGCCTTAGTGTACTGATCATTACCTGAAAGTATCATCCAGTTTGGGTGGAAAAATATTTGCTGAGATTTCTGGAGATTCGTAATTTTGGGAAGCCTGGCAACCCCTTTCCATGAAAGTGTTTCTCGCCAGTCACTGCTTAGGGCTACATCAAGAGGAAACAAAACATAGAGATAGAACGTGAAACTACTTTATTGTGTCAAGTTTCAAGAAGCTAGCACAAACCGTGTTGGATTTAGAGTTCCAAATGCGTCTATCAATATAGGAGAAAACAGAGTGAAACCTAAAAATTCAAACTGTTACTGGAAACGAACGCTTCAACATAGAAGAACGAAATTTGGGGAACCAAGTCGCCTTAGTGTACTTATCATTACCTGAAAGTATCATCCAGTTTGGGTGAAAAAATATTTGCTGAGATTTCTGGAGATTTGTAATTTTGGGAAACCTGGCAACCCCTTTCCATGAAAGTGTTTCTCGCCAGTCACTGCTTAGGGCTATATCAAGAGGAAACAAAACATAGAGATAGAACGTGAAACTACTTTATTGTGTCAAGTTTCAGGAAGCTAGCACAAACCGTGTTGGATTTAGAGTTCCAAATACATCTATCAATATAGGAGAAAACAGAGTGAAACCTAAAAATTCAAACTGTTACAGGAAACGAACGCTTCAACATAGAAGAAGGAAATTTGGGGAACCAAGTCGCCTTAGTGTACTGATCATTACCTGAAAGTATCATCCAGTTAGGGTGAAAAAATATTTGCTGAGATTTCTGGAGATTCGTAATTTTGGGCAGCCTGGCAACCCCTTTCCATGAAAGTGTTTCTCGCCAGTCACTGCGTAGGGCTACATTAAGAGGAAAAAAAACGTAGAGATAGAACGTGATACTACTTTATTGTGTCAAGTTTCAAGAAGCTAGCACAAACCGTGTTGGATTTAGAGTTCCAAATGCGTCTATCAATATAGGAGAAAACAGAGTGAAACCTAAAAATTCAAACTGTTACTGGAAACGAACGCTTCAACATAGAAGAACGAAATTTGGGGAACCAAGTCGCCTTAGTGTACTGATCATTACCTGAAAGTATCATCCAGTTTGGGTGGAAAAATATTTGCTGAGATTTCTGGAGATTCGTAATTTTGGGAAGCCTGGCAACCCCTTTCCATGAAAGTGTTTCTCGCCAGTCACTGCTTAGGGCTACATCAAGAGGAAACAAAACATAGAGATAGAACGTGAAACTACTTTATTGTGTCAAGTTTCAAGAACCTAGCACAAACCGTGTTGGATGTAGATTTCCAAATACATCTATCAATATAGGAGAAAACAGAGTGAAACCTAAAAATTCAAACTGTTACTGGAAACGAACGCTTCAACATAGAAGAAGGAAATTTGGGGAACCAAGTCGCCTTAGTGTACTGATCATTACCTGAAAGTATCATCCAGTTTGGGTGAAAAAATATTTGCTGAGATTTCTGGAGATTCGTAATTTTGGGCAGCCTGGCAACTCCTTTCCATGAAAGTGTTTCTCGCCAGTCACTGCTTAGGGCTACATTAAGAGGAAAGAAAACGTAGAGATAGAACATGAAACTACATTATTGTGTCAAGTTTCAAGAAGCTAGCACAAACCGTGTTGGATTCAGAGTTCCAAATACATCTATCAATATAGGAGAAAACAGAGTGAAACCTAAAAATTCAAACTGTTACTGGAAACGAACGCTTCAACATAGAAGAACAAAATTTGGGGAACCTAGTCGCCTTAGTGTACTGATCATTACCTGAAAGTATCATCCAGTTTGGGTGAATAAATATTTGTTGAGATTTCTGGAGATTTGTAATTTTGGGAAGCCTGGCAACCCCTTTCCATGAAAGTTTTTCTCGCCAGTCACTGCTTAGGGCTATATCAAGAGGAAACAAAACATAGAGATAGAACGTGAAACTACTTTATTGTGTCAAGTTTCAAGAAGCTAGCACAAACCGTGTTGGATTTAGAGTTCCAAATACGTCTATCAATATAGGAGAAAACAGAGTGAAACCTAAAAATTCAAACTGTTACTGGAAACGAACGCTTCAACATAGAAGAACGAAATTTGGGGAACCAAGTCGCCTTAGTGTACTTATCATTACCTGAAAGTATCATCCAGTTTGGTTGAAAAAATATTTGCTGAGATTTCTGGAGATTTGTAATTTTGGGAAACCTGGCAACCCCTTTCCATGAAAGTGTTTCTTGCCAGTCACTGCTTAGGGCTATATCAAGAGGAAACAAAACATAGAGATAGAACGTGAAACTACTTTATTGTGTCAAGTTTCAAGAAGCTAGCACAAACCGTGTTGGATGTAGAGTTCCAAATACATCTATCAATATAGGAGAAAACAGAGTGAAACCTAAAAATTCAAACTGTTACAGGAAACGAACGCTTCAACATAGAAGAAGGAAATTTGGGGAACCAAGTCGCCTTAGTGTACTGATCATTACCTGAAAGTATCATCCAGTTAGGGTGAAAAAATATTTGCTGAGATTTCTGGAGTTTCGTAATTTTGGGCAGCCTGGCAACCCCTTTCCATGAAAGTGTTTCTCGCCAGTCACTGCTTAGGGCTACATTAAGAGGAAAAAAAACGTAGAGATAGAACGTGATACTACTTTATTGTGTCAAGTTTCAAGAAGCTAGCACAAACCGTGTTGGATTTAGAGTTCCAAATACGTCTATCAATATAGGAGAAAACAGAGTGAAACCTAAAAATTCAAACTGTTACTGGAAACGAACGCTTCAACATAGAAGAACGAAATTTGGAGAACCAAGTCGCCTTAGTGTACTGATCATTACCTGAAAGTATCATCCAGTTTGGGTGGAAAAATATTTGCTGAGATTTCTGGAGATTCGTAATTTTGGGAAGCCTGGCAACCCCTTTCCATGAAAGTGTTTCTCGCCAGTCACTGCTTAGGGCTACATAAAGAGGAAACAAAACATAGAGATAGAACGTGAAACTACTTTATTGTGTCAAGTTTCAAGAACCTAGCACAAACCGTGTTGGATGTAGATTTCCAAATACATCTATCAATATAGGAGAAAACAGAGTGAAACCTAAAAATTCAAACTGTTACTGGAAACGAACGCTTCAACATAGAAGAAGGAAATTTGGGGAACCAAGTCGCCTTAGTGTACTGATCATTACCTGAAAGTATCATCCAGTTTGGGTGAAAAAATATTTGCTGAGATTTCTGGAGATTCGTAATTTTGGGCAGCCTGGCAACTCCTTTCCATGAAAGTGTTTCTCGCCAGTCACTGCTTAGGGCTACATTAAGAGGAAAGAAAACGTAGAGATAGAACGTGAAACTACTTTATTGTGTCAAGTTTCAAGAAGCTAGCACAAACCGTGTTGGATTTAGAGTTCCAAATACATCTATCAATATAGGAGAAAACAGAGTGAAACCTAAAAATTCAAACTGTTACTGGAAACGAACGCTTCAACATAGAAGAACAAAATTTGGGGAACCTAGTCGCCTTAGTGTACTGATCATTACCTGAAAGTATCATCCAGTTTGGGTGAAAAAATATTTGTTGAGATTTCTGGAGATTTGTAATTTTGGGAAGCCTGGCAACCCCTTTCCATGAAAGTTTTTCTCGCCAGTCACTGCTTAGGGCTACATCAAGAGGAAACAAAACATAGAGATAGAACGTGAAACTACTTTATTGTGTCAAGTTTCAAGAAGCTAGCACAAACCGTGTTGGATTTAGAGTTCCAAATACGTCTATCAATATAGGAGAAAACAGAGTGAAACCTAAAAATTCAAACTGTTACTGGAAACGAACGCTTCAACATAGAAGAACGAAATTTGGGGAACCAAGTCGCCTTAGTGTACTTATCATTACCTGAAAGTATCATCCAGTTTGGGTGAAAAAATATTTGCTGAGATTTCTGGAGATTTGTAATTTTGGGAAACCTGGCAACCCCTTTCCATGAAAGTGTTTCTTGCCAGTCACTGCTTAGGGCTATATCAAGAGGAAACAAAACATAGAGATAGAACGTGAAACTACTTTATTGTGTCAAGTTTCAAGAAGCTAGCACAAACCGTGTTGGATGTAGAGTTCCAAATACATCTATCAATATAGGAGAAAACAGAGTGAAACCTAAAAATTCAAACTGTTACTGGAAACGAACGCTTCAACATAGAAGAACGAAATTTGGGGAACCAAGTCGCCTTAGTGTACTAATCATTACCTGAAAGTATCATCCAGTTTGGGTGAAAAAATATTTGCTGAGATTTCTGGAGATTTGTAATTTTGGGAAACCGGGCAACCCCTTTCCATGAAAGTGTTTCTCGCCAGTCACTGCTTAGGGCTATATCAAGAGGAAACAAAACATAGAGATAGAACGTGAAACTACTTTATTGTGTCAAGTTTCAAGAAGCTAGCACAAACCGTGTTGGTTTTAGAGTTCCAAATACATCTATCAATATAGGAGAAAACAGAGTGAAACCTAAAAATTCAAACTGTTACAGGAAACGAACGCTTCAACATAGAAGAAGGAAATTTGGGGAACCAAGTCGCCTTAGTGTACTGATCATTACCTGAAAGTATCATCCAGTTAGGGTGAAAAAATATTTGCTGAGATTTCTGGAGATTCGTAATTTTGGGCAGCCTGGCAACCCCTTTCCATGAAAGTGTTTCTCGCCAGTCACTGCTTAGGGCTACATTAAGAGGAAAAAAAACGTAGAGATAGAACGTGATACTACTTTATTGTGTCAAGTTTCAAGAAGCTAGCACAAACCGTGTTGGATTTAGAGTTCCAAATACGTCTATCAATATAGGAGAAAACAGAGTGAAACCTAAAAATTCAAACTGTTACTGGAAACGAACGCTTCAACATAGAAGAACGAAATTTGGGGAACCAAGTCGCCTTAGTGTACTGATCATTACCTGAAAGTATCATCCAGTTTGGGTGGAAAAATATTTGTTGAGATTTCTGGAGATTCGTAATTTTGGGAAGCCTGGCAACCCCTTTCCATGAAAGTGTTTCTCGCCTGTCACTGCTTAGGGCTACATCAAGAGGAAACAAAACATAGAGATAGAACGTGAAACTACTTTATTGTGTCAAGTTTCAAGAAGCTAGCACAAACCGTGTTGGATTCAGAGTTCCAAATACATCTATCAATATAGGAGAAAACAGAGTGAAACCTAAAAATTCAAACTGTTACTGGAAACGAACGCTTCAACATAGAAGAAGGAAATTTGGGGAACCAAGTCGCCTTAGTGTACTGATCATTACCTGAAAGTATCATCCAGTTTGGGTGAAAAAATATTTGCTGAGATTTCTGGAGATTCGTAATTTTGGGCAGCCTGGCAACTCCTTTCCATGAAAGTGTTTCTCGCCAGTCACTGCTTAGGGCTACATTAAGAGGAAAGAAAACGTAGAGATAGAACGTGAAACTACTTTATTGTGTCAAGTTTCAAGAAGCTAGCACAAACCGTGTTGGATTCAGAGTTCCAAATACATCTATCAATATAGGAGAAAACAGAGTGAAACCTAAAAATTCAAACTGTTACTGGAAACGAACGCTTCAACATAGAAGAACAAAATTTGGGGAACCTAGTCGCCTTAGTGTACTGATCATTACCTGAAAGTATCATCCAGTTTGGGTGAAAAAATATTTGTTGAGATTTCTGGAGTTTTGTAATTTTGGGAAGCCTGGCAACCCCTTTCCATGAAAGTTTTTCTCGCCAGTCACTGCTTACGGCTACATCAAGAGGAAACAAAACATAGAGATAGAACGTGAAACTACTTTATTGTGTCAAGTTTCAAGAAGCTAGCACAAACCCTGTTGGATTTAGAGTTCCAAATACGTCTATCAATATAGGAGAAAACAGAGTGAAACCTAAAAATTCAAACTGTTACTGGAAACGAACGCTTCAACATAGAAGAAGGAAATTTGGGGAACCAAGTCGCCTTAGTGTACTGATCATTACCTGAAAGTGTTATCCAGTTTGGGTGAAAAAATATTTGCTGAGATTTCTGGAGATTCGTAATTTTGGGCAGCCTGGCAACCCCTTTCCATGAAAGTGTTTCTCGCCAGTCACTGCTTAGGGCTACATCAAGAGGAAACAAAACATAGAGATAGAACATGAAACTACTTTATTGTGTCAAGTTTCAAGAAGCTAGCACAAACCGTGTTGGATGTAGAGTTCCAAATACATCTATCAATATAGGAGAAAACAGAGTGAAACCTAAAAATTCAAACTGTTACTGGAAACGAACGCTTCAACATAGAAGAAGGAAATTTGGGGAACCTAGTCGCCTTAGTGTACTGATCATTACCTGAAAGTATCATCCAGTTTGGGTGAAAAAATATTTGTTGAGATTTCTGGAGATTTGTAATTTTGGGAAGCCTGGCAACCCCTTTCCATGAAAGTTTTTCTCGCCAGTCACTGCTTAGGGCTACATCAAGAGGAAACAAAACATAGAGATAGAACGTGAAACTACTTTATTGTGTCAAGTTTCAAGAAGCTAGCACAAACCGTGTTGGATTTAGAGTTCCAAATACGTCTATCAATATAGGAGAAAACAGAGTGAAACCTAAAAATTCAAACTGTTACTGGAAACGAACGCTTCAACATAGAAGAACGAAATTTGGGGAACCAAGTCGCCTTAGTGTACTTATCATTACCTGAAAGTATCATCCAGTTTGGGTGAAAAAATATTTGCTGAGATTTCTGGAGATTTGTAATTTTGGGAAACCTGGCAACCCCTTTCCATGAAAGTGTTTCTTGCCAGTCACTGCTTAGGGCTATATCAAGAGGAAACAAAACATAGAGATAGAACGTGAAACTACTTTATTGTGTCAAGTTTCAAGAAGCTAGCACAAACCGTGTTGGATGTAGAGTTCCAAATACATCTATCAATATAGGAGAAAACAGAGTGAAACCTAAAAATTCAAACTGTTACTGGAAACGAACGCTTCAACATAGAAGAACGAAATTTGGGGAACCAAGTCGCCTTAGTGTACTAATCATTACCTGAAAGTATCATCCAGTTTGGGTGAAAAAATATTTGCTGAGATTTCTGGAGATTTGTAATTTTGGGAAACCGGGCAACCCCTTTCCATGAAAGTGTTTCTCGCCAGTCACTGCTTAGGGCTATATCAAGAGGAAACAAAACATAGAGATAGAACGTGAAACTACTTTATTGTGTCAAGTTTCAAGAAGCTAGCACAAACCGTGTTGGTTTTAGAGTTCCAAATACATCTATCAATATAGGAGAAAACAGAGTGAAACCTAAAAATTCAAACTGTTACAGGAAACGAACGCTTCAACATAGAAGAAGGAAATTTGGGGAACCAAGTCGCCTTAGTGTACTGATCATTACCTGAAAGTATCATCCAGTTAGGGTGAAAAAATATTTGCTGAGATTTCTGGAGATTCGTAATTTTGGGCAGCCTGGCAACCCCTTTCCATGAAAGTGTTTCTCGCCAGTCACTGCTTAGGGCTACATTAAGAGGAAAAAAAACGTAGAGATAGAACGTGATACTACTTTATTGTGTCAAGTTTCAAGAAGCTAGCACAAACCGTGTTGGATTTAGAGTTCCAAATACGTCTATCAATATAGGAGAAAACAGAGTGAAACCTAAAAATTCAAACTGTTACTGGAAACGAACGCTTCAACATAGAAGAACGAAATTTGGGGAACCAAGTCGCCTTAGTGTACTGATCATTACCTGAAAGTATCATCCAGTTTGGGTGGAAAAATATTTGTTGAGATTTCTGGAGATTCGTAATTTTGGGAAGCCTGGCAACCCCTTTCCATGAAAGTGTTTCTCGCCTGTCACTGCTTAGGGCTACATCAAGAGGAAACAAAACATAGAGATAGAACGTGAAACTACTTTATTGTGTCAAGTTTCAAGAAGCTAGCACAAACCGTGTTGGATTCAGAGTTCCAAATACATCTATCAATATAGGAGAAAACAGAGTGAAACCTAAAAATTCAAACTGTTACTGGAAACGAACGCTTCAACATAGAAGAAGGAAATTTGGGGAACCAAGTCGCCTTAGTGTACTGATCATTACCTGAAAGTATCATCCAGTTTGGGTGAAAAAATATTTGCTGAGATTTCTGGAGATTCGTAATTTTGGGCAGCCTGGCAACTCCTTTCCATGAAAGTGTTTCTCGCCAGTCACTGCTTAGGGCTACATTAAGAGGAAAGAAAACGTAGAGATAGAACGTGAAACTACTTTATTGTGTCAAGTTTCAAGAAGCTAGCACAAACCGTGTTGGATTCAGAGTTCCAAATACATCTATCAATATAGGAGAAAACAGAGTGAAACCTAAAAATTCAAACTGTTACTGGAAACGAACGCTTCAACATAGAAGAACAAAATTTGGGGAACCTAGTCGCCTTAGTGTACTGATCATTACCTGAAAGTATCATCCAGTTTGGGTGAAAAAATATTTGTTGAGATTTCTGGAGTTTTGTAATTTTGGGAAGCCTGGCAACCCCTTTCCATGAAAGTTTTTCTCGCCAGTCACTGCTTACGGCTACATCAAGAGGAAACAAAACATAGAGATAGAACGTGAAACTACTTTATTGTGTCAAGTTTCAAGAAGCTAGCACAAACCCTGTTGGATTTAGAGTTCCAAATACGTCTATCAATATAGGAGAAAACAGAGTGAAACCTAAAAATTCAAACTGTTACTGGAAACGAACGCTTCAACATAGAAGAAGGAAATTTGGGGAACCAAGTCGCCTTAGTGTACTGATCATTACCTGAAAGTGTTATCCAGTTTGGGTGAAAAAATATTTGCTGAGATTTCTGGAGATTCGTAATTTTGGGCAGCCTGGCAACCCCTTTCCATGAAAGTGTTTCTCGCCAGTCACTGCTTAGGGCTACATCAAGAGGAAACAAAACATAGAGATAGAACATGAAACTACTTTATTGTGTCAAGTTTCAAGAAGCTAGCACAAACCGTGTTGGATGTAGAGTTCCAAATACATCTATCAATATAGGAGAAAACAGAGTGAAACCTAAAAATTCAAACTGTTACTGGAAACGAACGCTTCAACATAGAAGAACAAAATTTGGGGAACCAAGTCGCCTTAGTGTACTTATCATTACCTGAAAGTATCATCCAGTTTGGGTGAAAAAATATTTGCTGAGATTTCTGGAGATTTGTAATTTTGGGAAACCTGGCAACCCCTTTCCATGAAAGTGTTTCTCGCCAGTCACTGCTTAGGGCTATATCAAGAGGAAACAAAACATAGAGATAGAACGTGAAACTACTTTATTGTGTCAAGTTTCAAGAAGCTAGCACAAACCGTGTTGGATTTAGAGTTCCAAATACATCTATCAATATAGGAGAAACAGAGTGAAACCTAAAAATTCAAACTGTTACAGAAAAAGAACGCTTCAACATAGAAGAAGGAAATTTGGGGAACCAAGTTGCCTTAGTGTACTGATCATTACCTGAAAGTATCATCCAGTTTGGGTGAAAAAATATTTGCTGAGATTTCTGGAGATTCGTAATTTTGGGCAGCCTGGCAACCCCTTTCCATGAAAGTGTTTCTCGCCAGTCACTGCTTAGGGCTACATTAAGAGGAACGAAAACGTAGAGATAGAACGTGAAACTACTTTATTGTGTCAAGTTTCAAGAAGCTAGCACAAACCGTGTTGGATTTAGAGTTCCAAATACGACTATCAATATAGGAGAAAACAGAGTGAAACCTAAAAATTCAAACTGTTACTGGAAACGAACGCTTCAACATCGAAGAACAAAATTTGGGGAACCTAGTCGCCTTAGTGTACTGATCATTACCTGAAAGTATCATCCAGTTTGGGTGAAAAAATATTTGCTGAGATTTCTGGAGATTTGTAATTTTGGGCAGCATGGCAACCCCTTTCCATGAAAGTGTTTCTCGCCAGTCACTGCTTAGGGCTACATCAAGAGGAAACAAAACATAGAGATAGAACGTGAAACTACTTTATTGTGTCAAGTTTCAAGAAGCTAGCACAAACCGTGTTGGATGTAGAGTTCCAAATACATCTATCAATATAGGAGAAAACAGAGTGAAACCTAAAAATTCAAACTGTTACTGGAAACGAACGCTTCAACATAGAAGAACGAAATTTGGGGAACCAAGTCGCCTTAGTGTACGTATCATTACCTGAAAGTATCATCCAGTTTGGGTGAAAAAATATTTGCTGAGATTTCTGGAGATTTGTAATTTTGGGAAACCTGGCAACCCCTTTCCATGAAAGTGTTTCTCGCCAGTCACTGCTTAGGGCTATATCAAGAGGAAACAAAACATAGAGATAGAACGTGAAACTACTTTATTGTGTCAAGTTTCAAGAAGCTAGCACAAACCGTGTTGGATTTAGAGTTCCAAATACATCTATCAATATAGGAGAAAACAGAGTGAAACCTAAAAATTCAAACTGTTACTGGAAACGAACGCTTCAACATAGAAGAACGAAATTTGGGGAACCAAGTCGCCTTAGTGTACTTATCATTACCTGAAAGTATCATCCAGTTTGGGTGAAAAAATATTTGCTGAGATTTCTGGAGATTTGTAATTTTGGGAAACCGGGCAACCCCTTTCCATGAAAGTGTTTCTCGCCAGTCACTGCTTAGGGCTATATCAAGAGGAAACAAAACATAGAGATAGAACGTGAAACTACTTTATTGTGTCAAGTTTCAAGAAACTAGCACAAACCGTGTTGGATGTAGAGTTCCAAATACATCTATCAATATAGGAGAAAACAGAGTGAAACCTAAAAATTCAAACTGTTACTGGAAACGAACGCTTCAACATAGAAGAACGAAATTTGGGGAACCAAGTCGCCTTAGTGTACTTATCATTACCTGAAAGTATCATCCAGTTTGGGTGAAAAAATATTTGCTGAGATTTCTGGAGATTTGTAATTTTGGGAAACCGGGCAACCCCTTTCCATGAAAGTGTTTCTCGCCAGTCACTGCCTAGGGCTATATCAAGAGGAAACAAAACATAGAGATAGAACGTGAAACTACTTTATTGTGTCACGTTTCAAGAAGCTAGCACAAACCCTGTTGGTTTTAGAGTTCCAAATACATCTATCAATACAGGAGAAAACAGAGTGAAACCTAAAAATTCAAACTGTTACAGGAAACGAACGCTTCAACATAGAAGAAGGAAATTTGGGGAACCAAGTCGCCTTAGTGTACTGATCATTACCTGAAAGTATCATACAGTTTGGGTGAAAAAATATTTGCTGAGATTTCTGGAGATTCGTAATTTTGGGCAGCCTGGCAACCCCTTTCCATGAAAGTGTTTCTCGCCAGTCACTGCTTAGGGCTACATCAAGAGGAAACAAAACATAGAGATAGAACGTGAAACTACTTTATTGTGTCAAGTTTCAAGAAGCTAGCACAAACCGTGTTGGATGTAGAGTTCCAAATACATCTATCAATATAGGAGAAAACAGAGTGAAACCTAAAAATTCAAACTGTTACTGGAAACGAACGCTTCAACATAGAAGAACGAAATTTGGGGAACCAAGTCGCCTTAGTGTACTGATCATTACCTGAAAGTATCATCCAGTTTGGATGAAAAAATATTTGCTGAGATTTCTGGAGATTTGTAATTTTGGGAAACCTGGCAACCCCTTTCCATGAAAGTGTTTCTCGCCAGTCACTGCTTAGGGCTATATCAAGAGGAAACAAAACATAGAGATAGAACGTGAAACTACTTTATTGTGTCAAGTTTCAAGAAGCTAGCACAAACCGTGTTGGATGTAGAGTTCCAAATACATCTATCAATATAGGAGAAAAGAGTGAAACCTAAAAATTCAAACTGTTACTGGAAACGAACGCTTCAACATAGAAGAACGAAATTTGGGGAACCAAGTCGCCTTAGTGTACTTATCATTACCTGAAAGTATCATCCAGTTTGGGTGAAAAAATATTTGCTGAGATTTCTGGAGATTTGTAATTTTGGGAAACCTGGCAACCCCTTTCCATGAAAGTGTTTCTCGCCAGTCACTGCTTAGGGCTATATCAAGAGGAAACAAAACATAGAGATAGAACGTGAAACTACTTTATTGTGTCAAGTTTCAAGAAGCTAGCACAAACCGTGTTGGATGTAGAGTTCCAAATACATCTATCAATATAGGAGAAAAGAGTGAAACCTAAAAATTCAAACTGTTACTGGAAACGAACGCTTCAACATAGAAGAACGAAATTTGGGGAACCAAGTCGCCTTAGTGTACTTATCATTACCTGAAAGTATCATCCAGTTTGGGTGAAAAAATATTTGCTGAGATTTCTGGAGATTTGTAATTTTGGGAAACCGGGCAACCCCTTTCCATGAAAGTGTTTCTCGCCAGTCACTGCTTAGGGCTATATCAATAGGAAACAAAACATAGAGATAGAACGTGAAACTACTTTATTGTGTCAAGTTTCAAGAAACTAGCACAAACCGTGTTGGATGTAGAGTTCCAAATACATCTATCAATATAGGAGAAAACAGAGTGAAACCTAAAAATTCAAACTGTTACTGGAAACGAACGCTTCAACATAGAAGAACGAAATTTGGGGAACCAAGTCGCCTTAGTGTACTTATCATTACCTGAAAGTATCATCCAGTTTGGGTGAAAAAATATTTGCTGAGATTTCTGGAGATTTGTAATTTTGGGAAACCGGGCAACCGCTTTCCATGAAAGTGTTTCTCGCCAGTCACTGCCTAGGGCTATATCAAGAGGAAACAAAACATAGAGATAGAACGTGAAACTACTTTATTGTGTCAAGTTTCAAGAAGCTAGCACAAACCGTGTTGGTTTTAGAGTTCCAAATACATCTATCAATACAGGAGAAAACAGAGTGAAACCTAAAAATTCAAACTGTTACAGGAAACGAACGCTTCAACATAGAAGAAGGAAATTTGGGGAACCAAGTCGCCTTAGTGTACT
This sequence comes from Spermophilus citellus, assembly GCF_964194105.1. Lineage (NCBI taxonomy): Eukaryota > Metazoa > Chordata > Mammalia > Rodentia > Sciuridae > Spermophilus > Spermophilus citellus. The sequence goes on from NC_138195.1 coordinate 7,624,595, forward strand.
GATCATTACCTGAAAGTATCATCCAGTATGGGTGAAAAAATATTTGCTGAGATTTCTGGAGATTCGTAATTTTGGGCAGCCTGGCAACCCCTTTCCATGAAAGTGTTTCTCGCCAGTCACTGCTTAGGGCTACATTAAGAGGAAACAAAACATAGAGATAGAACGTGAAACTACTTTATTGTGTCAAGTTTCAAGAAGCTAGCACAAACCGCGTTGGATGTAGAGTTCCAAATACATCTATCAATATAGGAGAAAACAGAGTGAAACCTAAAAATTCAAACTGTTACAGGAAACGAACGCTTCAACATAGAAGAACGAAATTTGGGGAACCAAGTCGCCTTAGTGTACGTATCATTACCTGAAAGTATCATCCAGTTTGGGTGAAAAAATATTTGCTGAGTTTTCTGGAGATTTGTAATTTTGGGAAACCTGGCAACCCCTTTCCATGAAAGTGTTTCTCGCCAGTCACTGCTTAGGGCTATATCAAGAGGAAACAAAACATAGAGATAGAACGTGAAACTACTTTATTGTGTCAAGTTTCAAGAAGCTAGCACAAACCGTGTTGGATGTAGAGTTCCAAATACATCTATCAATATAGGAGAAAAGAGTGAAACCTAAAAATTCAAACTGTTACTGGAAACGAACGCTTCAACATAGAAGAACGAAATTTGGGGAACCAAGTCGCCTTAGTGTACTTATCATTACCTGAAAGTATCATCCAGTTTGGGTGAAAAAATATTTGCTGAGATTTCTGGAGATTTGTAATTTTGGGAAACCTGGCAACCCCTTTCCATGAAAGTGTTTCTCGCCAGTCACTGCTTAGGGCTATATCAAGAGGAAACAAAACATAGAGATAGAACGTGAAACTACTTTATTGTGTCAAGTTTCAAGAAGCTAGCACAAACCGTGTTGGATGTAGAGTTCCAAATACATCTATCAATATAGGAGAAAAGAGTGAAACCTAAAAATTCAAACTGTTACTGGAAACGAACGCTTCAACATAGAAGAACGAAATTTGGGGAACCAAGTCGCCTTAGTGTACTTATCATTACCTGAAAGTATCATCCAGTTTGGGTGAAAATATATTTGCTGAGATTTCTGGAGATTTGTAATTTTGGGAAACCGGGCAACCCCTTTCCATGAAAGTGTTTCTCGCCAGTCACTGCTTAGGGCTATATCAAGAGGAAACAAAACATAGAGATAGAACGTGAAACTACTTTATTGTGTCAAGTTTCAAGAAACTAGCACAAACCGTGTTGGATGTAGAGTTCCAAATACATCTATCAATATAGGAGAAAACAGAGTGAAACCTAAAAATTCAAACTGTTACTGGAAACGAACGCTTCAACATAGAAGAACGAAATTTGGGGAACCAAGTCGCCTTAGTGTACTTATCATTACCTGAAAGTATCATCCAGTTTGGGTGAAAAAATATTTGCTGAGATTTCTGGAGATTTGTAATTTTGGGAAACCGGGCAACACCTTTCCATGAAAGTGTTTCTCGCCAGTCACTGCCTAGGGCTATATCAAGAGGAAACAAAACATAGAGATAGAACGTGAAACTACTTTATTGTGTCAAGTTTCAAGAAGCTAGCACAAACCGTGTTGGTTTTAGAGTTCCAAATACATCTATCAATACAGGAGAAAACAGAGTGAAACCTAAAAATTCAAACTGTTACAGGAAACGAACGCTTCAACATAGAAGAAGGAAATTTGGGGAACCAAGTCGCCTTAGTGTACTGATCATTACCTGAAAGTATCATCCAGTATGGGTGAAAAAATATTTGCTGAGATTTCTGGAGATTCGTAATTTTGGGCAGCCTGGCAACCCCTTTCCATGAAAGTGTTTCTCGCCAGTCACTGCTTAGGGCTACATTAAGAGGAAACAAAACATAGAGATAGAACGTGAAACTACTTTATTGTGTCAAGTTTCAAGAAGCTAGCACAAACCGCGTTGGATGTAGAGTTCCAAATACATCTATCAATATAGGAGAAAACAGAGTGAAACCTAAAAATTCAAACTGTTACAGGAAACGAACGCTTCAACATAGAAGAACGAAATTTGGGGAACCAAGTCGCCTTAGTGTACGTATCATTACCTGAAAGTATCATCCAGTTTGGGTGAAAAAATATTTGCTGAGATTTCTGGAGATTTGTAATTTTGGGAAACCTGGCAACCCCTTTCCATGAAAGTGTTTCTCGCCAGTCACTGCTTAGGGCTATATCAAGAGGAAACAAAACATAGAGATAGAACGTGAAACTACTTTATTGTGTCAAGTTTCAAGAAGCTAGCACAAACCGTGTTGGATGTAGAGTTCCAAATACATCTATCAATATAGGAGAAAAGAGTGAAACCTAAAAATTCAAACTGTTACTGGAAACGAACGCTTCAACATAGAAGAACGAAATTTGGGGAACCAAGTCGCCTTAGTGTACTTATCATTACCTAAAAGTATCATCCAGTTTGGGTGAAAAAATATTTGCTGAGATTTCTGGAGATTTGTAATTTTGGGAAACCTGGCAACCCCTTTCCATGAAAGTGTTTCTCGCCAGTCACTGCTTAGGGCTATATCAAGAGGAAACAAAACATAGAGATAGAACGTGAAACTACTTTATTGTGTCAAGTTTCAAGAAGCTAGCACAAACCGTGTTGGATGTAGAGTTCCAAATACATCTATCAATATAGGAGAAAAGAGTGAAACCTAAAAATTCAAACTGTTACTGGAAACGAACGCTTCAACATAGAAGAACGAAATTTGGGGAACCCAGTCGCCTTAGTGTACTTATCATTACCTGAAAGTATCATCCAGTTTGGGTGAGAAAATATTTGCTGAGATTTCTGGAGATTTGTAATTTTGGGAAACCGGGCAACCCCTTTCCATGAAAGTGTTTCTCGCCAGTCACTGCTTAGGGCTATATCAAGAGGAAACAAAACATAGAGATAGAACGTGAAACTACTTTATTGTGTCAAGTTTCAAGAAACTAGCACAAACCGTGTTGGATGTAGAGTTCCAAATACATCTATCAATATAGGAGAAAACAGAGTGAAACCTAAAAATTCAAACTGTTACTGGAAACGAACGCTTCAACATAGAAGAACGAAATTTGGGGAACCAAGTCGCCTTAGTGTACTTATCATTACCTGAAAGTATCATCCAGTTTGGGTGAAAAAATATTTGCTGAGATTTCTGGAGATTTGTAATTTTGGGAAACCGGGCAACCCCTTTCCATGAAAGTGTTTCTCGCCAGTCACTGCCTAGGGCTATATCAAGAGGAAACAAAACATAGAGATAGAACGTGAAACTACTTTATTGTGTCAAGTTTCAAGAAGCTAGCACAAACCGTGTTGGTTTTAGAGTTCCAAATACATCTATCAATACAGGAGAAAACAGAGTGAAACCTAAAAATTCAAACTGTTACAGGAAACGAACGCTTCAACATAGAAGAAGGAAATTTGGGGAACCAAGTCGCCTTAGTGTACTGATCATTACCTGAAAGTATCATCCAGTATGGGTGAAAAAATATTTGCTGAGATTTCTGGAGATTCGTAATTTTGGGCAGCCTGGCAACCCCTTTCCATGAAAGTGTTTCTCGCCAGTCACTGCTTAGGGCTACATTAAGAGGAAACAAAACATAGAGATAGAACGTGAAACTACTTTATTGTGTCAAGTTTCAAGAAGCTAGCACAAACCGCGTTGGATGTAGAGTTCCAAATACATCTATCAATATAGGAGAAAACAGAGTGAAACCTAAAAATTCAAACTGTTACAGGAAACGAACGCTTCAACATAGAAGAACGAAATTTGGGGAACCAAGTCGCCTTAGTGTACTTATCATTACCTGAAAGTATCATCCAGTTTGGGTGAAAAAATATTTGCTGAGATTTCTGGAAATTTGTAATTTTGGGAAACCTGGCAACCCCTTTCCATGAAAGTGTTTCTCGCCAGTCACTGCTTAGGGCTATATCAAGTGGAAACAAAACATAGAGATAGAACGTGAAACTACTTTATTGTGTCAAGTTTCAAGAAGCTAGCACAAACCGTGTTGGATTTAGAGTTCCAAATACATCTATCAATATAGGAGAAACAGAGTGAAACCTAAAAATTCAAACTGTTACAGGAAAAGAACGCTTCAACATAGAAGAAGGAAATTTGGGGAACCAAGTTGCCTTAGTGTACTGATCATTACCTGAAAGTATCATCCAGTTTGGGTGAAAAAATATTTATGAGATTTCTGGAGATTCGTACTTTTGGGCAGCCTGGCAACCCCTTTCCATGAAAGTGTTTCTCGCCAGTCACTGCTTAGGGCTACATTAAGAGGAACGAAAACGTAGAGATAGAACGTGAAACTACTTTATTGTGTCAAGTTTCAAGAAGCTAGCACAAACCGTGTTGGATGTAGAGTTCCAAATACATCTATCAATATAGGAGAAAACAGAGTGAAACCTAAAAATTCAAACTGTTACTGGAAACGAACGCTTCAACATAGAAGAACGAAATTTGGGGAACCAAGTCGCCTTAGTGTACTTATCATTACCTGAAAGTATCATCCAGTTTGGGTGAAAAAATATTTGCTGAGATTTCTGGAGATTTGTAATTTTGGGAAACCTGGCAACCCCTTTCCATGAAAGTGTTTCTCGCCAGTCACTGCCTAGGGCTATATCAAGAGGAAACAAAACATAGAGATAGAACGTGAAACTACTTTATTGTGTCAAGTTTCAAGAAGCTAGCACAAACCGTGTTGGTTTTAGAGTTCCAAATACATCTATCAATATAGGAGAAAACAGAGTGAAACCTAAAAATTCAAACTGTTACAGGAAACGAACGCTTCAACATAGAAGAAGGAAATTTGGGGAACCAAGTCGACTTAGTGTACTGATCATTACCTGAAAGTATCATCCAGTTAGGGTGAAAAAATATTTGCTGAGATTTCTGGAGATTCGTAATTTTGGGCAGCCTGGCATCCCCTTTCCATGAAAGTGTTTCTCGCCAGTCACTGCTTAGGGCTACATTAAGAGGAAACAAAACGTAGAGATAGAACGTGATACTACTTTATTGTGTCAAGTTTCAAGAAGCTAGCACAAACCGTGTTGGATTTAGAGTTCCAAATACGTCTATCAATATAGGAGAAAACAGAGTGAAACCTAAAAATTCAAACTGTTACTGGAAATGAACGCTTCAACATAGAAGAACGAAATTTGGGGAACCAAGTCGCCTTAGTGTACTGATCATTACCTGAAAGTATCATCCAGTTTGGGTGGAAAAATATTTGCTGAGATTTCTGGAGATTCGTAATTTTGGGAAGCCTGGCAACCCCTTTTCATGAAAGTGTTTCTCGCCAGTCACTGCTTAGGGCTACATCAAGAGGAAACAAAACGTAGAGATAGAATGTGAAACTACTTTATTGTGTCAAGTTTCAAGAAGCTAGCACAAACCGTGTTGGATTTAGAGTTCCAAATACATCTATCAATATAGGAGAAAACAGAGTGAAACCTAAAAATTCAAACTGTTACTGGAAACGAACGCTTCAACATAGAAGAACGAAATTTGGGGAACCAAGTCGCCTTAGTGTACGTATCATTACCTGAAAATATCATCCAGTTTGGGTGAAAAAATATTTGCTGAGATTTTTGGAGATTTGTAATTTTGGGAAACCTGCCAACCCCTTTCCATGAAAGTGTTTCTTGCCAGTCACTGCTTAGGGCTATATCAAGAGGAAACAAAACATAGAGATAGAACGTGAAACTACTTTATTGTGTCAAGTTTCAAGAAGCTAGCACAAACCGTGTTGGATTTAGAGTTCCAAATACATCTATCAATATAGGAGAAACAGAGTGAAACCTAAAAATTCAAACTGTTACAGGAAAAGAACGCTTCAACATAGAAGAAGGAAATTTGGGGAACCAAGTTGCCTTAGTGTACTGATCATTACCTGAAAGTATCATACAGTTTGGGTGAAAAAATATTTTCTGAGATTTCTGGAGATTCGTAATTTTGGGCAGCCTGGCAACCCCTTTCCATGAAAGTGTTTCTCGCCAGTCACTGCTTAGGGCTACATTAAGAGGAACGAAAACGTAGAGATAGAACGTGAAACTACTTTATTGTGTCAAGTTTCAAGAAGCTAGCACAAACCGTGTTGGATTTAGAGTTCCAAATACATCTATCAATATAGGAGAAAACAGAGTGAAACCTAAAAATTCAAACTGTTACAGGAAACGAACGCTTCAACATAGAAGAAGGAAATTTGGGGAACCAAGTCGCCTTAGTGTACTGATCATTACCTGAAAGTATCATCCAGTTAGGGTGAAAAAATATTTGCTGAGATTTCTGGAGATTCGTAATTTTGGGCAGCCTGGCATCCCCTTTCCATGAAAGTGTTTCTCGCCAGTCACTGCTTAGGGCTACATTAAGAGGAAACAAAACGTAGAGATAGAACGTGATACTACTTTATTGTGTCAAGTTTCAAGAAGCTAGCACAAACCGTGTTGGATTTAGAGTTCCAAATACGTCTATCAATATAGGAGAAAACAGAGTGAAACCTAAAAATTCAAACTGTTACTGGAAATGAACGCTTCAACATAGAAGAACGAAATTTGGGGAACCAAGTCGCCTTAGTGTACTGATCATTACCTGAAAGTATCATCCAGTTTGGGTGGAAAAATATTTGCTGAGATTTCTGGAGATTCGTAATTTTGGGAAGCCTGGCAACCCCTTTTCATGAAAGTGTTTCTCGCCAGTCACTGCTTAGGGCTACATCAAGAGGAAACAAAACGTAGAGATAGAATGTGAAACTACTTTATTGTGTCAAGTTTCAAGAAGCTAGCACAAACCGTGTTGGATTTAGAGTTCCAAATACATCTATCAATATAGGAGAAAACAGAGTGAAACCTAAAAATTCAAACTGTTACTGGAAACGAACGCTTCAACATAGAAGAACGAAATTTGGGGAACCAAGTCGCCTTAGTGTACGTATCATTACCTGAAAATATCATCCAGTTTGGGTGAAAAAATATTTGCTGAGATTTTTGGAGATTTGTAATTTTGGGAAACCTGCCAACCCCTTTCCATGAAAGTGTTTCTTGCCAGTCACTGCTTAGGGCTATATCAAGAGGAAACAAAACATAGAGATAGAACGTGAAACTACTTTATTGTGTCAAGTTTCAAGAAGCTAGCACAAACCGTGTTGGATTTAGAGTTCCAAATACATCTATCAATATAGGAGAAACAGAGTGAAACCTAAAAATTCAAACTGTTACAGGAAAAGAACGCTTCAACATAGAAGAAGGAAATTTGGGGAACCAAGTTGCCTTAGTGTACTGATCATTACCTGAAAGTATCATACAGTTTGGGTGAAAAAATATTTTCTGAGATTTCTGGAGATTCGTAATTTTGGGCAGCCTGGCAACCCCTTTCCATGAAAGTGTTTCTCGCCAGTCACTGCTTAGGGCTACATTAAGAGGAACGAAAACGTAGAGATAGAACGTGAAACTACTTTATTGTGTCAAGTTTCAAGAAGCTAGCACAAACCGTGTTGGATTTAGAGTTCCAAATACATCTATCAATATAGGAGAAAACAGAGTGAAACCTAAAAATTCAAACTGTTACTGGAAACGAACGCTTCAACATAGAAGAACGAAATTTGGGGAACCAAGTCGCCTTAGTGTACGTATCATTACCTGAAAGTATCATCCAGTTTGGGTGAAAAAATATTTGCTGAGATTTCTGGAGATTCGTAATTTTGGGCAGCCTGGCAACCCCTTTCCATGAAAGTGTTTCTCGCCAGTCACTGCTTAGGGCTACATCAAGAGGAAACAAAACATAGAGATAGAACGTGAAACTACTTTATTGTGTCAAGTTTCAAGAAGCTAGCACAAACCGTGTTGGATTTAGAGTTCCAAATACATCTATCAATATAGGAGAAAACAGAGTGAAACCTAAAAATTCAAACTGTTACTGGAAACGAACGCTTCAACATAGAAGAACGAAATTTGGGGAACCAAGTCGCCTTAGTGTACTTATCATTACCTGAAAGTATCATCCAGTTTGGGTGAAAAAATATTTGCTGAGATTTCTGGAGATTTGTAATTTTGGGAAACCGGGCAACCCCTTTCCATGAAAGTGTTTCTCGCCAGTCACTGCTTAGGGCTATATCAAGAGGAAACAAAACATAGAGATAGAACGTGAAACTACTTTATTGTGTCGAGTTTCAAGAAGCTAGCACAAACCGTGTTGGTTTTAGAGTTCCAAATACATCTATCAATATAGGAGAAAACAGAGTGAAACCTAAAAATTCAAACTGTTACAGGAAACGAACGCTTCAACATAGAATAAGGAAATTTGGGGAACCAAGTCGCCTTAGTGTACTGATCATTACCTGAAAGTATCATCCAGTTAGGGTGAAAAAATATTTGCTGAGATTTCTGGAGATTCGTAATTTTGGGCAGCCTGGCAACCCCTTTCCATGAAAGTGTTTCTCGCCAGTCACTGCTTAGGGCTACATTAAGAGGAAACAAAACGTAGAGATAGAACGTGATACTAGTTTATTGTGTCAAGTTTCAAGAAGCTAGCACAAACCGTGTTGGATTTAGAGTTCCAAATACGTCTATCAATATAGGAGAAAACAGAGTGAAACCTAAAAATTCAAACTGTTACTGGAAACGAACGCTTCAACATAGAAGAACGAAATTTGGGGAACCAAGTCGCCTTAGTGTACTGATCATTACCTGAAAGTATCATCCAGTTTGGGTGGAAAAATATTTGCTGAGATTTCTGGAGATTCGTAATTTTGGGAAGCCTGGCAACCCCTTTCCATGAAAGTGTTTCTCGCCAGTCACTGCTTAGGGCTACATCAAGAGGAAACAAAACATAGAGATAGAACGTGAAACTACTTTATTGTGTCAAGTTTCAAGAAGCTAGCACAAACCGTGTTGGATTTAGAGTTCCAAATACATCTATCAATATAGGAGAAAACAGAGTGAAACCTAAAAATTCAAACTGTTACTGGAAACGAACGCTTCAACATAGAAGAACGAAATTTGGGGAACCAAGTCGCCTTAGTGTACTTATCATTACCTGAAAGTATCATCCAGTTTGGGTGAAAAAATATTTGCTGAGATTTCTGGAGATTTGTAATTTTGGGAAACCTTGCAACCCCTTTCCATGAAAGTGTTTCTCGCCAGTCACTGCTTAGGGCTATATCAAGAGGAAACAAAACATAGAGATAGAACGTGAAACTACTTTATTGGGTCAAGTTTCAAGAAGCTAGCACAAACCGTGTTGGATTTAGAGTTCCAAATACATCTATCAATATAGGAGAAAACAGAGTGAAACCTAAAAATTCAAACTGTTACAGGAAACGAACGCTTCAACATAGAAGAAGGAAATTTGGGGAACCAAGTCGCCTTAGTGTACTGATCATTACCTGAAAGTATCATCCAGTTTGGGTGAAAAAATATTTGCTGAGATTTCTGGAGATTCGTAATTTTGGGCAGCCTGGCAACCCCTTTCCATGAAAGTGTTTCTCGCCAGTCACTGCTTAGGGCTATATCAAGAGGAAACAAAACATAGAGATAGAACGTGAAACTACTTTATTGTGTCAAGTTTCAAGAAACTAGCACAAACCGTGTTGGATGTAGAGTTCCAAATACATCTATCAATATAGGAGAAAACAGAGTGAAACCTAAAAATTCAAACTGTTACTGGAAACGAACGCTTCAACATAGAAGAACGAAATTTGGGGAACCAAGTCGCCTTAGTGTACTTATCATTACCTGAAAGTATCATCCAGTTTGGGTGAAAAAATATTTGCTGAGATTTCTGGAGATTTGTAATTTTGGGAAACCGGGCAACCCCTTTCCATGAAAGTGTTTCTCGCCAGTCACTGCCTAGGGCTATATCAAGAGGAAACAAAACATAGAGATAGAACGTGAAACTACTTTATTGTGTCAAGTTTCAAGAAGCTAGCACAAACCGTGTTGGTTTTAGAGTTCCAAATACATCTATCAATACAGGAGAAAACAGAGTGAAACCTAAAAATTCAAACTGTTACAGGAAACGAACGCTTCAACATAGAAGAAGGAAATTTGGGGAACCAAGTCGCCTTAGTGTACTGATCATTACCTGAAAGTATCATCCAGTTTCGGTGAAAAAATATTTGCTGAGATTTCTGGAGATTCGTAATTTTGGGCAGCCTGGCAACCCCTTTCCATGAAAGTGTTTCTCGCCAGTCACTGCTTAGGGCTACATTAAGAGGAAACAAAACATAGAGATAGAACGTGAAACTACTTTATTGTGTCAAGTTTCAAGAAGCTAGCACAAACCGCGTTGGATGTAGAGTTCCAAATACATCTATCAATATAGGAGAAAACAGAGTGAAACCTAAAAATTCAAACTGTTACAGGAAACGAACGCTTCAACATAGAAGAACGAAATTTGGGGAACCAAGTCGCCTTAGTGTACTTATCATTACCTGAAAGTATCATCCAGTTTGGGTGAAAAAATATTTGCTGAGATTTCTGGAAATTTGTAATTTTGGGAAACCTGGCAACCCCTTTCCATGAAAGTGTTTCTCGCCAGTCACTGCTTAGGGCTATATCAAGAGGAAACAAAACATAGAGATAGAACGTGAAACTACTTTATTGTGTCAAGTTTCAAGAAGCTAGCACAAACCGTGTTGGATTTAGAGTTCCAAATACATCTATCAATATAGGAGAAACAGAGTGAAACCTAAAAATTCAAACTGTTACAGGAAAAGAACGCTTCAACATAGAAGA